>NC_088243.1:93661474-94001474 GCF_036934945.1 Oncorhynchus masou masou | reverse complement strand
ATAATATTATATTATACAGTACAACAGACAGGGACAGAGGTAATAATATTATATTATACAGTACAACAGACAGGGGTAATAATATTATATTATACAGTATAACAGACAGGGACAGAGGTAATAATATTATATTATACAGTACAACAGACAGGGACAGGGGTAATAATATTATATTACACAGTACAACAGACAGGGACAGAGGTAATAATATTATATTATACAGTACAACAGACAGGGACAGGGGTAATAATATTATATTATACAGTACAACAGACAGGGGTAATAATATTATAGTATACAGTACAACAGACAGAGACAGGGGTAATAATATTATATTATACAGTACAACAGACAGGGACAGGGGTAATAATATTATATTATACAGTACAACAGACAGGGACAGAGGTAATAATATTATAGTATACAGTACAACAGACAGGGGTAATAATATTATATTATACAGTATAACAGACAGGGACAGGGGTAATAATATTATATTATACAGTATAACAGACAGGGACAGGGGTAATAATATTATATTATACAGTACAACAGACAGGGGTAATAATATTATATTATACAGTACAACAGACAGGGACAGGGGTAATAATATTATATTATACAGTACAACAGACAGGGACAGGGGTAATAATATTATATTATACAGTACAACAGACAGGGACATGGGTAATAATATTATAGTATACAGTACAACAGACAGGGACAGGGGTAATAATATTATAGTATACAGTATAACAGACAGGGACAGGGGTAATAATATTATATTATACAGTATAACAGACAGGGACAGGGGTAATAATATTATAGTATACAGTACAACAGACAGGGACAGGGACAGAGGTAATAATATTATATTATACAGTACAACAGACAGGGACAGGGACAGGGGTAATAATATTATAGTATACAGTACAACAGACAGGGACAGGGACAGGGGTAATAATATTATAGTATACAGTATAACAGACAGGGACAGGGGTAATAATATTATATTATACAGTATAACAGACAGGGACAGGGGTAATAATATTATATTATACAGTACAACAGACAGGGACAGGGGTAATAATATTATATTATACAGTATAACAGACAGGGACAGGGGTAATAATATTATATTATACAGTATAACAGACAGGGGTAATAATATTATATTATACAGTATAACAGACAGGGACAGGGACAGGGGTAATAATATTATGGTATACAGTACAACAGACAGGGACAGGGACAGAGGTAATAATATTATATTATACAGTATAACAGACAGGGACAGGGGTAATAATATTATATTATACAGTATAACAGACAGGGACAGGGGTAATAATATTATATTATACAGTACAACAGACAGGGACAGGGACAGGGGTAATAATATTATGGTATACAGTACAACAGACAGGGACAGGGGTAATAATATTATATTATACAGTATAACAGACAGGGACAGGGGTAATAATATTATATTATACAGTATAACAGACAGGGACAGGGGTAATAATATTATATTATACAGTACAACAGACAGGGGTAATAATATTATATTATACAGTACAACAGACAGGGGTAATAATATTATATTATACAGTATAACAGACAGGGACAGGGGTAATAATATTATATTATACAGTATAACAGACAGGGACAGGGACAGGGGTAATAATATTATATTATACAGTACAACAGACAGGGACAGGGGTAATAATATTATATTATACAGTACAACAGACAGGGACAGGGGTAATAATATTATATTATACAGTACAACAGACAGGGACAGGGGTAATAATATTATATTATACAGTATAACAGACAGGGACAGGGGTAATAATATTATATTATACAGTACAACAGACAGGGTCAGGGACAGAGGTAATAATATTATAGTATACAGTATAACAGACAGGGACAGGGGTAATAATATTATATTATACAGTACAACAGACAGGGTCAGGGACAGGGGTAATAATATTATATTATACAGTATAACAGACAGGGACAGGGGTAATAATATTATATTATACAGTACAACAGACAGGGACAGGGGTAATAATATTATATTATACAGTATAACAGACAGGGACAGGGGTAATAATATTATATTATACAGTATAACAGACAGGGACAGGGGTAATAATATTATATTATACAGTATAACAGACAGGGACAGGGGTAATAATATTATATTATACAGTATAACAGACAGGGACAGGGGTAATAATATTATATTATACAGTATAACAGACAGGGACAGGGGTAATAATATTATATTATACAGTACAACAGACAGGGACAGGGGTAATAATATTATATTATACAGTACAACAGACAGGGACAGGGGTAATAATATTATATTATACAGTATAACAGACAGGGACAGGGGTAATAATATTATATTATACAGTACAACAGACAGGGACAGGGGTAATAATATTATAGTATACAGTACAACAGACAGGGACAGGGGAAATAATATTATATTATACAGTATAACAGACAGGGGTAATAATATTATAGTATACAGTACAACAGACAGGGACAGAGGTAATAATATTATATTATACAGTATAACAGACAGGGACAGGGACAGGGGTAATAATATTATATTATACAGTACAACAGACAGGGACAGAGGTAATAATATTATATTATACAGTACAACAGACAGGGACAGGGGTAATAATATTATATTATACAGTACAACAGACAGGGACAGGGGTAATAATATTATATTATACAGTACAACAGACAGGGGTAATAATATTATATTATACAGTATAACAGACAGGGACAGAGGTAATAATATTATATTATACAGTACAACAGACAGGGACAGGGGTAATAATATTATATTACACAGTACAACAGACAGGGGCAGAGGTAATAATATTATATTATACAGTACAACAGACAGGGACAGGGGTAATAATATTATATTATACAGTACAACAGACAGGGGTAATAATATTATAGTATACAGTACAACAGACAGAGACAGGGGTAATAATATTATATTATACAGTACAACAGACAGGGACAGGGGTAATAATATTATATTATACAGTATAACAGACAGGGACAGAGGTAATAATATTATATTATACAGTACAACAGACAGGGACAGGGGTAATAATATTATATTATACAGTACAACAGACAGGGACAGAGGTAATAATATTATATTATACAGTACAACAGACAGGGACAGAGGTAATAATATTATATTATACAGTACAACAGACAGGGACAGGGACAGGGGTAAAAATATTATATTATACAGTACAACAGACAGGGGTAATAATATTATATTATACAGTACAACAGACAGGGACAGGGGTAATAATATTATATTATACAGTACAACAGACAGGGACAGGGGTAATAATATTATATTATACAGTACAACAGACAGGGACAGGGACAGGGGTAAAAATATTATATTATACAGTACAACAGACAGGGGTAATAATATTATATTATACAGTACAACAGACAGGGACAGGGGTAATAATATTATATTATACAGTACAACAGACAGGGACAGGGGTAATAATATTATAGTATACAGTACAACAGACAGGGACAGGGGTAATAATATTATATTATACAGTACAACAGACAGGGACAGGGGTAATAATATTATATTATACAGTACAACAGACAGGGACATGGGTAATAATATTATAGTATACAGTACAACAGACAGGGACAGGGGTAATAATATTATAGTATACAGTATAACAGACAGGGACAGGGGTAATAATATTATATTATACAGTATAACAGACAGGGACAGGGGTAATAATATTATAGTATACAGTACAACAGACAGGGACAGGGACAGAGGTAATAATATTATATTATACAGTACAACAGACAGGGACAGGGACAGGGGTAATAATATTATAGTATACAGTACAACAGACAGGGACAGGGACAGGGGTAATAATATTATAGTATACAGTATAACAGACAGGGACAGGGGTAATAATATTATATTATACAGTATAACAGACAGGGACAGGGGTAATAATATTATATTATACAGTACAACAGACAGGGACAGGGGTAATAATATTATATTATACAGTATAACAGACAGGGACAGGGGTAATAATATTATATTATACAGTATAACAGACAGGGGTAATAATATTATATTATACAGTATAACAGACAGGGACAGGGACAGGGGTAATAATATTATGGTATACAGTACAACAGACAGGGACAGGGACAGAGGTAATAATATTATATTATACAGTATAACAGACAGGGACAGGGGTAATAATATTATATTATACAGTATAACAGACAGGGACAGGGGTAATAATATTATATTATACAGTACAACAGACAGGGACAGGGACAGGGGTAATAATATTATGGTATACAGTACAACAGACAGGGACAGGGGTAATAATATTATATTATACAGTATAACAGACAGGGACAGGGGTAATAATATTATATTATACAGTATAACAGACAGGGACAGGGGTAATAATATTATATTATACAGTACAACAGACAGGGGTAATAATATTATATTATACAGTACAACAGACAGGGGTAATAATATTATATTATACAGTATAACAGACAGGGACAGGGGTAATAATATTATATTATACAGTATAACAGACAGGGACAGGGACAGGGGTAATAATATTATATTATACAGTACAACAGACAGGGACAGGGGTAATAATATTATATTATACAGTATAACAGACAGGGACAGGGGTAATAATATTATATTATACAGTATAACAGACAGGGACAGGGGTAATAATATTATATTATACAGTATAACAGACAGGGACAGGGGTAATAATATTATATTATACAGTATAACAGACAGGGACAGGGGTAATAATATTATATTATACAGTATAACAGACAGGGACAGGGGTAATAATATTATATTATACAGTACAACAGACAGGGACAGGGGTAATAATATTATATTATACAGTACAACAGACAGGGACAGGGGTAATAATATTATATTATACAGTATAACAGACAGGGACAGGGGTAATAATATTATATTATACAGTACAACAGACAGGGACAGGGGTAATAATATTATAGTATACAGTACAACAGACAGGGACAGGGGTAATAATATTATATTATACAGTATAACAGACAGGGGTAATAATATTATAGTATACAGTACAACAGACAGGGACAGGGGTAATAATATTATATTATACAGTACAACAGACAGGGACAGGGACAGGGGTAATAATATTATATTATACAGTACAACAGACAGGGACAGAGGTAATAATATTATATTATACAGTACAACAGACAGGGACAGGGGTAATAATATTATATTATACAGTACAACAGACAGGGGTAATAATATTATATTATACAGTACAACAGACAGGGGTAATAATATTATATTATACAGTATAACAGACAGGGACAGAGGTAATAATATTATATTATACAGTACAACAGACAGGGACAGGGGTAATAATATTATATTACACAGTACAACAGACAGGGGCAGAGGTAATAATATTATATTATACAGTACAACAGACAGGGACAGGGGTAATAATATTATATTATACAGTACAACAGACAGGGGTAATAATATTATAGTATACAGTACAACAGACAGAGACAGGGGTAATAATATTATATTATACAGTACAACAGACAGGGACAGGGGTAATAATATTATATTATACAGTACAACAGACAGGGACAGGGGTAATAATATTATATTATACAGTACAACAGACAGGGGTAATAATATTATAGTATACAGTACAACAGACAGGGACAGAGGTAATAATATTATATTATACAGTACAACAGACAGGGACAGGGACAGGGGTAAAAATATTATATTATACAGTACAACAGACAGGGGTAATAATATTATATTATACAGTACAACAGACAGGGACAGGGGTAATAATATTATATTATACAGTACAACAGACAGGGACAGGGGTAATAATATTATATTATACAGTACAACAGACAGGGACAGGGACAGGGGTAAAAATATTATATTATACAGTACAACAGACAGGGGTAATAATATTATATTATACAGTACAACAGACAGGGACAGGGGTAATAATATTATATTATACAGTACAACAGACAGGGACAGGGGTAATAATATTATAGTATACAGTACAACAGACAGGGACAGGGGTAATAATATTATATTATACAGTACAACAGACAGGGGTAATAATATTATATTATACAGTATAACAGACAGGGACAGAGGTAATAATATTATATTATACAGTACAACAGACAGGGACAGGAGTAATAATATTATAGTATACAGTACAACAGACAAGGACAGGGGTAATAATATTATATTATACAGTATAACAGACAGGGACAGGGGTAATAATATTATATTATACAGTACAACAGACAGGGTCAGGGACAGAGGTAATAATATTATAGTATACAGTACAACAGACAGGGACAGGGGTAATAATATTATATTATACAGTATAACAGACAGGGACAGGGGTAATAATATTATATTATACAGTACAACAGACAGGGACAGGGGTAATAATATTATATTATACAGTACAACAGACAGGGACAGGGGTAATAATATTATATTATACAGTACAACAGACAGGGACAGGGGTAATAATATTATATTATACTGAAGAACTGAAAACTGCTTTTCACAAATGCTCTCCATCCAACCTCACTGAGCTCGAGCTATTTTGCAAGGAGGAATGGGAAAAAATGTCAGTCTCTCGATGTGCAAAACTGATAGAGACATACCCCAAGCGACTTACAACTGTAATCGCAGCAAAAGGTGGCGCTACAAAGTATTAACTTAAGGGGGCTGAATAATTTTGCACGCCCAATTTTTCAGTTTTTGATTTGTTAAAAAAGTTTGAAATATCCAATAAATGTCGTTCCACTTCATGATTGTGTCCCACTTGTTGTTGATTCTTCACAAAAAAATACAGTTTTATATCTTTATGTTTGAAGCCTGAAATGTGGCAAAAGGTCGCAAAGTTCAAGGGGGCCGAATACTTTCGCAAGGCACTGTAAATAGTGGAGGCTGAGACAGGAGGGGTCAGGAGACACTGTGGCCCCATCCAATGATATCCCCGGACAGGGCCAAAACAGGAAGGATAAACACCACCCACTTTGCCAAAGCACAGCCCCCACACCACCAGAGGGATATCTTCAACCACCAACTTACCATCCTGAGACAAGGCCGAGTATTGCCCACAAAGATCTCCCCCATGCCACTCACCTGAGGGGGGTGTCAACCCGGACAGGAAGATCATGTCAAAAACTCAACCCACTCAAGTGACGCACCCCTCCTAGGGACGGCATGGAAGAGCACCTGTAGGTATGTACGTGTAGGTAGGACCAAAGGTTCTCGTCAAGATCCAAGCAGCCGTATTTAGCACTCACTGAATTGTATTTAGTGCTTTATCTGAGTAGCCAGAGAGTAGAGCATTGCAGTTGTCTAACCGAGAAGTAACAAAAGCATGTATACATTTTTCTGCATCATTTTTGGACAAAAGGTTTCAGATTTTTTCAATGTAATGTCGATGGAAAATAGCTGTCCTTGCAACAATCTTGATATGTTTGTCAAAAGAGAGATCAGGGAGCCTCCCGGGTGGTGCAGTGGTCTACGGCACTGCATCGCAGCGCTGGCTGTGCCACCAGAGACTCTAGGTTTGTGCCCAGGGCGGTCCTTGGGGCGACGCACAATTGGCCTAGCGTCGTCCAGGTTAGGGAGGGTTTGTCCGGTAAGGATATCTTTGTCTCATCGCGCACCAGCGAGTCCTGTGGCGGGCCGGGCGCAGTGCACGCTAACCAAGATAGCCAGGTGCACAGTGTTTCCTCCGACACATTGGTGTGGCTAGCTTCCGGGTTGGAGGTGCGCTGTGTTAAGAAGCAGTGAGGCTTGGGTGGGTTGTGTTTCGGAGGATGCATGGCTTTCGACCTTCGTCTCTCCCGAGCCCGTACGGGAGTTGTAGCAATGAGACAAGATAGTAGCTACTAACAACAATTGGATACCACGAAAAAGGGGGTAAAAAAGAAAAAAAGAGAGAGATCAGGATCCAGAGTCCTTCAGTTTTAGTTGAGACGACTCTACAACCATCAAGATTAATTGTCTGATCCAACAGAAGATCTCTTTGTTTCTTGGGACATGGAACTAGCATCTCTGTTTTAAAGTAAAACATTTGCCACCATCCACTTCATTATGTCTGAAATACAGGCTTCCCGGGAGGGCAATATTGGGGCTTCACAATGTTTCATCGAAATGTACAGCTGTGTGTCATCCGCATAGCAGTGAAAGTTAACATTATGTTTCCGAATGACATCACCAAGAGGTAAAATATATAGTGAAAACAATAGAGGTCCTAAAACGGAACCTTGAGGAACACTGAAATTTACCGTTGAGTTTTCAGAGGACAAACCATCCACAGAGACAAAATGATATCTTTCCTACAGATAAGATCTAAACCAGTCCAGAACATGTCCGTGTAGACCAATTTGGATTTCCGAATCTCTCCAAAAGAATGTGGTGATCGATGGTATCAAAAGCATCACTAAAGTCTAGGAGCACGAGGACAGATGCAGAGCCTCGGTCTGACGCCATTTAAAGGTAATTTACCACCTTGACGAGTGCAGTCTCAGTGCTATGATATTATATTAGGAAGCAGGTGTAGTTAGTCAGTTTAATGATATCTGACATGGAATGATACAAAACAAGAGAAACGTCTGACATGGAAACATAAACAATACTACCTGATGGACAGAGTGCTAGAAAAATGCTAAGTAATGAATGTAGTAATGTAGTTCAGGTGTGACTGATGATAGAGCCCAGGTGTGAGTAATCATGGTTGCCAGGAGTGACTGATGATAGGGCCCAGGTGTGAGCAATCATGGTTGCCAGGTGTGACTGATGATAGGGCTCAGATGTGAGTAATCATGGTTGCCAGGTGTGACTGATGATAGGGCTCAGATGTGAGTAATCATGGTTGCCAGGCGTGTGTAATGATGGTTGCCAGGTGTGAGTAATCATGGTTGCCAGGCGTGTGTAATGATGGTTGCCAGGTGTGAGTAATCATGGTTGCCAGGGGTGGGTAATGATGGTTGCCAGCTGTAGGTAATCATGGTTGCCAGGTGTGCTTAAAGATTGCCTGCCAGGACCGGTGGTTAGTAGACCGGTGACATCGAGCGCTGGAGCGGGAGAATGGGAGTAGACGTAACATTACCCCACTCCCAACGAGCGGCTCCAGACTCAGGACGACACCGACCGGGCCTGAGGAGGGAAACATGGAAAGATGGTGAGATCCGGTAGATAGTGAGGAGTTGTAATCTGTAAATTACCTCGTTGAACTCTGGAGGACCGTGAACGGCCGAGGACACCGTTTCTTACAGGCCAGAAGCTCACCAGGACGGAACACGGGAGCCTCGCTGCTCTTTCTGACGACGCACTGGACTCTCACGTTGGCATCTTTCCAAACGCCTTCTGCCTGAACCACTCGTCCACCGCAGGAGCTTCGGTCTGGTTCGGAATCCACAGAGCCAGGGCTGGTTTATTACCCAGAACACACTGAAAGGGAGTCAGCCTGGTGGAGGAGTGTTGAAATTAATTCTGGGCGTATTCAGCCCAAGGAAGTAATCTGGCCCACTCCCCTGCAGGTCCTGGCAGTGGTTACTCAGGAACATCCCCAGTTCCTGGTTCATCCTTTCCACCTACCCGGAAATGAGACTGACTGTGACACCCCAGCTTCTCCATACACGTGATGTGAATTGGAGATCGGAGAGGATATCCTCCGGAAGGCCGTAGTGCGGGATTACCTGCTGGAACATTACCTGCTGGAACATTACCTGCTGGAACAGTGCATGCTGGAACATTACCTGCTGGAACAGTGCCTGCTGGAACAGTGCCTGCTGGAACATTACCTGCTGGAACAGTGCCTGCTGGAACAGTGCTTACTGGAACATTACCTGCTGTAACATTACCTGCTGGAACATTACCTGCTGGAACAGTGCCTGCTGGAACATTACCTGCTGGAACAGTGCCTGCTGGAACATTACCTGCTGGAACATTACCTGCTGGAACAGTGCCTGCTGGAACATTACCTGCTGGAACAGTGCCTGCTGGAACAGTGCCTACTGGAACATTACCTGCTGTAACATTACCTGCTGGAACATTACCTGCTGGAACAGTGCCTGCTGGAACATTACCTGCTGGAACAGTGCCTGCTGGAACATTACCTGCTGGAACATTACCTGCTGGAACAGTGCCTGCTGGAACATTACCTGCTGGAGCAGTGCCTGCTGGAACAGTGCCTGCTGGAACATTACCTGCTGGAACATTACCTGCTGGAACATTACCTGCTGGAACAGTGCCTGCTGTAACATTACCTGCTGGAACATTACCTGCTGGAACAATACCTGCTGGAACAGTGCCTGCTGGAACATTACCTGCTGGAACAGTGCCTGCTGGAACATTACCTGCTGGAACATTACCTGCTGGAACAGTGCCTGCTGGAACATTACCTGCTGGAACATTACCTGCTGGAACATTACCTGCTGGAACAGTGCCTGCTGGAACATTACCTGCTGGAACAGTGCCTGCTGGAACATTACCTGCTGGAACATTACCTGCTGGAACATTACCTGCTGGAACAGTGCCTGCTGGAACAGTGCCTCTGCGACCTGGAGAGCAGTAAGGAGACCAGAGAGAGGGATGAAATGGCAGGATTTAGAGAATCTGTCCTCTATCACCAAAATGGTGGTAAAATGTTTTTCCTCATCAATTTACACACAATACACCATAATGACAAAGCGAAAACAGGATTTTAGATTTTTATATTTGTTTATGAAAAATTAAAACAGAAATACCTTCTTTACATGAGTATTCAGACTCTTGGCTATGAGACTTGAAATTGAACTCAGGTGCATCATTGATCATCCATGAGATGTTTCTACAACTGTGGTAGTCCACCTGTGGTAAATTCAATTGATTGGACATGATTTGGAAAGGCACACACCTGTCTATATAAGGTCCTACAGTTGACAATGCATGTCAGAGCAAAAACCAATCCATGAGGTCGAAGGAATTGTCCTTAGAGCTCAGAGACAGGATTGTGTCGAGGCAGAAAATCGGTGGAAGGGTACCAACATATTTCTGCAGCATTGAAGATCCCCAAGAACACAGTGGCCTCCATCATTCTGAAATGGAAGAAGTTTGGAACCACCAAGACTCTTCCTAGAGCTGGCCCGCCCGGCCAAACTGGGGAATCGGAGGAGAAAGGCCTTGGTCAGGGAGATGACCATGAACCGATGGCCGCTCTGACAGAGCTCCAGAGTTCCTCTTTGGAGATGGCAGAACCTTCCAGAAGGAAAAACATCTCTGCAGAACTCCACCAATCAGGCCTTTATGGTAGAGTGGCCAGATGGAAGCCACTCCTCAGTAAAAGACACATGACAGCCGGCTTGGAGTCTGCCAAAAGGCAACTAAAAGACTCTCAGACCAAGGGAAACATGATTATTTGCTCTGGGTACAACCAAGATTGAACTCTGTGGCCTGAAAGCCAAGTGTCCCGTCTGAAGGAAACCTGGCACCATCCCTACGGTGAAGCATGGTGGTGGCAGCATCATGTTGTGGGGGTGTTTTTCAGTGACAGGGACTGAGAGACTAGTCAGGATAGAGGGAAAGATGAACAGAGCAAAGTACAGAGAGATCCTTGATGAAAACCTGCTCCAGAGCACTTAGGACCTCAAACAGGACATTGACCCTAAGCACACAGTCAAGACAATGCAGGAGTGGCTTAAGGACAAGTCTTTGAATGTCTTTGAGTGGCCCAGCCAGAGCACGGACTTGAATTCAACCGAACATCTCTGGAGAGACCTGAAAATTGCTGTGCAGCGACGTTCCACATCCAACCTGACAGAGCTTGAGAGGATCTGTAGAGAAGAATGGGAGAAACTCCCCAAATACAGGTGTGCCAAGCTTGTAACATCATAACCAAGACTCTAGGCTGTAATCGCTGTCAAAGGTGCTTCAACAAAGTACTGAGTAAAGGGTCTGAATACTTATGTAAACATTTGAAAAAATCCATATAGCCTGTTTTTTCTTTGCCATTATGGGGTAGTGTGTATAGTTTACTGAGGGGGAAAAACAATTTAATCAACTTTAGGATAACGTAACACATTCCATATTGTTGTTCAGACTGAAGGGGCCTGTCTGTCAGTAACTATATTGTTGTTATAACTGAAGGGGCCTGTCTGTCAGTAACTATATTGTTGTTATAACTGAAGGGGTCTGTCTGTCAGTAACTATATTGTTGTTATAACTGAAGGGGCCTGTCTGTCAGTAACTATATTGTTGTTATAACTGAAGGGGCCTGTCTGTCAGTAACTATATTGTTGTTCAGACTGAAGGGGCCTGTCTGTCAGTAACTATATTGTTGTTATAACTGAAGGGGCCTGTCTGTCAGTAACTATATTGTTGTTATAACTGAAGGGGCCTGTCTGTCAGTAACTATATTGTTGTTATAACTGAAGGGGCCTGTCTGTCAGTAACTATATTGTTGTTATAACTGAAGGGGCCTGTCTGTCAGTAACTATATTGTTGTTATAACTGAAGGGGCCTGTCTGTCAGTAACTATATTGTTGTTCAGACTGAAGGGGTCTGTCTGTCAGTAACTATATTGTTGTTATAACTGAAGGGGCCTGTCTGTCAGTAACTATATTGTTGTTATAACTGAAGGGGTCTGTCTGTCAGTAACTATATTGTTGTTCAGACTGAAGGGGCCTGTCTGTCAGTAACTATATTGTTGTTATAACTGAAGGGGCCTGTCTGTCAGTAACTATATTGTTGTTCAGACTGAAGGGGCCTGTCTGTCAGTAACTATATTGTTGTTATAACTGAAGGGGCCTGTCTGTCAGTAACTATATTGTTGTTATAACTGAAGGGGCCTGTCTGTCAGTAACTATATTGTTGTTATAACTGAAGGGGCCTGTCTGTCAGTAACTATATTGTTGTTCAGACTGAAGGGGCCTGTCTGTCAGTAACTATATTGTTGTTCAGACTGAAGGGGCCTGTCTGTCAGTAACTATATTGTTGTTATAACTGAAGGGGCCTGTCTGTCAGTAACTATATTGTTGTTATAACTGAAGGGGCCTGTCTGTCAGTAACTATATTGTTGTTCAGACTGAAGGGGTCTGTCTGTCAGTAACTATATTGTTGTTATAACTGAAGGGGCCTGTCTGTCAGTAACTATATTGTTGTTATAACTGAAGGGGCCTGTCTGTCAGTAACTATATTGTTGTTATAACTGAAGGGGTCTGTCTGTCAGTAACTATATTGTTGTTATAACTGAAGGGGCCTGTCTGTCAGTAACTATATTGTTGTTCAGACTGAAGGGGCCTGTCTGTCAGTAACTATATTGTTGTTATAACTGAAGGGGCCTGTCTGTCAGTAACTATATTGTTGTTATAACTGAAGGGGCCTGTCTGTCAGTAACTATATTGTTGTTATAACTGAAGGGGCCTGTCTGTCAGTAACTATATTGTTGTTATAACTGAAGGGGTCTGTCTGTCAGTAACTATATTGTTGTTATAACTGAAGGGGCCTGTCTGTCAGTAACTATATTGTTGTTATAACTGAAGGGGCCTGTCTGTCAGTAACTATATAACTGTTATAACTGAAGGGGCCTGTCTGTCAGTAACTATATTGTTGTTATAACTGAAGGGGCCTGTCTGTCAGTAACTATATTGTTGTTATAACTGAAGGGGCCTGTCTGTCAGTAACTATATTGTTGTTATAACTGAAGGGGCCTGTCTGTCAGTAACTATATTGTTGTTATAACTGAAGGGGCCTGTCTGTCAGTAACTATATTGTTGTTCAGACTGAAGGGGCCTGTCTGTCAGTAACTATATTGTTGTTATAACTGAAGGGGCCTGTCTGTCAGTAACTATATTGTTGTTATAACTGAAGGGGCCTGTCTGTCAGTAACTATATTGTTGTTATAACTGAAGGGGCCTGTCTGTCAGTAACTATATTGTTGTTATAACTGAAGGGGTCTGTCTGTCAGTAACTATATTGTTGTTATAACTGAAGGGGCCTGTCTGTAAGTAACTATATTGTTGTTATAACTGAAGGGGCCTGTCTGTCAGTAACTATATTGTTGTTATAACTGAAGGGGCCTGTCTGTCAGTAACTATATTGTTGTTATAACTGAAGGGGCCTGTCTGTCAGTAACTATATTGTTGTTCAGACTGAAGGGGCCTGTCTGTCAGTAACTATATTGTTGTTATAACTGAAGGGGCCTGTCTGTCAGTAACTATATTGTTGTTATAACTGAAGGGGCCTGTCTGTCAGTAACTATATTGTTGTTATAACTGAAGGGGCCTGTCTGTCAGTAACTATATTGTTGTTATAACTGAAGGGGCCTGTCTGTCAGTAACTATATTGTTGTTATAACTGAAGGGGCCTGTCTGTCAGTAACTATATTGTTGTTATAACTGAAGGGGCCTGTCTGTCAGTAACTATATTGTTGTTATAACTGAAGGGGCCTGTCTGTCAGTAACTATATTGTTGTTATAACTGAAGGGGCCTGTCTGTCAGTAACTATATTGTTGTTCAGACTGAAGGGGCCTGTCTGTCAGTAACTATATTGTTGTTCAGACTGAAGGGGCCTGTCTGTCAGTAACTATATTGTTGTTATAACTGAAGGGGCCTGTCTGTCAGTAACTATATTGTTGTTCAGACTGAAGGGGCCTGTCTGTCAGTAACTATATTGTTGTTATAACTGAAGGGGCCTGTCTGTCAGTAACTATATTGTTGTTATAACTGAAGGGGCCTGTCTGTCAGTAACTATATTGTTGTTATAACTGAAGGGGCCTGTCTGTCAGTAACTATATTGTTGTTATAACTGAAGGGGTCTGTCTGTCAGTAACTATATTGTTGTTATAACTGAAGGGGCCTGTCTGTCAGTAACTATATTGTTGTTATAACTGAAGGGGCCTGTCTGTCAGTAACTATATTGTTGTTATAACTGAAGGGGCCTGTCTGTCAGTAACTATATTGTTGTTATAACTGAAGGGGCCTGTCTGTCAGTAACTATATTGTTGTTATAACTGAAGGGGCCTGTCTGTCAGTAACTATATTGTTGTTATAACTGAAGGGGTCTGTCTGTCAGTAACTATATTGTTGTTATAACTGAAGGGGCCTGTCTGTCAGTAACTATATTGTTGTTCAGACTGAAGGGGCCTGTCTGTCAGTAACTATATTGTTGTTCAGACTGAAGGGGCCTGTCTGTCAGTAACTATATTGTTGTTATAACTGAAGGGGCCTGTCTGTCAGTAACTATATTGTTGTTCAGACTGAAGGGGCCTGTCTGTCAGTAACTATATTGTTGTTATAACTGAAGGGGCCTGTCTGTCAGTAACTATATTGTTGTTATAACTGAAGGGGCCTGTCTGTCAGTAACTATATTGTTGTTCAGACTGAAGGGGCCTGTCTGTCAGTAACTATATTGTTGTTCAGACTGAAGGGGCCTGTCTGTCAGTAACTATATTGTTGTTATAACTGAAGGGGCCTGTCTGTCAGTAACTATATTGTTGTTATAACTGAAGGGGTCTGTCTGTCAGTAACTATATTGTTGTTATAACTGAAGGGGTCTGTCTGTCAGTAACTATATTGTTGTTATAACTGAAGGGGTCTGTCTGTCAGTAACTATATTGTTGTTATAACTGAAGGGGCCTGTCTGTCAGTAACTATATTGTTGTTATAACTGAAGGGGCCTGTCTGTCAGTAACTATATTGTTGTTATAACTGAAGGGGCCTGTCTGTCAGTAACTATATTGTTGTTATAACTGAAGGGGCCTGTCTGTCAGTAACTATATTGTTGTTCAGACTGAAGGGGCCTGTCTGTCAGTAACTATATTGTTGTTATAACTGAAGGGGCCTGTCTGTCAGTAACTATATTGTTGTTATAACTGAAGGGGCCTGTCTGTCAGTAACTATATTGTTGTTCAGACTGAAGGGACCTGTCTGTCAGTAACTATATTGTTGTTCAGACTGAAGGGGCCTGTCTGTCAGTAACTATATTGTTGTTATAACTGAAGGGGCCTGTCTGTCAGTAACTATATTGTTGTTCAGACTGAAGGGGCCTGTCTGTCAGTAACTATATTGTTGTTCAGACTGAAGGGGCCTGTCTGTCAGTAACTATATTGTTGTTATAACTGAAGGGGCCTGTCTGTCAGTAACTATATTGTTGTTATAACTGAAGGGGCCTGTCTGTCAGTAACTATATTGTTGTTATAACTGAAGGGGTCTGTCTGTCAGTAACTATATTGTTGTTCAGACTGAAGGGGCCTGTCTGTCAGTAACTATATTGTTGTTATAACTGAAGGGGCCTGTCTGTCAGTAACTATATTGTTGTTATAACTGAAGGGGCCTGTCTGTCAGTAACTATATTGTTGTTATAACTGAAGGGGTCTGTCTGTCAGTAACTATATTGTTGTTATAACTGAAGGGGTCTGTCTGTCAGTAACTATATTGTTGTTATAACTGAAGGGGCCTGTCTGTCAGTAACTATATTGTTGTTATAACTGAAGGGGCCTGTCTGTCAGTAACTATATTGTTGTTATAACTGAAGGGGTCTGTCTGTCAGTAACTATATTGTTGTTATAACTGAAGGGGCCTGTCTGTCAGTAACTATATTGTTGTTATAACTGAAGGGGTCTGTCTGTCAGTAACTATATTGTTGTTATAACTGAAGGGGCCTGTCTGTCAGTAACTATATTGTTGTTATAACTGAAGGGGCCTGTCTGTCAGTAACTATATTGTTGTTCAGACTGAAGGGGTCTGTCTGTCAGTAACTATATTGTTGTTATAACTGAAGGGGCCTGTCTGTCAGTAACTATATTGTTGTTCAGACTGAAGGGGTCTGTCTGTCAGTAACTATATTGTTGTTATAACTGAAGGGGCCTGTTTGTCAGTAACTATATTGTTGTTATAACTGAAGGGGCCTGTCTGTCAGTAACTATATTGTTGTTATAACTGAAGGGACCTGTCTGTCAGTAACTATATTGTTGTTCAGACTGAAGGGGCCTGTCTGTCAGTAACTATATTGTTGTTATAACTGAAGGGGTCTGTCTGTCAGTAACTATATTGTTGTTATAACTGAAGGGGCCTGTCTGTCAGTAACTATATTGTTGTTATAACTGACGGGGCCTGTCTGTCAGTAACTATATTGTTGTTATAACTGAAGGGGTCTGTCTGTCAGTAACTATATTGTTGTTATAACTGAAGGGGCCTGTCTGTCAGTAACTATATTGTTGTTCAGACTGAAGGGGCCTGTCTGTCAGTAACTATATTGTTGTTCAGACTGAAGGGGTCTGTCTGTCAGTAACTATATTGTTGTTCAGACTGAAGGGGCCTGTCTGTCAGTAACTATATTGTTGTTATAACTGACGGGGTCTGTCTGTCAGTAACTATATTGTTGTTATAACTGAAGGGGCCTGTCTGTCAGTAACTATATTGTTGTTCAGACTGAAGGGGCCTGTCTGTCAGTAACTATATTGTTGTTCAGACTGAAGGGGCCTGTCTGTCAGTAACTATATTGTTGTTATAACTGAAGGGGCCTGTCTGTCAGTAACTATATTGTTGTTATAACTGAAGGGGTCTGTCTGTCAGTAACTATATTGTTGTTATAACTGAAGGGGTCTGTCTGTCAGTAACTATATTGTTGTTATAACTGAAGGGGTCTGTCTGTCAGTAACTATATTGTTGTTATAACTGAAGGGGCCTGTCTGTCAGTAACTATATTGTTGTTATAACTGAAGGGGCCTGTCTGTCAGTAACTATATTGTTGTTATAACTGAAGGGGCCTGTCTGTCAGTAACTATATTGTTGTTATAACTGAAGGGGCCTGTCTGTCAGTAACTATATTGTTGTTATAACTGAAGGGGCCTGTCTGTCAGTAACTATATTGTTGTTCAGACTGAAGGGGCCTGTCTGTCAGTAACTATATTGTTGTTCAGACTGAAGGGGCCTGTCTGTCAGTAACTATATTGTTGTTATAACTGAAGGGGCCTGTCTGTCAGTAACTATATTGTTGTTATAACTGAAGGGGCCTGTCTGTCAGTAGTAACTATATTGTTGTTATAACTGAAGGGACCTGTCTGTCAGTAACTATATTGTTGTTATAACTGAAGGGGCCTGTCTGTCAGTAACTATATTGTTGTTATAACTGAAGGGGTATGTCTGTCAGTAACTATATTGTTGTTCAGACTGAAGGGGCCTGTCTGTCAGTAACTATATTGTTGTTCAGACTGAAGGGGCCTGTCTGTCAGTAACTATATTGTTGTTATAACTGAAGGGGCCTGTCTGTCAGTAACTATATTGTTGTTCAGACTGAAGGGGCCTGTCTGTCAGTAACTATATTGTTGTTATAACTGAAGGGGCCTGTCTGTCAGTAACTATATTGTTGTTATAACTGAAGGGGCCTGTCTGTCAGTAACTATATTGTTGTTCAGACTGAAGGGGCCTGTCTGTCAGTAACTATATTGTTGTTATAACTGAAGGGGTCTGTCTGTCAGTAACTATATTGTTGTTATAACTGAAGGGGCCTGTCTGTCAGTAACTATATTGTTGTTATAACTGAAGGGGCCTGTCTGTCAGTAACTATATTGTTGTTATAACTGAAGGGGCCTGTCTGTCAGTAACTATATTGTTGTTATAACTGAAGGGGCCTGTCTGTCAGTAACTATATTGTTGTTATAACTGAAGGGGCCTGTCTGTCAGTAACTATATTGTTGTTATAACTGAAGGGGTCTGTCTGTCAGTAACTATATTGTTGTTATAACTGAAGGGGCCTGTCTGTCAGTAACTATATTGTTGTTATAACTGAAGGGGTCTGTCTGTCAGTAACTATATTGTTGTTATAACTGAAGGGGCCTGTCTGTCAGTAACTATATTGTTGTTATAACTGAAGGGGCCTGTCTGTCAGTAACTATATTGTTGTTCAGACTGAAGGGGTCTGTCTGTCAGTAACTATATTGTTGTTATAACTGAAGGGGCCTGTCTGTCAGTAACTATATTGTTGTTCAGACTGAAGGGGTCTGTCTGTCAGTAACTATATTGTTGTTATAACTGAAGGGGCCTGTCTGTCAGTAACTATATTGTTGTTATAACTGAAGGGGCCTGTTTGTCAGTAACTATATTGTTGTTATAACTGAAGGGGCCTGTCTGTCAGTAACTATATTGTTGTTATAACTGAAGGGACCTGTCTGTCAGTAACTATATTGTTGTTCAGACTGAAGGGGCCTGTCTGTCAGTAACTATATTGTTGTTATAACTGAAGGGGTCTGTCTGTCAGTAACTATATTGTTGTTATAACTGAAGGGGCCTGTCTGTCAGTAACTATATTGTTGTTATAACTGACGGGGCCTGTCTGTCAGTAACTATATTGTTGTTATAACTGAAGGGGTCTGTCTGTCAGTAACTATATTGTTGTTATAACTGAAGGGGCCTGTCTGTCAGTAACTATATTGTTGTTCAGACTGAAGGGGTCTGTCTGTCAGTAACTATATTGTTGTTATAACTGAAGGGGCCTGTCTGTCAGTAACTATATTGTTGTTATAACTGAAGGGGCCTGTCTGTCAGTAACTATATTGTTGTTCAGACTGAAGGGGTCTGTCTGTCAGTAACTATATTGTTGTTATAACTGAAGGGGCCTGTCTGTCAGTAACTATATTGTTGTTATAACTGAAGGGGCCTGTCTGTCAGTAACTATATTGTTGTTATAACTGAAGGGGCCTGTCTGTCAGTAACTATATTGTTGTTATAACTGAAGGGGCCTGTCTGTCAGTAACTATATTGTTGTTATAACTGAAGGGGTCTGTCTGTCAGTAACTATATTGTTGTTATAACTGACGGGGTCTGTCTGTCAGTAACTATATTGTTGTTATAACTGAAGGGGCCTGTCTGTCAGTAACTATATTGTTGTTCAGACTGAAGGGGCCTGTCTGTCAGTAACTATATTGTTGTTCAGACTGAAGGGGCCTGTCTGTCAGTAACTATATTGTTGTTATAACTGAAGGGGCCTGTCTGTCAGTAACTATATTGTTGTTATAACTGAAGGGGCCTGTCTGTCAGTAACTATATTGTTGTTATAACTGAAGGGGTCTGTCTGTCAGTAACTATATTGTTGTTATAACTGAAGGGGCCTGTCTGTCAGTAACTATATTGTTGTTATAACTGAAGGGGTCTGTCTGTCAGTAACTATATTGTTGTTCAGACTGAAGGGGCCTGTCTGTCAGTAACTATATTGTTGTTATAACTGAAGGGGCCTGTCTGGCAGTAACTATATTGTTGTTCAGACTGAAGGGGCCTGTCTGTCAGTAACTATATTGTTGTTCAGACTGAAGGGGTCTGTCTGTCAGTAACTATATTGTTGTTATAACTGACGGGGCCTGTCTGTCAGTAACTATATTGTTGTTATAACTGAAGGGGCCTGTCTGTCAGTAACTATATTGTTGTTATAACTGAAGGGGCCTGTCTGTCAGTAACTATATTGTTGTTATAACTGAAGGGGCCTGTCTGTCAGTAACTATATTGTTGTTCAGACTGAAGGGGTCTGTCTGTCAGTAACTATATTGTTGTTATAACTGAAGGGGCCTGTCTGTCAGTAACTATATTGTTGTTCAGACTGAAGGGGCCTGTCTGTCAGTAACTATATTGTTGTTATAACTGAAGGGGCCTGTCTGTCAGTAACTATATTGTTGTTCAGACTGAAGGGGTCTGTCTGTCAGTAACTATATTGTTGTTATAACTGAAGGGGCCTGTCTGTCAGTAACTATATTGTAGTTATAACTGAAGGGGCCTGTCTGTCAGTAACTATATTGTTGTTATAACTGAAGGGGCCTGTCTGTCAGTAACTATATTGTAGTTATAACTGAAGGGGTCTGTCTGTCAGTAACTATATTGTTGTTCAGACTGAAGGGGTCTGTCTGTCAGTAACTATATTGTTGTTATAACTGAAGGGGCCTGTCTGTCAGTAACTATATTGTTGTTCAGACTGAAGGGGCCTGTCTGTCAGTAACTATATTGTTGTTATAACTGAAGGGGCCTGTCTGTCAGTAACTATATTGTAGTTATAACTGAAGGGGTCTGTCTGTCAGTAACTATATTGTTGTTCAGACTGAAGGGGTCTGTCTGTCAGTAACTATATTGTTGTTCAGACTGAAGGGGCCTGTCTGTCAGTAACTATATTGTTGTTATAACTGACGGGGTCTGTCTGTCAGTAACTATATTGTTGTTATAACTGAAGGAGTCTGTCTGTCAGTAACTATATTGTTGTTATAACTGAAGGGGCCTGTCTGTCAGTAACTATATTGTTGTTATAACTAAAGGGGTCTGTCTGTCAGTAACTATATTGTTGTTATAACTGAAGGGGCCTGTCTGTCAGTAACTATATTGTTGTTATAACTGAAGGGGCCTGTCTGTCAGTAACTATATTGTTGTTATAACTGAAGGGGCCTATCTGTCAGTAACTATATTGTTGTTATAACTGAAGGGGCCTGTCTGTCAGTAACTATATTGTTGTTCAGACTGAAGGGGTCTGTCTGTCAGTAACTATATTGTTGTTATAACTGAAGGGGCCTGTCTGTCAGTAACTATATTGTAGTTATAACTGAAGGGGTCTGTCTGTCAGTAACTATATTGTTGTTCAGACTGAAGGGGTCTGTCTGTCAGTAACTATATTGTTGTTATAACTGAAGGGGCCTGTCTGTCAGTAACTATATTGTTGTTATAACTGAAGGGGCCTGTCTGTCAGTAACTATATTGTTGTTCAGACTGAAGGGGTCTGTCTGTCAGTAACTATATTGTTGTTATAACTGACGGGGTCTGTCTGTCAGTAACTATATTGTTGTTATAACTGAAGGGGTCTGTCTGTCAGTAACTATATTGTTGTTATAACTGAAGGGGCCTGTCTGTCAGTAACTATATTGTTGTTCAGACTGAAGGGGTCTGTCTGTCAGTAACTATATTGTTGTTATAACTGAAGGGGTCTGTCTGTCAGTAACTATATTGTTGTTATAACTGACGGGGTCTGTCTGTCAGTAACTATATTGTTGTTATAACTGAAGGGGCCTGTCTGTCAGTAACTATATTGTTGTTATAACTGAAGGGGTCTGTCTGTCAGTAACTATATTGTTGTTATAACTGAAGGGGCCTGTCTGTCAGTAACTATATTGTTGTTATAACTGAAGGGGTCTGTCTGTCAGTAACTATATTGTTGTTATAACTGAAGGGGTCTGTCTGTCAGTAACTATATTGTTGTTATAACTGAAGGGGTCTGTCTGTCAGTAACTATATTGTTGTTATAACTGAAGGGGTCTGTCTGTCAGTAACTATATTGTTGTTATAACTGAAGGGGCCTGTCTGTCAGTAACTATATTGTTGTTATAACTGAAGGGGCCTGTCTGTCAGTAACTATATTGTTGTTCAGACTGAAGGGGTCTGTCTGTCAGTAACTATATTGTTGTTCAGACTGAAGGGGTCTGTCTGTCAGTAACTATATTGTTGTTATAACTGAAGGGGCCTGTCTGTCAGTAACTATATTGTTGTTCAGACTGAAGGGGCCTGTCTGTCAGTAACTATATTGTTGTTATAACTGAAGGGGCCTGTCTGTCAGTAACTATATTGTTGTTCAGACTGAAGGGGCCTGTCTGTCAGTAACTATATTGTTGTTATAACTGAAGGGGTCTGTCTGTCAGTAACTATATTGTTGTTCAGACTGAAGGGGCCTGTCTGTCAGTAACTATATTGTTGTTATAACTGAAGGGGTCTGTCTGTCAGTAACTATATTGTTGTTCAGACTGAAGGGGCCTGTCTGTCAGTAACTATATTGTTGTTATATCTGAAGGGGCCTGTCTGTCAGTAACTATATTGTTGTTCAGACTGAAGGGGTCTGTCTGTCAGTAACTATATTGTTGTTATAACTGAAGGGGCCTGTTTGTCAGTAACTATATTGTTGTTATAACTGAAGGGGTCTGTCTGTCAGTAACTATATTGTTGTTCAGACTGAAGGGGCCTGTCTGTCAGTAACTATATTGTTGTTCAGACTGAAGGGGTCTGTCTGTCAGTAACTATATTGTTGTTATAACTGAAGGGGCCTGTCTGTCAGTAACTATATTGTTGTTATAACTGAAGGGACCTGTCTGTCAGTAACTATATTGTTGTTATAACTGAAGGGGCCTGTCTGTCAGTAACTATATTGTTGTTCAGACTGAAGGGGCCTGTCTGTCAGTAACTATATTGTTGTTATAACTGAAGGGGCCTGTCTGTCAGTAACTATATTGTTGTTATAACTGAAGGGGCCTGTCTGTCAGTAACTATATTGTTGTTATAACTGAAGGGGTCTGTCTGTCAGTAACTATATTGTTGTTCAGACTGAAGGGGCCTGTCTGTCAGTAACTATATTGTTGTTATAACTGAAGGGGTCTGTCTGTCAGTAACTATATTGTTGTTCAGACTGAAGGGGCCTGTCTGTCAGTAACTATATTGTTGTTATAACTGAAGGGGCCTGTCTGTCAGTAACTATATTGTTGTTCAGACTGAAGGGGCCTGTCTGTCAGTAACTATATTGTTGTTATAACTGAAGGGGCCTGTCTGTCAGTAACTATATTGTTGTTATTACTGAAGGGGCCTGTCTGTCAGTAACTATATTGTTGTTCAGACTGAAGGGGCCTGTCTGTCAGTAACTATATTGTTGTTATAACTGACGGGGCCTGTCTGTCAGTAACTATATTGTTGTTATAACTGAAGGGGCCTGTCTGTCAGTAACTATATTGTTGTTCAGACTGAAGGGGTCTGTCTGTCAGTAACTATATTGTTGTTATAACTGAAGGGGTCTGTCTGTCAGTAACTATATTGTTGTTATAACTGAAGGGGCCTGTCTGTCAGTAACTATATTGTTGTTATAACTGAAGGGGTCTGTCTGTCAGTAACTATATTGTTGTTATAACTGAAGGGGCCTGTCTGTCAGTAACTATATTGTTGTTATAACTGAAGGGGTCTGTCTGTCAGTAACTATATTGTTGTTATAACTGAAGGGGCCTGTCTGTCAGTAACTATATTGTTGTTATAACTGAAGGGGCCTGTCTGTCAGTAACTATATTGTTGTTATAACTGAAGGGGCCTGTCTGTCAGTAACTATATTGTTGTTATAACTGAAGGGGCCTGTCTGTCAGTAACTATATTGTTGTTATAACTGAAGGGGCCTGTCTGTCAGTAACTATATTGTTGTTATAACTGAAGGGGTCTGTCTGTCAGTAACTATATTGTTGTTATAACTGAAGGGGCCTGTCTGTCAGTAACTATATTGTTGTTCAGACTGAAGGGGCCTGTCTGTCAGTAACTATATTGTTGTTATAACTGAAGGGGCCTGTCTGTCAGTAACTATATTGTTGTTCAGACTGAAGGGGTCTGTCTGTCAGTAACTATATTGTTGTTCAGACTGAAGGGGCCTGTCTGTCAGTAACTATATTGTTGTTCAGACTGAAGGGGCCTGTCTGTCAGTAACTATATTGTTGTTATAACTGAAGGGGCCTGTCTGTCAGTAACTATATTGTTGTTCAGACTGAAGGGGCCTGTCTGTCAGTAACTATATTGTTGTTCAGACTGAAGGGGCCTGTCTGTCAGTAACTATATTGTTGTTATAACTGAAGGGGCCTGTCTGTCAGTAACTATATTGTTGTTATAACTGAAGGGGTCTGTCTGTCAGTAACTATATTGTTGTTATAACTGAAGGGGTCTGTCTGTCAGTAACTATATTGTTGTTATAACTGAAGGGGTCTGTCTGTCAGTAACTATATTGTTGTTATAACTGAAGGGGCCTGTCTGTCAGTAACTATATTGTTGTTATAACTGAAGGGGCCTGTCTGTCAGTAACTATATTGTTGTTATAACTGAAGGGGCCTGTCTGTCAGTAACTATATTGTTGTTATAACTGAAGGGGCCTGTCTGTCAGTAACTATATTGTTGTTATAACTGAAGGGACCTGTCTGTCAGTAACTATATTGTTGTTATAACTGAAGGGGCCTGTCTGTCAGTAACTATATTGTTGTTATAACTGAAGGGGTATGTCTGTCAGTAACTATATTGTTGTTCAGACTGAAGGGGCCTGTCTGTCAGTAACTATATTGTTGTTCAGACTGAAGGGGCCTGTCTGTCAGTAACTATATTGTTGTTATAACTGAAGGGGCCTGTCTGTCAGTAACTATATTGTTGTTCAGACTGAAGGGGCCTGTCTGTCAGTAACTATATTGTTGTTCAGACTGAAGGGGCCTGTCTGTCAGTAACTATATTGTTGTTATAACTGAAGGGGCCTGTCTGTCAGTAACTATATTGTTGTTATAACTGAAGGGGCCTGTCTGTCAGTAACTATATTGTTGTTATAACTGAAGGGGCCTGTCTGTCAGTAACTATATTGTTGTTATAACTGAAGGGGTCTGTCTGTCAGTAACTATATTGTTGTTATAACTGAAGGGGCCTGTCTGTCAGTAACTATATTGTTGTTATAACTGAAGGGGTCTGTCTGTCAGTAACTATATTGTTGTTATAACTGAAGGGGCCTGTCTGTCAGTAACTATATTGTTGTTATAACTGAAGGGGCCTGTCTGTCAGTAACTATATTGTTGTTCAGACTGAAGGGGTCTGTCTGTCAGTAACTATATTGTTGTTATAACTGAAGGGGCCTGTCTGTCAGTAACTATATTGTTGTTCAGACTGAAGGGGTCTGTCTGTCAGTAACTATATTGTTGTTATAACTGAAGGGGCCTGTTTGTCAGTAACTATATTGTTGTTATAACTGAAGGGGCCTGTCTGTCAGTAACTATATTGTTGTTATAACTGAAGGGACCTGTCTGTCAGTAACTATATTGTTGTTCAGACTGAAGGGGCCTGTCTGTCAGTAACTATATTGTTGTTATAACTGAAGGGGTCTGTCTGTCAGTAACTATATTGTTGTTATAACTGAAGGGGCCTGTCTGTCAGTAACTATATTGTTGTTATAACTGAAGGGGCCTGTCTGTCAGTAACTATATTGTTGTTATAACTGAAGGGGTCTGTCTGTCAGTAACTATATTGTTGTTATAACTGAAGGGGCCTGTCTGTCAGTAACTATATTGTTGTTCAGACTGAAGGGGTCTGTCTGTCAGTAACTATATTGTTGTTATAACTGAAGGGGCCTGTCTGTCAGTAACTATATTGTTGTTATAACTGAAGGGGCCTGTCTGTCAGTAACTATATTGTTGTTCAGACTGAAGGGGTCTGTCTGTCAGTAACTATATTGTTGTTATAACTGAAGGGGCCTGTCTGTCAGTAACTATATTGTTGTTATAACTGAAGGGGCCTGTCTGTCAGTAACTATATTGTTGTTATAACTGAAGGGGCCTGTCTGTCAGTAACTATATTGTTGTTATAACTGAAGGGGCCTGTCTGTCAGTAACTATATTGTTGTTATAACTGAAGGGGTCTGTCTGTCAGTAACTATATTGTTGTTATAACTGACGGGGTCTGTCTGTCAGTAACTATATTGTTGTTATAACTGAAGGGGCCTGTCTGTCAGTAACTATATTGTTGTTCAGACTGAAGGGGCCTGTCTGTCAGTAACTATATTGTTGTTATAACTGAAGGCGCCTGTCTGTCAGTAACTATATTGTTGTTATAACTGAAGGGGCCTGTCTGTCAGTAACTATATTGTTGTTATAACTGAAGGGGTCTGTCTGTCAGTAACTATATTGTTGTTATAACTGAAGGGGCCTGTCTGTCAGTAACTATATTGTTGTTATAACTGAAGGGGTCTGTCTGTCAGTAACTATATTGTTGTTCAGACTGAAGGGGCCTGTCTGTCAGTAACTATATTGTTGTTATAACTGAAGGGGCCTGTCTGTCAGTAACTATATTGTTGTTATAACTGAAGGGGTCTGTCTGTCAGTAACTATATTGTTGTTCAGACTGAAGGGGTCTGTCTGTCAGTAACTATATTGTTGTTCAGACTGAAGGGGCCTGTCTGTCAGTAACTATATTGTTGTTCAGACTGAAGGGGTCTGTCTGTCAGTAACTATATTGTTGTTATAACTGACGGGGCCTGTCTGTCAGTAACTATATTGTTGTTATAACTGAAGGGGCCTGTCTGTCAGTAACTATATTGTTGTTATAACTGAAGGGGCCTGTCTGTCAGTAACTATATTGTTGTTATAACTGAAGGGGCCTGTCTGTCAGTAACTATATTGTTGTTCAGACTGAAGGGGTCTGTCTGTCAGTAACTATATTGTTGTTATAACTGAAGGGGCCTGTCTGTCAGTAACTATATTGTTGTTCAGACTGAAGGGGCCTGTCTGTCAGTAACTATATTGTTGTTATAACTGAAGGGGCCTGTCTGTCAGTAACTATATTGTAGTTATAACTGAAGGGGTCTGTCTGTCAGTAACTATATTGTTGTTCAGACTGAAGGGGTCTGTCTGTCAGTAACTATATTGTTGTTATAACTGAAGGGGCCTGTCTGTCAGTAACTATATTGTTGTTCAGACTGAAGGGGCCTGTCTGTCAGTAACTATATTGTTGTTATAACTGAAGGGGCCTGTCTGTCAGTAACTATATTGTTGTTATAACTGAAGGGGTCTGTCTGTCAGTAACTATATTGTTGTTATAACTGAAGGGGCCTGTCTGTCAGTAACTATATTGTTGTTCAGACTGAAGGGGCCTGTCTGTCAGTAACTATATTGTTGTTATAACTGAAGGGGCCTGTCTGTCAGTAACTATATTGTTGTTCAGACTGAAGGGGCCTGTCTGTCAGTAACTATATTGTTGTTATAACTGAAGGGGTCTGTCTGTCAGTAACTATATTGTTGTTATAACTGAAGGGGCCTGTCTGTCAGTAACTATATTGTTGTTATAACTGAAGGGGCCTGTCTGTCAGTAACTATATTGTAGTTATAACTGAAGGGGTCTGTCTGTCAGTAACTATATTGTTGTTCAGACTGAAGGGGTCTGTCTGTCAGTAACTATATTGTTGTTCAGACTGAAGGGGCCTGTCTGTCAGTAACTATATTGTTGTTATAACTGACGGGGTCTGTCTGTCAGTAACTATATTGTTGTTATAACTGAAGGGGTCTGTCTGTCAGTAACTATATTGTTGTTATAACTGAAGGGGCCTGTCTGTCAGTAACTATATTGTTGTTATAACTGAAGGGGTCTGTCTGTCAGTAACTATATTGTTGTTATAACTGAAGGGGCCTGTCTGTCAGTAACTATATTGTTGTTATAACTGAAGGGGCCTGTCTGTCAGTAACTATATTGTTGTTATAACTGAAGGGGCCTATCTGTCAGTAACTATATTGTTGTTATAACTGAAGGGGCCTGTCTGTCAGTAACTATATTGTTGTTCAGACTGAAGGGGTCTGTCTGTCAGTAACTATATTGTTGTTATAACTGAAGGGGCCTGTCTGTCAGTAACTATATTGTAGTTATAACTGAAGGGGTCTGTCTGTCAGTAACTATATTGTTGTTCAGACTGAAGGGGTCTGTCTGTCAGTAACTATATTGTTGTTATAACTGAAGGGGCCTGTCTGTCAGTAACTATATTGTTGTTATAACTGAAGGGGCCTGTCTGTCAGTAACTATATTGTTGTTCAGACTGAAGGGGTCTGTCTGTCAGTAACTATATTGTTGTTATAAGGGGCCTGTCTGTCAGTAACTATATTGTTGTTATAACTGAAGGGGTCTGTCTGTCAGTAACTATATTGTTGTTATAACTGACGGGGTCTGTCTGTCAGTAACTATATTGTTGTTATAACTGAAGGGGCCTGTCTGTCAGTAACTATATTGTTGTTATAACTGAAGGGGCCTGTCTGGCAGTAACTATATTGTTGTTATAACTGAAGGGGTCTGTCTGTCAGTAACTATATTGTTGTTATAACTGAAGGGGCCTGTCTGTCAGAAACTATATTGTTGTTATAACTGAAGGGGTCTGTCTGTCAGTAACTATATTGTTGTTATAACTGAAGGGGTCTGTCTGTCAGTAACTATATTGTTGTTATAACTGAAGGGGTCTGTCTGTCAGTAACTATATTGTTGTTATAACTGAAGGGGTCTGTCTGTCAGTAACTATATTGTTGTTATAACTGAAGGGGCCTGTCTGTCAGTAACTATATTGTTGTTATAACTGAAGGGGCCTGTCTGTCAGTAACTATATTGTTGTTATAACTGAAGGGGTCTGTCTGTCAGTAACTATATTGTTGTTATAACTGAAGGGGCCTGTCTGTCAGTAACTATATTGTTGTTATAACTGAAGGGGCCTGTCTGGCAGTAACTATATTGTTGTTCAGACTGAAGGGGTCTGTCTGTCAGTAACTATATTGTTGTTCAGACTGAAGGGGTCTGTCTGTCAGTAACTATATTGTTGTTATAACTGAAGGGGCCTGTCTGTCAGTAACTATATTGTTGTTCAGACTGAAGGGGCCTGTCTGTCAGTAACTATATTGTTGTTATAACTGAAGGGGTCTGTCTGTCAGTAACTATATTGTTGTTCAGACTGAAGGGGCCTGTCTGTCAGTAACTATATTGTTGTTCAGACTGAAGGGGTCTGTCTGTCAGTAACTATATTGTTGTTCAGACTGAAGGGGCCTGTCTGTCAGTAACTATATTGTTGTTATAACTGAAGGGGTCTGTCTGTCAGTAACTATATTGTTGTTCAGACTGAAGGGGCCTGTCTGTCAGTAACTATATTGTTGTTATAACTGAAGGGGCCTGTCTGTCAGTAACTATATTGTTGTTCAGACTGAAGGGGTCTGTCTGTCAGTAACTATATTGTTGTTATAACTGAAGGGGCCTGTTTGTCAGTAACTATATTGTTGTTATAACTGAAGGGGTCTGTCTGTCAGTAACTATATTGTTGTTCAGACTGAAGGGGTCTGTCTGTCAGTAACTATATTGTTGTTCAGACTGAAGGGGTCTGTCTGTCAGTAACTATATTGTTGTTATAACTGAAGGGGCCTGTCTGTCAGTAACTATATTGTTGTTATAACTGAAGGGACCTGTCTGTCAGTAACTATATTGTTGTTATAACTGAAGGGGTCTGTCTGTCAGTAACTATATTGTTGTTATAACTGAAGGGGCCTGTCTGTCAGTAACTATATTGTTGTTATAACTGAAGGGGCCTGTCTGTCAGTAACTATATTGTTGTTCAGACTGAAGGGGTCTGTCTGTCAGTAACTATATTGTTGTTCAGACTGAAGGGGTCTGTCTGTCAGTAACTATATTGTTGTTATAACTGAAGGGGCCTGTTTGTCAGTAACTATATTGTTGTTATAACTGAAGGGGCCTGTCTGTCAGTAACTATATTGTTGTTATAACTGAAGGGACCTGTCTGTCAGTAACTATATTGTTGTTCAGACTGAAGGGGCCTGTCTGTCAGTAACTATATTGTTGTTATAACTGAAGGGGTCTGTCTGTCAGTAACTATATTGTTGTTATAACTGAAGGGGCCTGTCTGTCAGTAACTATATTGTTGTTATAACTGAAGGGGCCTGTCTGTCAGTAACTATATTGTTGTTATAACTGAAGGGGTCTGTCTGTCAGTAACTATATTGTTGTTATAACTGAAGGGGCCTGTCTGTCAGTAACTATATTGTTGTTCAGACTGAAGGGTCTGTCTGTCAGTAACTATATTGTTGTTATAACTGAAGGGGCCTGTCTGTCAGTAACTATATTGTTGTTATAACTGAAGGGGCCTGTCTGTCAGTAACTATATTGTTGTTATAACTGAAGGGGCCTGTCTGTCAGTAACTATATTGTTGTTATAACTGAAGGGGCCTGTCTGTCAGTAACTATATTGTTGTTATAACTGAAGGGGCCTGTCTGTCAGTAACTATATTGTTGTTATAACTGAAGGGGCCTGTCTGTCAGTAACTATATTGTTGTTATAACTATATAACTATATTGTTGTTATAACTGAAGGGGTCTGTCTGTCAGTAACTATATTGTTGTTATAACTATGTCTGTCAGTAACTATATTGTTATAACTGAAGGGGCCTGTCTGTCAGTAACTATATTGTTGTTATAACTGAAGGGGCCTGTCTGTCAGTAACTATATTGTTGTTCAGACTGAAGGGGTCTGTCTGTCAGTAACTATATTGTTGTTATAACTGAAGGGGCCTGTCTGTCAGTAACTATATTGTTGTTATAACTGAAGGGGCCTGTCTGTCAGTAACTATATTGTTGTTATAACTGAAGGGGCCTGTCTGTCAGTAACTATATTGTTGTTATAACTGAAGGGGCCTGTCTGTCAGTAACTATATTGTTGTTCAGACTGAAGGGTCTGTCTGTCAGTAACTATATTGTTGTTATAACTGAAGGGGCCTGTCTGTCAGTAACTATATTGTTGTTCAGACTGAAGGGGCCTGTCTGTCAGTAACTATATTGTTGTTATAACTGAAGGGGCCTGTCTGTCAGTAACTATATTGTTGTTATAACTGAAGGGGTCTGTCTGTCAGTAACTATATTGTTGTTATAACTGAAGGGGTCTGTCTGTCAGTAACTATATTGTTGTTATAACTGAAGGGGCCTGTCTGTCAGTAACTATATTGTTGTTATAACTGAAGGGGCCTGTCTGTCAGTAACTATATTGTTGTTATAACTGAAGGGGCCTGTCTGTCAGTAACTATATTGTAGTTATAACTGAAGGGGTCTGTCTGTCAGTAACTATATTGTTGTTCAGACTGAAGGGGCCTGTCTGTCAGTAACTATATTGTTGTTATAACTGACGGGGTCTGTCTGTCAGTAACTATATTGTTGTTATAACTGAAGGGGTCTGTCTGTCAGTAACTATATTGTTGTTATAACTGAAGGGGCCTGTCTGTCAGTAACTATATTGTTGTTATAACTGAAGGGGTCTGTCTGTCAGTAACTATATTGTTGTTATAACTGAAGGGGCCTGTCTGTCAGTAACTATATTGTTGTTATAACTGAAGGGGCCTGTCTGTCAGTAACTATATTGTTGTTATAACTGAAGGGGACTGTCTGTCAGTAACTATATTGTTGTTATAACTGAAGGGGCCTGTCTGTCAGTAACTATATTGTTGTTCAGACTGAAGGGGTCTGTCTGTCAGTAACTATATTGTTGTTATAACTGAAGGGGCCTGTCTGTCAGTAACTATATTGTAGTTATAACTGAAGGGGTCTGTCTGTCAGTAACTATATTGTTGTTCAGACTGAAGGGGTCTGTCTGTCAGTAACTATATTGTTGTTATAACTGAAGGGGCCTGTCTGTCAGTAACTATATTGTTGTTATAACTGAAGGGGCCTGTCTGTCAGTAACTATATTGTTGTTCAGACTGAAGGGGTCTGTCTGTCAGTAACTATATTGTTGTTATAACTGAAGGGGCCTGTCTGTCAGTAACTATATTGTTGTTATAACTGAAGGGGTCTGTCTGTCAGTAACTATATTGTTGTTATAACTGACGGGGTCTGTCTGTCAGTAACTATATTGTTGTTATAACTGAAGGGGCCTGTCTGTCAGTAACTATATTGTTGTTATAACTGAAGGGGTCTGTCTGTCAGTAACTATATTGTTGTTATAACTGAAGGGGCCTGTCTGTCAGTAACTATATTGTTGTTATAACTGAAGGGGTCTGTCTGTCAGTAACTATATTGTTGTTATAACTGAAGGGGTCTGTCTGTCAGTAACTATATTGTTGTTATAACTGAAGGGGTCTGTCTGTCAGTAACTATATTGTTGTTATAACTGAAGGGGTCTGTCTGTCAGTAACTATATTGTTGTTATAACTGAAGGGGCCTGTCTGTCAGTAACTATATTGTTGTTATAACTGAAGGGGCCTGTCTGTCAGTAACTATATTGTTGTTATAACTGAAGGGGTCTGTCTGTCAGTAACTATATTGTTGTTATAACTGAAGGGGCCTGTCTGTCAGTAACTATATTGTTGTTATAACTGAAGGGGCCTGTCTGTCAGTAACTATATTGTTGTTATAACTGAAGGGGCCTGTCTGTCAGTAACTATATTGTTGTTATAACTGAAGGGGTCTGTCTGTCAGTAACTATATTGTTGTTATAACTGAAGGGGCCTGTCTGTCAGTAACTATATTGTTGTTATAACTGAAGGGGCCTGTCTGGCAGTAACTATATTGTTGTTCAGACTGAAGGGGTCTGTCTGTCAGTAACTATATTGTTGTTATAACTGAAGAGGTCTGTCTGTCAGTAACTATATTGTTGTTCAGACTGAAGGGGCCTGTCTGTCAGTAACTATATTGTTGTTCAGACTGAAGGGGTCTGTCTGTCAGTAACTATATTGTTGTTATAACTGAAGGGGCCTGTCTGTCAGTAACTATATTGTTGTTCAGACTGAAGGGGCCTGTCTGTCAGTAACTATATTGTTGTTATAACTGAAGGGGCCTGTCTGTCAGTAACTATATTGTTGTTCAGACTGAAGGGGCCTGTCTGTCAGTAACTATATTGTTGTTATAACTGAAGGGGTCTGTCTGTCAGTAACTATATTGTTGTTCAGACTGAAGGGGCCTGTCTGTCAGTAACTATATTGTTGTTCAGACTGAAGGGGCCTGTCTGTCAGTAACTATATTGTTGTTATAACTGAAGGGGTCTGTCTGTCAGTAACTATATTGTTGTTCAGACTGAAGGGGCCTGTCTGTCAGTAACTATATTGTTGTTATAACTGAAGGGGTCTGTCTGTCAGTAACTATATTGTTGTTCAGACTGAAGGGGTCTGTCTGTCAGTAACTATATTGTTGTTATAACTGAAGGGGCCTGTCTGTCAGTAACTATATTGTTGTTATAACTGAAGGGGCCTGTCTGTCAGTAACTATATTGTTGTTCAGACTGAAGGGGTCTGTCTGTCAGTAACTATATTGTTGTTCAGACTGAAGGGGCCTGTCTGTCAGTAACTATATTGTTGTTATAACTGAAGGGGTCTGTCTGTCAGTAACTATATTGTTGTTCAGACTGAAGGGGCCTGTCTGTCAGTAACTATATTGTTGTTATAACTGAAGGGGCCTGTCTGTCAGTAACTATATTGTTGTTCAGACTGAAGGGGTCTGTCTGTCAGTAACTATATTGTTGTTATAACTGAAGGGGCCTGTTTGTCAGTAACTATATTGTTGTTATAACTGAAGGGGTCTGTCTGTCAGTAACTATATTGTTGTTCAGACTGAAGGGGCCTGTCTGTCAGTAACTATATTGTTGTTCAGACTGAAGGGGTCTGTCTGTCAGTAACTATATTGTTGTTATAACTGAAGGGGCCTGTCTGTCAGTAACTATATTGTTGTTATAACTGAAGGGGTCTGTCTGTCAGTAACTATATTGTTGTTATAACTGAAGGGGCCTGTCTGTCAGTAACTATATTGTTGTTATAACTGAAGGGACCTGTCTGTCAGTAACTATATTGTTGTTATAACTGAAGGGGCCTGTCTGTCAGTAACTATATTGTTGTTATAACTGAAGGGGCCTGTCTGTCAGTAACTATATTGTTGTTCTAACTGAAGGGGTCTGTCTGTCAGTAACTATATTGTTGTTCAGACTGAAGGGGCCTGTCTGTCAGTAACTATATTGTTGTTATAACTGAAGGGGTCTGTCTGTCAGTAACTATATTGTTGTTCAGACTGAAGGGGCCTGTCTGTCAGTAACTATATTGTTGTTATAACTGAAGGGGCCTGTCTGTCAGTAACTATATTGTTGTTCAGACTGAAGGGGCCTGTCTGTCAGTAACTATATTGTTGTTATTACTGAAGGGGCCTGTCTGTCAGTAACTATATTGTTGTTCAGACTGAAGGGGCCTGTCTGTCAGTAACTATATTGTTGTTATAACTGACGGGGCCTGTCTGTCAGTAACTATATTGTTGTTATAACTGAAGGGGCCTGTCTGTCAGTAACTATATTGTTGTTCAGACTGAAGGGGTCTGTCTGTCAGTAACTATATTGTTGTTATAACTGAAGGGGTCTGTCTGTCAGTAACTATATTGTTGTTATAACTGACGGGGTCTGTCTGTCAGTAACTATATTGTTGTTATAACTGAAGGGGCCTGTCTGTCAGTAACTATATTGTTGTTATAACTGAAGGGGTCTGTCTGTCAGTAACTATATTGTTGTTATAACTGAAGGGGCCTGTCTGTCAGTAACTATATTGTTGTTGTAACTGAAGGGGTCTGTCTGTCAGTAACTATATTGTTGTTATAACTGAAGGGGTCTGTCTGTCAGTAACTATATTGTTGTTATAACTGAAGGGGTCTGTCTGTCAGTAACTATATTGTTGTTATAACTGAAGGGGTCTGTCTGTCAGTAACTATATTGTTGTTATAACTGAAGGGGCCTGTCTGTCAGTAACTATATTGTTGTTATAACTGAAGGGGCCTGTCTGTCAGTAACTATATTGTTGTTCAGACTGAAGGGGTCTGTCTGTCAGTAACTATATTGTTGTTATAACTGAAGGGGCCTGTCTGTCAGTAACTATATTGTTGTTCAGACTGAAGGGGTCTGTCTGTCAGTAACTATATTGTTGTTATAACTGAAGGGGTCTGTCTGTCAGTAACTATATTGTTGTTATAACTGAAGGGGTCTGTCTGTCAGTAACTATATTGTTGTTCAGACTGAAGGGGCCTGTCTGTCAGTAACTATATTGTTGTTATAACTGAAGGGGTCTGTCTGTCAGTAACTATATTGTTGTTCAGACTGAAGGGGCCTGTCTGTCAGTAACTATATTGTTGTTATAACTGAAGGGGCCTGTCTGTCAGTAACTATATTGTTGTTATAACTGAAGGGGCCTGTCTGTCAGTAACTATATTGTTGTTATAACTGAAGGGGCCTGTCTGTCAGTAACTATATTGTTGTTCAGACTGAAGGGGCCTGTCTGTCAGTAACTATATTGTAGTTATAACTGAAGGGGTCTGTCTGTCAGTAACTATATTGTTGTTATAACTGAAGGGGTCTGTCTGTCAGTAACTATATTGTTGTTATAACTGAAGGGGTCTGTCTGTCAGTAACTATATTGTTGTTCAGACTGAAGGGGCCTGTCTGTCAGTAACTATATTGTTGTTATAACTGAAGGGGCCTGTCTGTCAGTAACTATATTGTTGTTCAGACTGAAGGGGTCTGTCTGTCAGTAACTATATTGTTGTTATAACTGAAGGGGCCTGTTTGTCAGTAACTATATTGTTGTTATAACTGAAGGGGTCTGTCTGTCAGTAACTATATTGTTGTTCAGACTGAAGGGGCCTGTCTGTCAGTAACTATATTGTTGTTCAGACTGAAGGGGTCTGTCTGTCAGTAACTATATTGTTGTTATAACTGAAGGGGCCTGTCTGTCAGTAACTATATTGTTGTTATAACTGAAGGGACCTGTCTGTCAGTAACTATATTGTTGTTATAACTGAAGGGGCCTGTCTGTCAGTAACTATATTGTTGTTATAACTGAAGGGGTCTGTCTGTCAGTAACTATATTGTTGTTCAGACTGAAGGGGCCTGTCTGTCAGTAACTATATTGTTGTTATAACTGAAGGGGTCTGTCTGTCAGTAACTATATTGTTGTTCAGACTGAAGGGGCCTGTCTGTCAGTAACTATATTGTTGTTATAACTGAAGGGGCCTGTCTGTCAGTAACTATATTGTTGTTATAACTGACGGGGCCTGTCTGTCAGTAACTATATTGTTGTTATAACTGAAGGGGTCTGTCTGTCAGTAACTATATTGTTGTTATAACTGAAGGGGTCTGTCTGTCAGTAACTATATTGTTGTTCAGACTGAAGGGGCCTGTCTGTCAGTAACTATATTGTTGTTATAACTGAAGGGGCCTGTCTGTCAGTAACTATATTGTTGTTCAGACTGAAGGGGCCTGTCTGTCAGTAACTATATTGTTGTTATTACTGAAGGGGCCTGTCTGTCAGTAACTATATTGTTGTTCAGACTGAAGGGGCCTGTCTGTCAGTAACTATATTGTTGTTATAACTGACGGGGCCTGTCTGTCAGTAACTATATTGTTGTTATAACTGAAGGGGCCTGTCTGTCAGTAACTATATTGTTGTTCAGACTGAAGGGGTCTGTCTGTCAGTAACTATATTGTTGTTATAACTGAAGGGGTCTGTCTGTCAGTAACTATATTGTTGTTATAACTGACGGGGTCTGTCTGTCAGTAACTATATTGTTGTTATAACTGAAGGGGCCTGTCTGTCAGTAACTATATTGTTGTTATAACTGAAGGGGTCTGTCTGTCAGTAACTATATTGTTGTTATAACTGAAGGGGCCTGTCTGTCAGTAACTATATTGTTGTTATAACTGAAGGGGTCTGTCTGTCAGTAACTATATTGTTGTTATAACTGAAGGGGTCTGTCTGTCAGTAACTATATTGTTGTTATAACTGAAGGGGTCTGTCTGTCAGTAACTATATTGTTGTTATAACTGAAGGGGCCTGTCTGTCAGTAACTATATTGTTGTTCAGACTGAAGGGGTCTGTCTGTCAGTAACTATATTGTTGTTATAACTGAAGGGGCCTGTCTGTCAGTAACTATATTGTTGTTATAACTGAAGGGGCCTGTCTGTCAGTAACTATATTGTTGTTATAACTGAAGGGGCCTGTCTGTCAGTAACTATATTGTTGTTATAACTGAAGGGGCCTGTCTGTCAGTAACTATATTGTTGTTATAACTGAAGGGGCCTGTCTGTCAGTAACTATATTGTTGTTATAACTGAAGGGGCCTGTCTGTCAGTAACTATATTGTTGTTCAGACTGAAGGGGCCTGTCTGTCAGTAACTATATTGTTGTTATAACTGAAGGGGTCTGTCTGTCAGTAACTATATTGTTGTTCAGACTGAAGGGGCCTGTCTGTCAGTAACTATATTGTTGTTATAACTGAAGGGGCCTGTCTGTCAGTAACTATATTGTTGTTATAACTGAAGGGGCCTGTCTGTCAGTAACTATATTGTTGTTCAGACTGAAGGGGCCTGTCTGTCAGTAACTATATTGTTGTTATAACTGAAGGGGCCTGTCTGTCAGTAACTATATTGTTGTTATAACTGAAGGGGCCTGTCTGTCAGTAACTATATTGTTGTTATAACTGAAGGGGCCTGTCTGTCAGTAACTATATTGTTGTTCAGACTGAAGGGGCCTGTCTGTCAGTAACTATATTGTAGTTATAACTGAAGGGGTCTGTCTGTCAGTAACTATATTGTTGTTATAACTGAAGGGGTCTGTCTGTCAGTAACTATATTGTTGTTATAACTGAAGGGGTCTGTCTGTCAGTAACTATATTGTTGTTCAGACTGAAGGGGCCTGTCTGTCAGTAACTATATTGTTGTTATAACTGAAGGGGCCTGTCTGTCAGTAACTATATTGTTGTTCAGACTGAAGGGGTCTGTCTGTCAGTAACTATATTGTTGTTATAACTGAAGGGGCCTGTTTGTCAGTAACTATATTGTTGTTATAACTGAAGGGGTCTGTCTGTCAGTAACTATATTGTTGTTCAGACTGAAGGGGCCTGTCTGTCAGTAACTATATTGTTGTTCAGACTGAAGGGGTCTGTCTGTCAGTAACTATATTGTTGTTATAACTGAAGGGGCCTGTCTGTCAGTAACTATATTGTTGTTATAACTGAAGGGACCTGTCTGTCAGTAACTATATTGTTGTTATAACTGAAGGGGCCTGTCTGTCAGTAACTATATTGTTGTTATAACTGAAGGGGTCTGTCTGTCAGTAACTATATTGTTGTTATAACTGAAGGGGTCTGTCTGTCAGTAACTATATTGTTGTTATAACTGAAGGGGTCTGTCTGTCAGTAACTATATTGTTGTTATAACTGAAGGGGCCTGTCTGTCAGTAACTATATTGTTGTTATAACTGACGGGGCCTGTCTGTCAGTAACTATATTGTTGTTATAACTGAAGGGGCCTGTCTGTCAGTAACTATATTGTTGTTCAGACTGAAGGGGCCTGTCTGTCAGTAACTATATTGTTGTTATAACTGAAGGGGTCTGTCTGTCAGTAACTATATTGTTGTTCAGACTGAAGGGGCCTGTCTGTCAGTAACTATATTGTTGTTATAACTGAAGGGGCCTGTCTGTCAGTAACTATATTGTTGTTATAACTGACGGGGCCTGTCTGTCAGTAACTATATTGTTGTTATAACTGAAGGGGTCTGTCTGTCAGTAACTATATTGTTGTTATAACTGAAGGGGCCTGTCTGTCAGTAACTATATTGTTGTTCAGACTGAAGGGGTCTGTCTGTCAGTAACTATATTGTTGTTATAACTGAAGGGGCCTGTCTGTCAGTAACTATATTGTTGTTCAGACTGAAGGGGTCTGTCTGTCAGTAACTATATTGTTGTTATAACTGAAGGGGCCTGTCTGTCAGTAACTATATTGTTGTTATAACTGAAGGGGCCTGTCTGTCAGTAACTATATTGTTGTTATAACTGAAGGGGCCTGTCTGTCAGTAACTATATTGTTGTTATAACTGAAGGGGTCTGTCTGTCAGTAACTATATTGTTGTTATAACTGAAGGGGCCTGTCTGTCAGTAACTATATTGTTGTTATAACTGAAGGGGTCTGTCTGTCAGTAACTATATTGTTGTTATAACTGAAGGGGCCTGTCTGTCAGTAACTATATTGTTGTTCAGACTGAAGGGGTCTGTCTGTCAGTAACTATATTGTTGTTATAACTGAAGGGGCCTGTCTGTCAGTAACTATATTGTTGTTATAACTGAAGGGGTCTGTCTGTCAGTAACTATATTGTTGTTATAACTGAAGGGGCCTGTCTGTCAGTAACTATATTGTTGTTATAACTGAAGGGGCCTGTCTGTCAGTAACTATATTGTTGTTATAACTGAAGGGGCCTGTCTGTCAGTAACTATATTGTTGTTATAACTGAAGGGGCCTGTCTGTCAGTAACTATATTGTTGTTATAACTGAAGGGGTCTGTCTGTCAGTAACTATATTGTTGTTATAACTGACGGGGTCTGTCTGTCAGTAACTATATTGTTGTTATAACTGAAGGGGCCTGTCTGTCAGTAACTATATTGTTGTTCAGACTGAAGGGGCCTGTCTGTCAGTAACTATATTGTTGTTATAACTGAAGGGGCCTGTCTGTCAGTAACTATATTGTTGTTCAGACTGAAGGGGCCTGTCTGTCAGTAACTATATTGTTGTTATAACTGAAGGGGCCTGTCTGGCAGTAACTATATTGTTGTTCAGACTGAAGGGGCCTGTCTGTCAGTAACTATATTGTTGTTCAGACTGAAGGGGTCTGTCTGTCAGTAACTATATTGTTGTTATAACTGACGGGGCCTGTCTGTCAGTAACTATATTGTTGTTATAACTGAAGGGGCCTGTCTGTCAGTAACTATATTGTTGTTATAACTGAAGGGGCCTGTCTGTCAGTAACTATATTGTTGTTATAACTGAAGGGGCCTGTCTGTCAGTAACTATATTGTAGTTATAACTGAAGGGGTCTGTCTGTCAGTAACTATATTGTTGTTCAGACTGAAGGGGTCTGTCTGTCAGTAACTATATTGTTGTTATAACTGAAGGGGCCTGTCTGTCAGTAACTATATTGTTGTTCAGACTGAAGGGGCCTGTCTGTCAGTAACTATATTGTTGTTCAGACTGAAGGGGCCTGTCTGTCAGTAACTATATTGTTGTTCAGACTGAAGGGGCCTGTCTGTCAGTAACTATATTGTTGTTCAGACTGAAGGGGCCTGTCTGTCAGTAACTATATTGTAGTTATAACTGAAGGGGTCTGTCTGTCAGTAACTATATTGTTGTTCAGACTGAAGGGGCCTGTCTGTCAGTAACTATATTGTTGTTCAGACTGAAGGGGCCTGTCTGTCAGTAACTATATTGTTGTTCAGACTGAAGGGGCCTGTCTGTCAGTAACTATATTGTTGTTCAGACTGAAGGGGCCTGTCTGTCAGTAACTATATTGTTGTTATAACTGAAGGGGCCTGTCTGTCAGTAACTATATTGTTGTTCAGACTGAAGGGGCCTGTCTGTCAGTAACTATATTGTTGTTATAACTGAAGGGGCCTGTCTGTCAGTAACTATATTGTTGTTATAACTGAAGGGGCCTGTCTGTCAGTAACTATATTGTTGTTATAACTGAAGGGGCCTGTCTGTCAGTAACTATATTGTAGTTATAACTGAAGGGGTCTGTCTGTCAGTAACTATATTGTTGTTCAGACTGAAGGGGTCTGTCTGTCAGTAACTATATTGTTGTTCAGACTGAAGGGGCCTGTCTGTCAGTAACTATATTGTTGTTATAACTGACGGGGTCTGTCTGTCAGTAACTATATTGTTGTTATAACTGAAGGGGTCTGTCTGTCAGTAACTATATTGTTGTTATAACTGAAGGGGCCTGTCTGTCAGTAACTATATTGTTGTTATAACTGAAGGGGTCTGTCTGTCAGTAACTATATTGTTGTTATAACTGAAGGGGCCTGTCTGTCAGTAACTATATTGTTGTTCAGACTGAAGGGGTCTGTCTGTCAGTAACTATATTGTTGTTATAACTGAAGGGGCCTGTCTGTCAGTAACTATATTGTAGTTATAACTGAAGGGGTCTGTCTGTCAGTAACTATATTGTTGTTCAGACTGAAGGGGTCTGTCTGTCAGTAACTATATTGTTGTTATAACTGAAGGGGCCTGTCTGTCAGTAACTATATTGTTGTTATAACTGAAGGGGCCTGTCTGTCAGTAACTATATTGTTGTTCAGACTGAAGGGGTCTGTCTGTCAGTAACTATATTGTTGTTATAACTGAAGGGGTCTGTCTGTCAGTAACTATATTGTTGTTATAACTGACGGGGTCTGTCTGTCAGTAACTATATTGTTGTTATAACTGAAGGGGCCTGTCTGTCAGTAACTATATTGTTGTTATAACTGAAGGGGTCTGTCTGTCAGTAACTATATTGTTGTTATAACTGAAGGGGCCTGTCTGTCAGTAACTATATTGTTGTTATAACTGAAGGGGTCTGTCTGTCAGTAACTATATTGTTGTTATAACTGAAGGGGTCTGTCTGTCAGTAACTATATTGTTGTTATAACTGAAGGGGTCTGTCTGTCAGTAACTATATTGTTGTTATAACTGAAGGGGTCTGTCTGTCAGTAACTATATTGTTGTTATAACTGAAGGGGCCTGTCTGTCAGTAACTATATTGTTGTTATAACTGAAGGGGCCTGTCTGTCAGTAACTATATTGTTGTTCAGACTGAAGGGGCCTGTCTGTCAGTAACTATATTGTTGTTCAGACTGAAGGGGCCTGTCTGTCAGTAACTATATTGTTGTTCAGACTGAAGGGGCCTGTCTGTCAGTAACTATATTGTTGTTCAGACTGAAGGGGTCTGTCTGTCAGTAACTATATTGTTGTTATAACTGAAGGGGCCTGTCTGTCAGTAACTATATTGTTGTTATAACTGAAGGGGCCTGTCTGTCAGTAACTATATTGTTGTTCAGACTGAAGGGGCCTGTCTGTCAGTAACTATATTGTTGTTATAACTGAAGGGGTCTGTCTGTCAGTAACTATATTGTTGTTATAACTGAAGGGGCCTGTCTGTCAGTAACTATATTGTTGTTATAACTGAAGGGGCCTGTCTGTCAGTAACTATATTGTTGTTCAGACTGAAGGGGCCTGTCTGTCAGTAACTATATTGTTGTTATAACTGAAGGGGTCTGTCTGTCAGTAACTATATTGTTGTTATAACTGAAGGGGCCTGTCTGTCAGTAACTATATTGTTGTTATAACTGAAGGGGCCTGTCTGTCAGTAACTATATTGTTGTTCAGACTGAAGGGGCCTGTCTGTCAGTAACTATATTGTTGTTCAGACTGAAGGGGCCTGTCTGTCAGTAACTATATTGTTGTTATAACTGAAGGGGCCTGTCTGTCAGTAACTATATTGTTGTTCAGACTGAAGGGGTCTGTCTGTCAGTAACTATATTGTTGTTATAACTGAAGGGGCCTGTCTGTCAGTAACTATATTGTTGTTATAACTGAAGGGGCCTGTCTGTCAGTAACTATATTGTTGTTATAACTGAAGGGGTCTGTCTGTCAGTAACTATATTGTTGTTCAGACTGAAGGGGCCTGTCTGTCAGTAACTATATTGTTGTTATAACTGAAGGGGCCTGTCTGTCAGTAACTATATTGTTGTTATAACTGAAGGGGCCTGTCTGTCAGTAACTATATTGTTGTTCAGACTGAAGGGGCCTGTCTGTCAGTAACTATATTGTTGTTATAACTGAAGGGGCCTCTCTGTCAGTAACTATATTGTTGTTATAACTGAAGGGGCCTGTCTGTCAGTAACTATATTGTTGTTATAACTGAAGGGGCCTGTCTGTCAGTAACTATATTGTTGTTATAACTGAAGGGGCCTGTCTGTCAGTAACTATATTGTTGTTCAGACTGAAGGGGTCTGTCTGTCAGTAACTATATTGTTGTTATAACTGAAGGGGCCTGTCTGTCAGTAACTATATTGTTGTTATAACTGAAGGGGTCTGTCTGTCAGTAACTATATTGTTGTTATAACTGAAGGGGCCTGTCTGTCAGTAACTATATTGTTGTTCAGACTGAAGGGGTCTGTCTGTCAGTAACTATATTGTTGTTATAACTGAAGGGGCCTGTCTGTCAGTAACTATATTGTTGTTATAACTGAAGGGGTCTGTCTGTCAGTAACTATATTGTTGTTATAACTGAAGGGGCCTGTCTGTCAGTAACTATATTGTTGTTATAACTGAAGGGGCCTGTCTGTCAGTAACTATATTGTTGTTATAACTGAAGGGGCCTGTCTGTCAGTAACTATATTGTTGTTATAACTGAAGGGGCCTGTCTGTCAGTAACTATATTGTTGTTATAACTGAAGGGGTCTGTCTGTCAGTAACTATATTGTTGTTATAACTGACGGGTCTGTCTGTCAGTAACTATATTGTTGTTATAACTGAAGGGGCCTGTCTGTCAGTAACTATATTGTTGTTCAGACTGAAGGGGCCTGTCTGTCAGTAACTATATTGTTGTTATAACTGAAGGGGCCTGTCTGTCAGTAACTATATTGTTGTTCAGACTGAAGGGGCCTGTCTGTCAGTAACTATATTGTTGTTATAACTGAAGGGGCCTGTCTGTCAGTAACTATATTGTTGTTCAGACTGAAGGGGTCTGTCTGTCAGTAACTATATTGTTGTTCAGACTGAAGGGGCCTGTCTGTCAGTAACTATATTGTTGTTATAACTGAAGGGGCCTGTCTGTCAGTAACTATATTGTTGTTCAGACTGAAGGGGCCTGTCTGTCAGTAACTATATTGTTGTTATAACTGAAGGGGCCTGTCTGTCAGTAACTATATTGTTGTTAAAACTGAAGGGGCCTGTCTGTCAGTAACTATATTGTTGTTATAACTGAAGGGGTCTGTCTGTCAGTAACTATATTGTTGTTATAACTGAAGGGGCCTGTCTGTCAGTAACTATATTGTTGTTATAACTGAAGGGGTCTGTCTGTCAGTAACTATATTGTTGTTCAGACTGAAGGGGCCTGTCTGTCAGTAACTATATTGTTGTTATAACTGAAGGGGCCTGTCTGGCAGTAACTATATTGTTGTTCAGACTGAAGGGGCCTGTCTGTCAGTAACTATATTGTTGTTCAGACTGAAGGGGTCTGTCTGTCAGTAACTATATTGTTGTTATAACTGACGGGGCCTGTCTGTCAGTAACTATATTGTTGTTATAACTGAAGGGGCCTGTCTGTCAGTAACTATATTGTTGTTATAACTGAAGGGGCCTGTCTGTCAGTAACTATATTGTTGTTCAGACTGAAGGGGCCTGTCTGTCAGTAACTATATTGTTGTTATAACTGAAGGGGCCTGTCTGTCAGTAACTATATTGTTGTTATAACTGAAGGGGCCTGTCTGTCAGTAACTATATTGTTGTTCAGACTGAAGGGGTCTGTCTGTCAGTAACTATATTGTTGTTATAACTGAAGGGGCCTGTCTGTCAGTAACTATATTGTTGTTATAACTGAAGGGGCCTGTCTGTCAGTAACTATATTGTAGTTATAACTGAAGGGGTCTGTCTGTCAGTAACTATATTGTTGTTCAGACTGAAGGGGTCTGTCTGTCAGTAACTATATTGTTGTTATAACTGAAGGGGCCTGTCTGTCAGTAACTATATTGTTGTTCAGACTGAAGGGGCCTGTCTGTCAGTAACTATATTGTTGTTATAACTGAAGGGGCCTGTCTGTCAGTAACTATATTGTAGTTATAACTGAAGGGGTCTGTCTGTCAGTAACTATATTGTTGTTCAGACTGAAGGGGTCTGTCTGTCAGTAACTATATTGTTGTTCAGACTGAAGGGGCCTGTCTGTCAGTAACTATATTGTTGTTATAACTGACGGGGTCTGTCTGTCAGTAACTATATTGTTGTTATAACTGAAGGGGTCTGTCTGTCAGTAACTATATTGTTGTTATAACTGAAGGGGCCTGTCTGTCAGTAACTATATTGTTGTTATAACTGAAGGGGTCTGTCTGTCAGTAACTATATTGTTGTTATAACTGAAGGGGCCTGTCTGTCAGTAACTATATTGTTGTTCAGACTGAAGGGGTCTGTCTGTCAGTAACTATATTGTTGTTATAACTGAAGGGGCCTGTCTGTCAGTAACTATATTGTAGTTATAACTGAAGGGGTCTGTCTGTCAGTAACTATATTGTTGTTCAGACTGAAGGGGTCTGTCTGTCAGTAACTATATTGTTGTTATAACTGAAGGGGCCTGTCTGTCAGTAACTATATTGTTGTTATAACTGAAGGGGCCTGTCTGTCAGTAACTATATTGTTGTTCAGACTGAAGGGGTCTGTCTGTCAGTAACTATATTGTTGTTATAACTGAAGGGGTCTGTCTGTCAGTAACTATATTGTTGTTATAACTGACGGGGTCTGTCTGTCAGTAACTATATTGTTGTTATAACTGAAGGGGCCTGTCTGTCAGTAACTATATTGTTGTTATAACTGAAGGGGTCTGTCTGTCAGTAACTATATTGTTGTTATAACTGAAGGGGCCTGTCTGTCAGTAACTATATTGTTGTTATAACTGAAGGGGTCTGTCTGTCAGTAACTATATTGTTGTTATAACTGAAGGGGTCTGTCTGTCAGTAACTATATTGTTGTTATAACTGAAGGGGTCTGTCTGTCAGTAACTATATTGTTGTTATAACTGAAGGGGTCTGTCTGTCAGTAACTATATTGTTGTTATAACTGAAGGGGCCTGTCTGTCAGTAACTATATTGTTGTTATAACTGAAGGGGCCTGTCTGTCAGTAACTATATTGTTGTTCAGACTGAAGGGGCCTGTCTGTCAGTAACTATATTGTTGTTCAGACTGAAGGGGCCTGTCTGTCAGTAACTATATTGTTGTTATAACTGAAGGGGCCTGTCTGTCAGTAACTATATTGTTGTTATAACTGAAGGGGCCTGTCTGTCAGTAACTATATTGTTGTTCAGACTGAAGGGGCCTGTCTGTCAGTAACTATATTGTTGTTATAACTGAAGGGGTCTGTCTGTCAGTAACTATATTGTTGTTATAACTGAAGGGGCCTGTCTGTCAGTAACTATATTGTTGTTATAACTGAAGGGGTCTGTCTGTCAGTAACTATATTGTTGTTCAGACTGAAGGGGCCTGTCTGTCAGTAACTATATTGTTGTTATAACTGAAGGAGTCTGTCTGTCAGTAACTATATTGTTGTTCAGACTGAAGGGGCCTGTCTGTCAGTAACTATATTGTTGTTATAACTGAAGGGGCCTGTCTGTCAGTAACTATATTGTTGTTCAGACTGAAGGGGTCTGTCTGTCAGTAACTATATTGTTGTTATAACTGAAGGGGCCTGTCTGTCAGTAACTATATTGTTGTTATAACTGAAGGGGCCTGTCTGTCAGTAACTATATTGTTGTTATAACTGAAGGGGTCTGTCTGTCAGTAACTATATTGTTGTTCAGACTGAAGGGGCCTGTCTGTCAGTAACTATATTGTTGTTATAACTGAAGGGGCCTGTCTGTCAGTAACTATATTGTTGTTATAACTGAAGGGGCCTGTCTGTCAGTAACTATATTGTTGTTCAGACTGAAGGGGCCTGTCTGTCAGTAACTATATTGTTGTTATAACTGAAGGGGCCTCTCTGTCAGTAACTATATTGTTGTTATAACTGAAGGGGCCTGTCTGTCAGTAACTATATTGTTGTTATAACTGAAGGGGCCTGTCTGTCAGTAACTATATTGTTGTTATAACTGAAGGGGCCTGTCTGTCAGTAACTATATTGTTGTTATAACTGAAGGGGTCTGTCTGTCAGTAACTATATTGTTGTTATAACTGAAGGGGCCTGTCTGTCAGTAACTATATTGTTGTTATAACTGAAGGGGCCTGTCTGTCAGTAACTATATTGTTGTTATAACTGAAGGGGTCTGTCTGTCAGTAACTATATTGTTGTTATAACTGAAGGGGCCTGTCTGTCAGTAACTATATTGTTGTTCAGACTGAAGGGGCCTGTCTGTCAGTAACTATATTGTTGTTCAGACTGAAGGGGTCTGTCTGTCAGTAACTATATTGTTGTTATAACTGAAGGGGCCTGTCTGTCAGTAACTATATTGTTGTTATAACTGAAGGGGCCTGTCTGTCAGTAACTATATTGTTGTTATAACTGAAGGGGCCTGTCTGTCAGTAACTATATTGTTGTTATAACTGAAGGGGCCTGTCTGTCAGTAACTATATTGTTGTTCAGACTGAAGGGGTCTGTCTGTCAGTAACTATATTGTTGTTATAACTGAAGGGGCCTGTCTGTCAGTAACTATATTGTTGTTATAACTGAAGGGGCCTGTCTGTCAGTAACTATATTGTTGTTATAACTGAAGGGGCCTGTCTGTCAGTAACTATATTGTTGTTCAGACTGAAGGGGCCTGTCTGTCAGTAACTATATTGTTGTTATAACTGAAGGGGCCTGTCTGTCAGTAACTATATTGTTGTTATAACTGAAGGGGCCTGTCTGTCAGTAACTATATTGTTGTTATAACTGAAGGGGCCTGTCTGTCAGTAACTATATTGTTGTTATAACTGAAGGGGCCTGTCTGTCAGTAACTATATTGTTGTTCAGACTGAAGGGGCCTGTCTGTCAGTAACTATATTGTTGTTATAACTGAAGGGGTCTGTCTGTCAGTAACTATATTGTTGTTCAGACTGAAGGGGCCTGTCTGTCAGTAACTATATTGTAGTTATAACTGAAGGGGTCTGTCTGTCAGTAACTATATTGTTGTTCAGACTGAAGGGGCCTGTCTGTCAGTAACTATATTGTTGTTATAACTGAAGGGGTCTGTCTGTCAGTAACTATATTGTTGTTCAGACTGAAGGGGCCTGTCTGTCAGTAACTATATTGTTGTTATAACTGAAGGGGCCTGTCTGTCAGTAACTATATTGTTGTTATAACTGAAGGGGCCTGTCTGTCAGTAACTATATTGTTGTTATAACTGAAGGGGCCTGTCTGTCAGTAACTATATTGTTGTTCAGACTGAAGGGGCCTGTCTGTCAGTAACTATATTGTTGTTATAACTGAAGGGGCCTGTCTGTCAGTAACTATATTGTTGTTCAGACTGAAGGGGCCTGTCTGTCAGTAACTATATTGTTGTTCAGACTGAAGGGGTCTGTCTGTCAGTAACTATATTGTTGTTATAACTGAAGGGGCCTGTCTGTCAGTAACTATATTGTTGTTATAACTGAAGGGGCCTGTCTGTCAGTAACTATATTGTTGTTCAGACTGAAGGGGCCTGTCTGTCAGTAACTATATTGTTGTTATAACTGAAGGGGTCTGTCTGTCAGTAACTATATTGTTGTTCAGACTGAAGGGGCCTGTCTGTCAGTAACTATATTGTTGTTATAACTGAAGGGGTCTGTCTGTCAGTAACTATATTGTTGTTATAACTGACGGGGTCTGTCTGTCAGTAACTATATTGTTGTTATAACTGAAGGGGCCTGTCTGTCAGTAACTATATTGTTGTTCAGACTGAAGGGGCCTGTCTGTCAGTAACTATATTGTTGTTATAACTGAAGGGGTCTGTCTGTCAGTAACTATATTGTTGTTCACACTGAAGGGGCCTGTCTGTCTGGATCAATTTGATGTTATTTTAATGGACAAAAAGATTTGCTTTGATTTTAAAAACAAGGACATTTCTTAGTGACCCTACACTTTAGAACAGTAGAGTATACAGTCTGAAGTCTGAGGTTTACATACACCTTAGCCAAATACATTTAAACTCAGTTTTTCACAATTCCTAACATTTAATCCTTTTAAAAATTCCCTGTCATAGGTCAGTTAGGATCACCACTTTATTTTAAGAATATGAAATGTCAGAATAATAGTAGAGAGAGGATGATGTGTTACCTACCGTGTGGGGTGGAGAAGAGAGAGGAGGATAATGTGTTACCTACCGGGTGGGGTGGAGAAGAGAGAGAGGAGGATGATGTGTTACCTACCGGGTGGGGTGGAGAAGAGAGAGAGGGGGATAATGTGTTACCTACCGGGTGAGGTGGAGAAGAGAGAGAGGAGGATGATGTGTTACCTACCGTGTGGGGTGGAGAAGAGAGAGGAGGATAATGTGTTACCTACCGGGTGGGGTGGAGAAGAGAGAGAGGAGGATGATGTGTTACCTACCGGGTGGGGTGGAGAAGAGAGAGAGGGGGATAATGTGTTACCTACCGGGTGGGGTGGAGAAGAGAGAGAGGAGGATGATGTGTTACCTACCGGGTGGGGTGGAGAAGAGAGAGAGGGGGATAATGTGTTACCTACCGGGTGGGGTGGAGAAGAGAGAGAGGAGGATGATGTGTTACCTACCGGGTGGGGTGGAGAAGAGAGAGAGGAGGATAATGTGTTACCTACCGTGTGGGGTGGAGAAGAGAGAGAGGAGGATGATGTGTTTGGGTTGGAGTCCATGCTCAATCAACACCTGCACCGCCTCGATCACTGTGTTACCTGTACCTGGGGCACACACACCAACACACACTGTGTTACCTAGACACACACACACACCAACACACACTGTGTTACCTAGACACACACACACACACACACATACACTGTGTTACCTGTACCTGGACACACACACACACCGGGTCATTATGTTACTCAGCGGTACCGGGTCATTATGTTACTCAGCGGTACCGGGTCATTACGTTACTCAGCATTATGTTACTCAGCAGTACCGGGTCATTATGTTACTCAGCGGTACCGGGTCATTACGTTACTCAGCATTATGTTACTCAGCGGTACCGGGTCATTATGTTACTCAGCGGTACCGGGTCATTACGTTACTCAGCATTATGTTACTCAGCAGTACCGGGTCATTATGTTACTCAGCAGTACCGGGTCATTATGTTACTCAGCGGTACTGGGTCATTACGTTACTCAGCGGTACCGGGTCATTACGTTACTCAGCGGTACCGGGTCATTATGTTACTCAGCGGTACCGGGTCATTACGTTACTCAGCATTATGTTTCTCAGCAGTACCGGGTCATTATGTTACTCAGCAGTACCGGGTCATTATGTTACTCAGCAGTACCGGGTCATTACGTTAATCAGCGGTACTGGGTCATTATGTTACTCAGCGGTACCGGGTCATTACGTTACTCAGCAGTACCGGGTCATTATGTTACTCAGCAGTACCGGGTCATTACGTTACTCAGCGGTACTGGGTCATTACGTTACTCAGCGGTACCGGGTCATTACGTTACTCAGCAGTACCGGGTCATTACGTTACTCAGCATTATGTTACTCAGCAGTACCGGGTCATTATGTTACTCAGCGGTACCGGGTCATTATGTTACTCAGCGGTACCGGGTCATTATGTTACTCAGCAGTACCGGGTCATTACGTTACTCAGCGGTACCGGGTCATTACGTTACTCAGCGGTACCGGGTCATTACGTTACTCAGCGGTACCGGGTCATTATGTTACTCAGCAGTACCGGGTCATTACGTTACTCAGCGGTACCGGGTCATTACGTTACTCAGCGGTACCGGGTCATTACGTTACTCAGCGGTACCGGGTCATTATGTTACTCAGCGGTACCGGGTCATTATGTTACTCAGCGGTACCGGGTCATTATGTTACTCAGCGGTACCGGGTCATTATGTTACTCAGCGGTACCGGGTCATTATGTTACTCAGCGGTACCGGTCATTATGTTACTCAGCGGTACCGGGTCATTATGTTACTCAGCGGTACCGGGTCATTATGTTACACAGCATTATGTTACTCAGCGGTACCGGGTCATTATGTTACTCAGCGGTACCGGTTCATTACGTTACTCAGCGGTACCGGGTCATTACGTTACTCAGCGCTACCGGGTCATTATGTTACTCAGCGGTACCGGGTCATTATGTTACTCAGCGGTACCGGGTCATTATGTTACTCAGCGGTACCGGGTCATTACGTTACTCAGCGGTACCGGGTCATTACGTTACTCAGCGGTACCGGGTCATTACGTTACTCAGCAGTACCGGGTCATTACGTTACTCAGCAGTACCGGGTCATTACGTTACTCAGCGGTACCGGGTCATTACGTTACTCAGCGGTACCGGGTCATTACGTTACTCAGCAGTACCGGGTCATTACGTTACTCAGCAGTACCGGTCATTACGTTACTCAGCGGTACCGGGTCATTACGTTACTCAGCGGTACCGGGTCATTACGTTACTCAGCGGTACCGGGTCATTACGTTACTCAGCGGTACCGGGTCATTACGTTACTCAGCGGTACCGGGTCATTACGTTACTCAGCGGTACCGGGTCATTACGGTTCCGTATTTCACTGAAAGACTTAAAGGTTACTTTTCTAAATGATAGTTTCCAGATTTCACCATATTAGTGAACAAAGGCTAATAAAGTATTTGTGTGTGTTTATTAAATTATAACTCAGTCTATGATTTGATGAAGCAGTCTGAGTGGTGGCAGGCAGCAGCAGGCTCATAAGCATTCATTCAAACACCACTTTCCTGTGTTTGCCAGCAGCTCTTCGCAATGCTTGAAGCACAGATCTGTTTATGACTTCAAGCCTATCAACTCCAGAGATTAGGCTGGCAATACGACATTCCCTGTAAGAACATCCAATAGTCAAAGATATATGAAATACAAATGGTATAGAGAGAAATAGTCCTATAATTCCTATATTAACATCAAACTAAAAATTCTCAACTGGGAATATTGAAGACTCATGTTAAAAGGAACCACCAGCATACATACAGTTGAAGTCAGAAGTTTACATACACCTTCGCCAAATACGTTTAAACTCAGTTTCACAATTCCTGACATTTAATCCTAGTAAAAATGTCCTGTTTTAGGTCAGTTAGGATCACCACTTTACTTTAAGAATGTGAAATGTCTGAAAAATAGTAGACAATTTCAGCTTTTTATTTCTTTCATCACGTTCTCAGTGGGTCAGAAGTTTACATTCACTCAATTAGTATTTGGTAGCATTGCCTTTAAATTGTTTAACTTGGGTCAAATGTTTCGGGTAGCCTTCCACAAGCTTCCCATAATAAGTTGGGTGAATTTTGGCCCATTCCTCCTGACAGAGCTGGTGGAACTGAGTCAGGTTTGTAGGCCTCCTTGCTCACACACACTTTTTCAGTTCTGCCCACACATTTTCTATGGGATTGAGGTCAGGGCTTTGTGATGGCCACTCCAATACCTTGACGTTGTTGTCCTTAAGCCATTTTTCCACAACTTTGGAAGTATGCTTGGGGTCATTGTCCATTTGGAAGACCCATTTGCGACTTCCTGACTGATGTCTTGAGATGTTGCTTCAATATATAGCATCTTCACATGGTCCTTTGCTGTTGTTCTGGGATTGATCTGCACTAAAGTACGTTCATCTCTAGGAGACAGAACGCGTCTCCTTCCTGAGCGGTATGACGGCTGCGTGGTCCCATGGTGTTTATACTTGCATACTATTGTTTGTACAGATGAACATGGTACCTTCAGGCGTTTGGAAATTGCTACCAAGGATGAACCAGACTTGTGGAGGTCTGCAATTTTTTTTCTGAGGTCTTGGCTGATTTGTTTTGATTTTCCCATGATGTCAAGCAAAGAGGCACTGAGTTTGAAGGTAGTTCTTAAAATACATCCACAGGTACTCCTCCAATTGACTCAAATGATGTCAATTAGCCGAACAGACGCTTCTAAAGCTATGACATCATTTTCTGGAATTTTCCAAGCTGTTTAAAGGCACAGTCAAATGTATGTAAACATCTGACCCACTGGAATTGTGATAAAGTGAATTATAAGTGAAATAATCTGTCTGTAAACAATTGTTGGAAAAATGACTTGTGTCATGCACAAAGTAGATGTCCTAACCGACTTGCCAAAACTATAGATTGTTAACAAGAAATTTGTGGAGTGGTTGAAAAAATGATTTTTAATGAATCCAACCTAAGTGTATGTAAACTTCCTTCTTCAACTATAGATATAGGTCAGGTAGAACATTAACCATAAGGGTGCAGCGCTCTAAAGGCTTGGCAGTACTTCAGCCAGACGGTGAGGATGGTGATAATGCACACAGCAGCCAGCCATGAAAACCCTGGCCTCACCTCACCTCTCCAGGGTTTCCCTGCTCTGTCTGAGCGTTAGAGACAGACACAGATGGCAGAGAGGTAAAAATATCAGAGAGCTGACAGGCAGATCGTCATCTTGTCATGCTAAGATCATTTAGCTCCACCCTTGGCAGAGCTCAGAACTAAAACAGAACTAGAACAGAGTTTAGAGTCCTGACGTCCAAAACAAGCTGGAGATGTCAATAGGGTGGAGTCCAGCAGAGTGGACTGGCTGAAGTGCCTACTGAGGGGAAGTCCTTGTTGTTAAAACAGTCTGCCCTCTGTGCCCAATAACATGCTTAACTTAGAGCCTCTCGCTGTGGGATACATAAGGAGATATTCATGACTCTACAGTCACTACACAGTCACTCTGACAGACCTGCTACTGTTATTATATTCCTGGGTCTCTACAGTCACTACACAGTCACTCTGACAGACCTGCTACTGTTATTATATTCCTGGGTCTCTACAGTCACCACACAGTCACTCTGACAGACCTGCTACTGTTATTATATTCCTGGGTCTCTACAGTCACCACACAGTCACTCTGACAGACCTGCTACTGTTATTATATTCCTGGGTCTCTACAGTCACCACACAGTCACTCTGACAGACCTGCTACAGTTATTATATTCCTGGGTCTCTACAGTCACCACACAGTCACTCTGACAGACCTGCTACTGTTATTATATTCCTGGGTCTCTACAGTCACCACACAGTCACTCTGACAGACCTGCTACTGTTATTATATTCCTGGGTCTCTACAGTCACTACACAGTCACTCTGACAGACCTGCTACTGTTATTATATTCCTGGGTCTCTACAGTCACCACACAGTCACTCTGACAGACCTGCTACTGTTATTATATTCCTGGGTCTCTACAGTCACTACACAGTTACTCTGACAGACCTGCTACTGTTATTATATTCCTGGGTCTCTACAGTCACTACACAGTCACTCTGACAGACTTGCTACTGTTATTATATTCCTGGGTCTCTACAGTCACCACACAGTCACTCTGACAGACCTGCTACTGTTATTATATTCCTGGGTCTCTACAGTCACTACACAGTCACTCTGACAGACCTGCTACTGTTATTATATTCCTGGGTCTCTACAGTCACTACACAGTCACTCTGACAGACCTGCTACTGTTATTATATTCCTGGGTCTCTACAGTCACCACACAGTCACTCTGACAGACCTGCTACTGTTATTATATTCCTGGGTCTCTACAGTCACTACACAGTCACTCTGACAGACATGCTACTGTTATTATATTCCTGGGTCTCTACAGTCACCACACAGTCACTCTGACAGACCTGCTACAGTTATTATATTCCTGGGTCTCTACAGTCACTACACAGTCACTCTGACAGACCTGCTACTGTTATTATATTCCTGGGTCTCTACAGTCACTACACAGTCACTCTGACAGACCTGCTACTGTTATTATATTCCTGGGTCTCTACAGTCACTACACAGTCACTCTGACAGACCTGCTACCGTTATTATATTCCTGGGTCTCTACAGTCATTAGAGTCCCTCTGACCGTTATTACAATAGATTTTTTGATGTCCAGGCCCACTGTGTCTGTACTCCAGGCCCACTATGTCTGTACTCCAGGCCCACTATGTCTGTACTCCAGGCCCACTATGTCTGTACTCCAGGCCCACTATATCTGTACTCCAGGCCCACTGTGTCTGTACTCCAGGCCCACTGTGTCTGTACTCCAGGCCAACTATGTCTGTACTCCAGGCCCACTGTGTCTGTACTCCAGGCCCACTATGTCTGTACTCCAGGCCCACTATATCTGTACTCCAGGCCCACTGTGTCTGTACTCCAGGCCCACTGTGTCTGTACTCCAGGCCAACTATGTCTGTACTCCAGGCCCACTGTGTCTGTACTCCAGGCCCACTGTGTCTGTACTCCAGGCCCACTATGTCTGTACTCCAGGCCCACTATGTCTGTACTCCAGGCCCACTATGTCTGTACTCCAGGCCCACTGTGTCTGTACTCCAGGCTCACTATGTCTGTACTCCAGGCCCACTATGTCAGGCCTAACACGTCTCACAGTAAAGTATACAGGTAACACATCTCAGAGTGAAGCAAAGGTAACACATCTCAGAGTAAAGTATACAGGACCTCGGCTCCCCGGTAGCATCTTGGGCAGAGGGTCAAGATCTCTCCCATCCTTCCCCACTTCCCCGCCGTTTTATCGGCCCATTCCCAGGATTCTCCAAGCCCTCCTGCTGTTTGTCTTCTGTTGCCCCGTACCCTCCGTTTACATCCCGCCTTTCATGTGGATTAAACCATTAAGCCTTTGTCTCACAGACCTTTGTCTCCTGCCGTTCTGTACCTTGTGACTCTGTTCTGGATTACTGACCTCTGCCTGCCCTGACCCTGAGCCTGCCTGCCTTTCTATACCTTTTGGACTCTGCTCTGGATTACTGACCTCTGCCTGCCCTTGACTTGTTGTTTTACTGCCCCGTTTTTGTAATAAACTTTTGTTACTTTGAACTGTTGTGGATTTGACAGCTCTGTCACGGTTCCACCTCCAACACCGTCAAATGACCAGTTATGTGTCGGCAAACGCAAATCTGATTGAATCGAGCTCTTAGTCTCTGGATTAAATAAATATGGACACATTCCACGCTGCACCTTGGTCCTCTCCTTCCAACAGCCGTTACAGAACTACCCACCACAACCGGACCAAGCAGCGTGGTAACCAGGAGCAGAGGGTTCTGGACTCCTGGACATGGGAGGAGATTTTGGACAGTAAGGGCACAGGCTGGGGAATATCGCAGCCTTAGGGAAGAGCTAAAGACAGCTAAAGCCGAGCGACGGCGATATGAGGAGTTAGGCACCAGCCCTACGCATGGTGTCCCCGGTTCGCCAGCACTTGCCGGGCGACAGGGAGGATCCAGACAGGACAGGTTGTGCAGGCTCGGTGCTCGAGACCTACAGTGCACCTCCACGGTCCGGTCCATCCGGTGCCTCCTCCACGCAACAGGCCTCCTATGGCAGCCCCACGCACCAGGCTGTCTCTCCGTCTCCTACCTCCAGGTACTCCCGCCTGTCCAGTGCTTCCAGAGCCTCCCTCCTGTCCGGAGCTGCCAGAGCCGCCCGTCAGTCAGGAGCTGCCGGAGTCGCCCTTCACACCGGCGCTGCCGGAGTCGCCTATCATACCGGCGCTGCCGGAGTCGCCCTTCACACCGGCGCTGCCGGAGTGGCCCTTCACACCGGCGCTGCCGGAGTCGCCCTTCACACCGGCGCTGCCGGAGTGGCCCTTCACACCGGCGCTGCCGGAGTCGCCCTTCACACCGGCGCTGCCGGAGTCGCCCTTCACACCGGCGCTGCCGGAGTCGCCCTTCACACCGGCGCTGCCGGAGTCGCCCTTCACACCGGCGCTGCCGGAGTCGCCCATCATATCGGCGCTGCCGGAGTCGCCCATCATACCGGCGCTGCTGGAGTCTCCTGCCTGTCCGGCGCTGCCGGAGTCGCCCTTCATACCGGCGCTGCTGGAGTCTCCTGCCTGTCCGGCGCTGCCGGAGTCGCCCATCATACCGGCGCTGCCGGAGTCGCCCATCATACCGGCGCTGCCGGAGTCGCCCATCATACCGGCGTTGCCGGAGTCGCCCATCATACCGGCGCTGCCGGAGTCGCCCTTCACACCGGCGCTGCCGGAGTCGCCCTTCACACCGGCGCTGCCGGAGTCGCCCTTCACACCGGCGCTGCTGGAGTCGCCCTTCACACCGGCGCTGCCGGAGTCGCCCATCATACCGGCGCTGCCGGAGTCGCCCATCATACCGGCGTTGCCGGAGTCGCCCATCATACCGGCGCTGCCGGAGTCGCCCTTCACACCGGCGCTGCCGGAGTCTCCCGTGTATTCGGGGCCCGCTGCAAGGGTCACCAGTCCGAGGTCGGCGGCGAGGGTCGCCGCTCCAAAGGCGCAACTTAAGTGGGCCAAGACTATGGTGGAGTGGGGTCCACGTCCCGCACCAGAGCCGCCACTGCGGGCAGATGCCCACCCAGACCCTCCCCAATGGGTTTAGATTTTGCGGCCGGAGTCCGCACCTTTGGGGGGGGGGGGGTACTGTCACGCCCTGACAGTAGATTGCTTTGTATGTTTCTATAGTTTGGTCAGGGTGTGAGTGTTTGGCCTGGAATGGTTCCCAATCAAAGGCAGCTGTCGATCATTGTCTCTGATTGAGAACCATACTTAGGCAGCCTGGTTTTGCCCTTGAGTTGTGGGTAGTTGTTTTCTGTTTTGTGTGTATCACCTGACCGAACTGTTTTGGTCGTTCTCTTTGTTATTTTTGTGTTCATTAAATAAATATGGACACATACCACGCTGCACCTTGGTCCTGTCTTTCCAACAGCCGTTAGTCTCTCAGCTTCCCATCCCCTCATTCCTTTCTCCTGAGAGAGAGGGGGCTGTCATCATGGCAGAGACTGAACAAGACTGGCTAGTCCATCACGTCTTGATGACCGAGGGGTGGAGAGAGAGAGGGAAGGAGAGAGAGCGAGAAGGCCTCTCTACCTCTTTCCAGTTGAATGAATATGACGTGGAGATGACTGACTACAGAGACATGGCCTCACTCCTCAACTGTTCAACACTGCTAGACTGGACCAGGGGCATGAGCAGGGGGAGGGGAGGGCTGGGGCCTGTAAACGTGTTAGTTTTTCTCCAGCCAAGGTAGGGCTGAGCTGGGCAAACACACAGGGCTGAGCCCCCCCCCCTGGGCCTCCTTACTCAAATCAAATCAAATGTATTGATATAGCCCTTCGTACATCAGCTGATATCTCAAAGTGCTGTACAGAAACCCAGCCTAAAACCACAAACAGCAAGCAATGCAGGTGTAGAAGCACGGTGGCTAGGAAAAACTCCCAAGAAAGGCCAAAACCTAGGAAGAAACCTAGAGAGGAACCAGGCTATGTGGGGTGGCCAGTCCTCTTCTGGCTGTGTCGGGTGGAGATTATAACAAGATGTTTAAATGTTCATAAATGACCAGCATGGTCGAATAATAATAAGGCAAAACAGTTGGAACTGGAGCAGCAGCAAGGTCAGGTGGACTGGGGACAGCAAGGAGTCATCATGTCAGGTAGTCCTGGGGCATGGTCCTAGGGCTCAGGTCCTCCGAGAGAGAGAAAGAAAGAGAGAAGGAGAGAATTAGAGAATGCACACTTAGATTCACACAGGACACCGAATAGGACAGGAGAAGTACTCCAGATATAACAAACGGACCCCAGCCCCCCGACACATAAACTACTGCAGCATAAATACTGGAGGCTGAGATAGGAGGGGTCAGGAGACACTGTGGCCCCATCCGAGGACACCCCCGAGGACACCCCCGGACAGGGCCAAACAGGAAGGATATATCCCCACCCACTTTGCAAAAGCACAGCCCCCACACCACTAAAGGGATATCTTCAACCACCAACTTACCATCCTGAGACAAGGCTGAGTATAGCCCACAAAGATCTCCGCCATGGCACAACCCAAGGGGGGGGCGCCAACACAGACAGGATGACCACATCAGTGAATCAACCCACTCAGGTGACGCACCCCTTCCAGGGACGGCATGAGAGAGCCCCAATAAGCCAGTGACTCAGCCCCTGTAATAGGGTTAGAGGCAGAGAATCCCAGTGGAAAGAGGGGAACCGGCCAGGCAGAGACAGCAAGGGCGGTTCGTTGCTCCAGAGCCTTTCCGTTCACCTTCCCACTCCTGGGCCAGACTACACTCAATCATATGACCCACTGAAGAGATGAGTCTTCAGTAAAGACTTAAAGGTTGAGACCGAGTTTGCGTCTCTGACATGGGTAGGCAGACCGTTCCATAAAAATGGAGCTCTATAGGAGAAATCCCTGCCTCCAGCTGTTTGCTTAGAAATTCTAGGGACAATTAGGAGGCCTGCGTCTTGTGACCGTAGCGTACGTGTAGGTATGTACGGCAGGACCAAATCAGAGAGATAGGTAGGAGCAAGCCCATGTAATGCTTTGTAGGTTAGCAGTAAAACCTTGAAATCAGCCCTTGCTTTGACAGGAAGCCAGTGTAGGGAGGCTAGCACTGGAGTAATATGATACATTTTTTTGGTTCTAGTCAGGATTCTAGCAGCCGTATTTAGCACTAACTGAAGTTTATTTAGTGTTTTATCCGGGTAGCCGAAAAGTAGAGCATTGCAGTAGTCTAACCTAGAAGTGACAAAAGCATGGATACATTTTTCTGCATCATTTTTGGACAGAAAGTTTCTGATTTTTGCAATGTTACGTAGATGGAAAAAAGCTGTCCTTGAAATGGTCTTGATATGTTCTTCAAAAGAGAGATCAGGATCCAGAGTCCTTCAGTTTTAGTTGAGACGACTGTACAACCATCAAGATTAATTGTCAGATCCAACAGAAGATCTCTTTGTTTCTTGGGACCTAGAACAAGCATCTCTGTTTGGTCCGAGTTTAAAAGTAGAAAGTTTGCAGCCATCCACTTCCTTACTGTCAACAGCTAACCTGTTCAGCCTGTTTCCTCACAGCCACATATTAACTCCCACTTCAAATAACAAGGAACGTCAGGGGAATACCCAAACTTCTCCTCCACTGAGACACACACACGCACGCACACACGCGCACACACACGCACACACACACAAACGCACACATGCACACACGCACGCACACACACACGCACACACACACGCACGCACACACACACGCGCGCACACACGCACACACACACACACGCACACACACAAACGCACACACGCACACACGCACACACACACACACATGCACACACACACGCACAAACGCACACACGCACACACACACACACATGCACACACACAAACGCGCACACGCACACACACACAAACGCACACACGCACACACACACACACACGCACGCACACGCGCACATGCACACACGCACGCACACACACGCACACACACACAAACGCACACACACACAAACGCACACACGCACACACACACTTCCAGATATACACAGGGTTCATGGTGACGTTGTTATAAAATGAGACCTGGTAAAGGAAGACAGAACAGAAACACAACCCTAAGGAGGAAATACCTCATTTTCCAGTAAGGATAGATCCAGAATAGACCATCTAAACTTTTCCACTCAAGTTAAACAGTAAAACTTCAGAGAGAGTGACACCCTCCCAGAGAGCACAGATACATAAGAAGAGAAGACAATGTAATGGAGGGTTTATTATGGATCCCCATTAGTTCCTGCCAAGGCAGCAGCTACTCTACCTGGGGTTTATTAGGGATCCCCAGTAGTTCCTGCCAAGGCAGCAGCTATTCTTGCTGGGGTTTATTATGGATCCCCAGTAGTTCCTGCCAAGACAGCAGCTACTCTTCCTGGGGTTTATTATGGATCCCCATTTGTTCCTGTCAAGGCAGCAGCTACTCTACCTGGGGTTTATTATGGATCCCCATTAGTTCCTGTCAAGGCAGCAGCTACTCTTCCTGGGGTTTATTATGGATCCCCATTAGTTCCTGCCAAGGCAGCAGCTACTCTTCCTGGGGTTTATTATGGATCCCCATTAGTTCCTGCAAAGGCAGCAGCTACTCTACTTGGGGTTTATTATGGATCCCCATTAGTTCCTGTCAAGGCAGCAGCTACTCTTCCTGGGGTTTATTATGGTTCCCCATTAGTTCTTGCCAAGGCAGCAGCTACTCTTCCTGGGGTTTATTATGGATCCCCATTAGTTCCTGCAAAGGCAGCAGCTACTCTACCTGGGGTTTATTATGGATCCCCATTAGTTCCTGTCAAGGCAGCAGCTACTCTACCTGGGGTTTATTATGGATCCCCATTAGTTCCTGCCAAGGCAGCAGCTCCTCTTCCTGGGGGTTTATTATGGACCCCCATGAGTTCCTGCCAAGGCAGCAGCTACTCTTCCTGTTTTTTTATGGGTCCCCATTAGTTCCTGTCAAGGCAGCAGCTATGCTTCCTGGAGGTTTATTATGGATCCCCATTAGTTCCTGCCAAGGCGGCAGCTACTCTTCATAGGCTTTATTATGGATCCCCATTAGTTCCTGCCAAGGCAGCAGCTACTCTTCCTGGAGGTTTATTATGGATCCCCAGTAGTTCCTGCCAAGGCAGCAGCTACTCTTCCTGGGATTTATTATGGTTCCCCATTAGTTCCTAACAAGGCAGCAGCTTCTCTTCCTGGCGTTTATTATGGATCCCCATTAGTTCCTGCCAAGGGAGCAGCTTCTCTTCCTGGGATTTATTATGGTTCTCCTTTAGTTCCTGCCAAGGCAGCAGCTACTCTTCCTGGGGTTTATTATGGATCCCCATTAGTTCCTGCCAAGGCAGCAGCTACTCTTTCTGGGGTTTATTATTGATCCCCAGTAGGCCCTGCCAAGGGAGCAGCTACTCTTCCTGGGGTTTATTATGGATCCACATTAGTTCCTGTCAAGGCAGCAGCTACTCTTCATGGGGTTTATTATGGATCCCCAGTAGTTCCTTCCATGGCAGCAGCTACTCTTCCTGGGGTTTATTATGGATCCCCATTACTTTCTGCCAAGGCAGCAGCTAGTCTTCCTGGTATTTATTATGGTTCCCCATTAGTTCCTGCCAAGGCAGCAGCTACTCTTCCTGGGGTTTATTATGGATCCCCATTGGTTCCTGCCAAGGCAGCAGCTACTCTTCCTGGGGTTTATTATGGATCCCCATTAGTTCCTGCCAAGGCAGCAGCTACTCTTCCTGGGGTTTATTATGGACCCCCATTAGTTCCTGTCAAGGCAGCAGCTACTCTTCATGGGGTTTATTATGGATCTCCATTAGTTCCTGCCAAGGCAGCAGCTACTCTTCCTGGGGTTTATTATGGATCCCCATTAGTTCCTGCCAAGGCAGCAGCTGCTCTTCCTGGGGTTTATTATGGATCACCATTAGTTCCTGCCAAGACAGCAGCTACTCTTCCTGGGGTTTATTATGGATCCCCATTAGTTCCTGCCAAGACAGCAGCTACTCTTCCTGGGGTTTATTATGAATCCCCAGTAGTTCCTGCCAAGGTAGCAGCTATGCTTCCTGGGGGTTTATTATGGATCCCCATTATTTCTTGCCGTGGTTGCAGCTAAAATCTGGCAAATAAATTAACTTTTTGTCCTGTACAGAAACCCAGCCTAAAACCCCAAACAGCAAGCAATGCAGGTGTAGAAGCACGGTTGGTAGGAAAAACTCCATAGAAAGGCCAAAACCTAGGAAGAAACCTAGAGAGGAACCAGGCTATGAGGGGTGGCCAGTCCTCTTCTGGCTGTGCCGGGTGGAGATTATAACAGAACATGGCCAAGATGTTCAAATGTACATAAATGACCAGCAGGGTCAAATAATAATAATCACAGTAGTTGTCGAGGGTGCAACAAGTCAGCACCTCAGGAGTAAATGTCAGTTGGCTTTTCATGTGTTCATCATCAGCAAGGACAGGAGTTTTTTTAGGGCAATATACTAGATAACATTTGTCTCCTATACTCAAGGCCAAATATATACTGGAGCTGATCACCAAGACAACATTGAATGTTCCTGGGTGGCCAAGTTAGAATTTTGACATAAATCACCTTGCAGGGCAAGACTTGAAAATGGCTGACGAGCAATGATCAACAACCAACTTGACAGAGCTTGAAGAATTTAGAAAATATTAATATGCAAATGTTGTACAATCCAGATGTGCAAAACTCTTAAAGACTTACCTAGAAAGACTCACAGCTGTAGTCGCTCTTAGAGACTTACCCAGAAAGACTCACAGCTGTAGTCGCTCTTAAAGACTTACCCAGAAAGACTCACAGCTGTAGTCGCTCTTAAAGACTTATCCAGAAAGACTCACAGCTGTAGTCGCTCTTAAAGACTTACCAGAAAGACTCACAGCTGTAGTCGCTCTTAAAGACTTACCCAGAAAGACTTACAGCTGTAATCACTCTCAGAGACGTACCCAGAAAGACTCAGAGCTGTCGTCGCTCTTAGAGACTTACCCAGAAAGACTTACAGCTGTAATCACTCTCAGAGACTTACCCAGAAAGACTCACAGCTGTAATCAGTCTTAGAGACTTAGCCAGAAATAATCACAGCTGTAATCACTCTTAGAGACTTAGCCAGAAATACTCACAGCTGTAATCACTGCCAAAGGTGATTGTAACATGTATTGACTCAGAGTTGAATAATGATCTAATCAACACGTATTGACTCAGGGTTGAATAATGATCGAATCAACAGGTATTGACTCAGGGTTGAATATTGATCTAATCAAGGTATTAGTGTTACATTTGTCATTCATCTTTTAAAAATGTTAGAATTTTTCTTCCGCTTTGACACGACAGAGTATTTTGTGTAGATTGTTGAAAAAAAAGACAATTCAATCCATTTTAATCCCAATTTGGCGCTGTGTGTTCCATTAAATAAACAACAAAGTGCTTGGTGATACAATAGTCCAGACAGAATTATATAACGCTGCTCCTTCTCTCATCCCTCCTTCACCCTCCATCATGACCTCCACCACCTCCTCCTGTTGAGGAAACTGATGACATCATCTACATCATCTACAAACTATTTTAAATGGCTGCCATTTTTTACACAAAGATTGACGGCAAAGATTTCCATTTTTCCGTTCACTATAATGGGGGATCCTGTTTTCTGATAACAATGCCTGCAGTACCGTGGTCGGCCTTGAACTTCCGTGGCTTCAAAGAGAGGGGGCAGTTGTTCTACCTTAGCCTGATGGATGGTTGGGTACTAAGAACAGGAAGTTAGGACCTAGGCCTGATGGATGGGCAAGACGAACAGGAAGTTAGGACTAAGAACAGGAAGTTAGCATCTAGGCCTGATGTATGGATGGGCGGGAAGAACAGGACATTAAGACCGAGGCCTGATGGATGGATGGGCGGGAAGAACAGGACATTAAGACCGAGGCCTGATGGATGGATGGGCGGGAAGAACAGGACATTAAGACCGAGGCCTGATGGATGGGCGGGAAGAACAGGACATTAAGACCGAGGCCTGATGGATGGATGGGCGGGAAGAACAGGACATTAAGACCGAGGCCTGATGGATGGGCGGGAAGAACAGGACATTAAGACCGAGGCCTGATGGATGGATGGGCGGGAAGAACAGGACATTAAGACCGAGGCCTGATGGATGGATGGGCGGGAAGAACAGGACATTAAGACCGAGGCCTGATGGATGGATGGGCGGGAAGAACAGGACATTAAGACCGAGGCCTGATGGATGGATGGGCGGGAAGAACAGGACATTAAGACCGAGGCCTGATGGATGGATGGGCGGGAAGAACAGGACATTAAGACCGAGGCCTGATGGATGGGCGGGCGGGAAGAACAGGACATTAAGACCGAGGCCTGATGGATGGATGGGCGGGAAGAACAGGACATTAAGACCGAGGCCTGATGGATGGATGGGCGGGAAGAACAGGACATTAAGACCGAGGCCTGATGGATGGATGGGCGGGAAGAACAGGACATTAAGACCGAGGCCTGATGGATGGGCGGGAAGAACAGAACATTAAGACCGAGGCCTGATGGATGGGCAAGATGAACAGGACATTAAGACCGAGGCCTGATGGATGGATGGGCGGGAAGAACAGGACATTAAGACCGAGGCCTGATGGATGGGCGGGAAGAACAGGACATTAAGACCGAGGCCTGATGGATGGATGGGCGGGAAGAACAGGACATTAAGACCGAGGCCTGATGGATGGATGGGCGGGAAGAACAGGACATTAAGACCGAGGCCTGATGGATGGATGGGCGGGAAGAACAGTACATTAAGACCGAAGCCTGATGGATGGGCAAGAACAGGACATTAAGACCGAGGCCTGATGGATGGATGGGCGGAAGAACAGGACATTAAGACCGAGGCCTGATGGATGGATGGGCGGGAAGAACAGGACATTAAGACCGAGGCCTGATGGATGGATGGGCGGGAAGAACAGGACATTAAGACCGAGGCCTGATGGATGGGTGGGAAGAACAGGACATTAAGACCGAGGCCTGATGGATGGGCGGGAAGAACAGGACATTAAGACCGAGGCCTGATGGATGGATGGGCGGGAAGAACAGGACATTAAGACCGAGGCCTGATGGATGGATGGGCGGGAAGAACAGGACATTAAGACCGAGGCCTGATGGATGGATGGGCGGGAAGAACAGGACATTAAGACCCGAGGCCTGATGGATGGGCAAGATGAACAGGACATTAAGACCGAGGCCTGATGGATGGATGGGCGGGAAGAACAGGACATTAAGACCGAGGCCTGATGGATGGATGGGCGGGAAGAACAGGACATTAAGACCGAGGCCTGATGGATGGATGGGCGGGAAGAACAGGACATTAAGACCGAGGCCTGATGGATGGGCAAGATGAACAGGACATTAAGACCGAGGCCTGATGGATGGATGGGCGGGAAGAACAGGACATTAAGACCGAGGCCTGATGGATGGGCAGGAAGAACAGGACATTAAGACCGAGGCCTGATGGATGGATGGGCGGGAAGAACAGGACATTAAGACCGAGGCCTGATGGATGGATGGGCGGGAAGAACAGGACATTAAGACCGAGGCCTGATGGATGGATGGGCGGGAAGAACAGGACATTAAGACCGAGGCCTGATGGATGGATGGGCGGGAAGAACAGGACATTAAGACCGAGGCCTGATGGATGGATGGGCGGGAAGAACAGGACATTAAGACCGAGGCCTGATGGATGGGGGCGGGAAGAACAGGACATTAAGACCGAGGCCTGATGGATGGATGGGCGGGAAGAACAGGACATTAAGACCGAGGCCTGATGGATGGATGGGCGGGAAGAACAGGACATTAAGACCGAGGCCTGATGGATGGATGGGCGGGAAGAACAGGACATTAAGACCGAGGCCTGATGGATGGGCGGGAAGAACAGGACATTAAGACCGAGGCCTGATGGATGGGCAGGAAGAACAGGACATTAAGACCGAGGCCTGATGGATGGGCAAGATGAACAGGAAGTTAGGACTAAGAACAGGAAGTTAGGATCTAGGCCTGATGGATGGACACTTAGCTGTGGAAACTACCATGGTCAGAACAGCAGAAAATGTTCAGACAACCCATGTTTTATCCAAAGTAGAATAATGAATGTCTCTGTAAAAGTTATCAATAGACTAATCATTGATTATGCAGTCTGTGTTCAGTACTCAGAATGTACCTTAAAGGTGATGCCCTTCATGCCCAGGACAGAGGAGCAGAAGTTGCAGGTGGCTGGAACACTCTTCACAGTCAACACCAGGTGGTCCAGGTGACTCACCTGTACAGGGATGGACCTCTTATATCTCACCCCCACCAACACCACAGCCAGCCCACAGGGCCTGGGCTGTAGCTGGAACGACATGGCCAGAGACAATGTAAGTGTGCAAAAAATCATGCATGTAAAATAAACTACTCACATGAACGTGTAGACAGCGTCCCAACGTGGTCAAATTAAGTAGTACGATGATCAACATCTGCGGTAAACTGTATTCGGGTAATTACGGTATATCGGTAAACAGAAACCAATGTAGCGGTGTCATTTTCTCCATTTATATAAAATACGATATTCATTACAGTCTAGATACAGGTTAATAGCTTATAATCTTAATACATAAATTGTACTGTGGGCGACTACACATGCCTCTCTGTCATAAAATTGTTTTCTGAAGACAAGGAACTATTCCGTAGTTCCGTTTAAGAACAGCTGACTTTTGTTTTATTCTACAGGTCTTTCATGTCGGTAAATCACTTCACAACGCACCATGTGACAACCTAATGCACGGAGCCACATCGTTCCTTTGTAGTTTCCGCCTTCACTTCCGTATTCCCACATACTTAACTTGACCATAATACCGTAATTGCTGGAGTATTTCGCCTACCACATTATGGGCAGCTTGATGTATCAACACAATATTCGTGTAAATACACGAGGTGAAATCATATCCGTTTCATCTGAACGTAATACTTACCCTGATATAGATCTTATTGTCCATGTTTGCCACTCTAAATTGATAGTGATCCATGGAGGTTTTGATGCACATATCTTTATTGTAATACATAGGCCCACACACTTAGCAGACAGGCCCAGTCAATCAGAATACGTTTTTCCCCACAAAATGGATTTATTACAGAAATAAACACTCCTCAGCACCCTCTAGCAGTGGCCTTTTGCCCATGGCACAAGGTGCACCTTTGTAAGGATCTTGCTGTTTAAGCAGCTTCTTGATATGCCACACCTGTCAGGTGGATGGATTATCTTGGCAAAGGACAAATCTTCACTAACAGGGATGGAAACAAAATGAGAGAAATCAACTTTTTGTGCATATGGAACATTTCTGGGATCATTTATTTCAGCTCATGAAACCAGCACTTTACATGTTGTGTTTATATTTGTCTTCAGTGTATGTATATATATATATAAAACATTCAGGCTCTGTGAGGCGAGGTGGCCAGACACACAGTTCCACATTGGAGCCGAGACTGATGTACAAATCACCTTTATCATAAATAACTACTCAATATTATTTGCAGATTTGTCAGTCAGTCAGAATTGACCCATTACAGGCTACATCAGTTTTGATGCTCTCAAACACTGTCACTGCTCAGGTTTTATTTGACCTTTATTTAACTAGGCAAGTCTGGCAAGAACAAATTCTTATTTTCAATGACGGCCCAGGAACAGTGGGTTAACTGCCTGTTCAGGGGCAGAACGACAGATTTAAACTTGCAACACTAGTCCAATGCTCTAACCACTAGGCTACCCTGTCGCCCCAGGTGTGGAACTCTTGATGCAGTTTCCCTGGACGGACGATGCAGCTTGCTGGCCATTAGCCAATCGCCGTTTCTCAACGAGATCATATCACGCGACAGTATCCAACTGGTCATTACCACCTTCCCACTCGATTGATGAACTCTGATCAACCCTATTGATCATGTCTGTAGAGGTGCTCCACCTGGAAACAGCTTACTGATTTGCTATACCTCCGAAATCAAGTGCTCACACCTCCCTTGGAGAAGCCTGGTTCGCGACGAGGTTAGTTGCAACAACGTGGCCCTCTCAACATCACCCCCTGTGAACTGAAACAACCACTTCTGCATGGATCATCAATTATAAAATATATCCTCTAAGGCCAAACAACAAGTAGAGATGGCAGAATATATTTCATGATAAAGAGGGCTGCCTTTGATGAACATGGGGATATTACACTACAGGACCGGTCTGGCTCCATATCCCCTTTATAGTGCATATAGGGAGCAATGCAACACAGTGCAGTAGGAGGCCTTGATGAAGACAGCCAGGTTAGTAGGGGAAGCACTGGCAGAAAGACACAATACACTTCATTTACAACTGGTCATTATCAACAATAACAGAGCTTCAACCACCCAAAACTTTATTTGTACAGGGAGGAGGTAATGACGGCAACCGTGAGAACACATGGAACCTATAGAATGTGATGTCATCGTGGCATGGAACACTCCCTCCCTCTGGGTGAACAGCCAACGTACAGCATCCTACAGGCCCACCGCTCGACAAGAGAGAGCGCTATCAGAATGTACACAAAGAACCCAGCTCTAGAAAATAAAAAGATTAACACATTTTTAAAAGGGAACAAAGTCTTCATTTTAACTGGGAATATTCAGTCTACAATATTTTAGAAATAATAATATACAAGTTGAGAATATTATGTTTTGTTTTCCCTATTTTCTGTCTCAGTTTTCCCACTCTGTAGTTATTGCACTGGTGTTCCAGATATGAAGATGTCTCCTGGTAGTTGAAGTTCTAGGCCAAAACACAGGACAGAGGCTGCAGCCTGGCCGGGCTCTAACCTGGCCTGGCCTGGCCGGGCTCTAACCTGGCCTGGCTCTAACCTGGCCTGGCCGGGCTCTAACCTGGCCTGGCTCTAACCTGGCCTGGCCGGGCTCTAACCTGGCCTGGCCGGGCTCTAACCTGGCCTGGCCGGGCTCTAACCTGGCCTGGCCGGGCTCTAACCTGGCCTGGCCGGGCTCTAACCTGGCCTGGCCGGGCTCTAACCTGGCCGGGCTCTAACCTGGCCTGGCCGGGCTCTAACCTGGCCTGGGCCTGGCTCCAACCTCCGGGCTCTAACCTGGCCTGGCCGGGCTCTAACCTGGCCTGGCCGGGCTCTAACCTGGCCTGGCCGGGCTCTAACCTGGCCTGGCCGGGCTCTAACCTGGCCTGGCCGGGCTCTAACCTGGCCTGGCTCTAAGCTGGCCTGGCTCTAACCTGGCCTGGCTCTAACCTGGCCTGGCCTGGCCGGGGCCTAACCTGGCCTGGCCGGGCTCTAACCTGGCCTGGCCGGGGCCTAACCTGGCCTGGCCGGGGCCTAACCTGGCCTGGGTCTAACCAACACTTGGAACTCATAATAAATGTGATTCCCAGATGTCACTATTCCCATATAGAGCAGTACTTCTGACCAGAGTCCTATGGGTAGTGCACTGTATAGAGATAGGGTGGTATTTGAGACAGAGCCATAATGCAGCCCTCTGTTCACTTCCTGGTCATACTGTAGCAGAATCAACAGGTTGTCATGGTGACATTACAAGGTCAGGATCACTAGGAGGTTGTCGTTATCCTTCAGGACCCATATCCACAAAGTGTCCCAGAATAGGAGTGATGATCTACGATCAGTTGGGCTACTTAGGTTTAATGAATAAGATTATATGGACTGATCCTAGACCGCTACTGATCCTAGATTAACAGTGATGGACTGATGCTAGATCACTACTCCGAGATGTCATGATGAAACACTGTCAGAGGGCAGAAATAGAAAATGCTTCATGTGATGGGCTAGAGTTAGACTACATACTAGCATCAGTTAACAGATACCTACATCCCTTCTCAACGACGGTTCAACACAGTTCATAATCAATAATCTGTACTATTGATTCCGATGTCATGAATATGATGCAATACGAGTCCAAAATAAACTGATAGAATTCCCAACGGAATCCAAGTCCGTCACATCTCATTCTGCCCATTAAAGCCTGTACAACATTCTACAGTTTTAACTTAAAAACTAATTCAGCAAAGCTTTGACACACTGACAGTCTGTGAGCCGTTCCAGAGTATTGATAAAGGCAGTTAAGTCTTTCAGGTGGAGAGCAGGGTCAGGTGGGGACAGTCCCTTTTAGGGTGAGACAGGTAGGGGAGAGTGGGGTCAGGTGGGGCCAGTCCCTTTTGGGGTGAGACAGGTAGGGGAGAGTGGGGACAGTCCCTTTTGGGGTAAGACAGGTAGGGGAGAGTGGGGTCTGTTGGGGAGGTGGAGTCCCTTTTGGGGTAAGACAGGTAGGGGAGAGTGGGGTCTGTTGGTCCTCTCAGAGTAGGTAAGGGAGAGTGGGTTCTGTTGGCCCTCTCAGAGTAGGTAAGGGAGAGTGGGGTCTGTTGGCCCTCTCAGAGTAGGTAAGGGAGAGTGGGGTCTGTTGGCCCTCTCAGAGTAGGTAAGGGAGAGTGGGGTCTGTTGGCCCTCTCAGAGTAGGTAAGGGAGAGTGGGTTCTGTTGGCCCTCTCAGAGTAGGTAAGGGAGAGTGGGGTCTGTTGGCCCTCTCAGAGTAGGTAAGGGAGAGTGGGGTCTGTTGGCCCTCTCAAAGTAGGTAAGGGAGAGTGGGGTCTGTTGGCCCTCTCAAAGTAGGTAAGGGAGAGTGGGGTCTGTTGGTCCTCTCAGAGTAGGTAAGGGAGAGTGGGGTCTGTTGGTCCTCTCAGAGTAGGTAAGGGAGAGTGGGGTCTGTTGGCCCTCTCAGAGTAGGTAAGGGAGAGTGGGGTCTGTTGGCCCTCTCAGAGTAGGTAAGGGAGAGTGGGGTCTGTTGGTCCTCTCAGAGTAGGTAAGGGAGAGTGGGGTCTGTTGGCCAATGGGACAGTGGCATCTCTCATGTCTCTTACTACACTATGAGGACACCACCTTCCTGTCTGTCTCCGTCTCTCCAAACACCAGCATGTCAGTTGGATAAAAGTCAGTGATGTCTTAAGAATGAAAACATGAACAATGTAAATGGTCTGACTAGGAGAAAGGCCTGCAGAACTGACACGGTGTTATATACTGTCTGCCTGGAGCACCGCTGACCCCTGACCTCCAGGTTAGACCACACTCTCCCGGTTCGCAGACACCAACACGGCCCTGCGGCAGATAGGACAGGTGGAGTTCTCAGACAGCCAGCGGTCGATACAGTGAACATGGTACTCATGAGAACAGGGCAACTTCCTCAACTTGTTCCCCTCGGCATACTCTGTGATACACACACTGCAGGTCTTCAGAGCATCACTCTCCCCAAAGTTCCTGGTGGAGAGGTTGTCGATCTGCTCCTTGGTGAGTCCTCTGGGCTGTTCCTCATCCTCATCATTCAGGAGGAAGAAGTGAGCAAGGCGGAGGAAGGGTAGTGACCCCGGTTCCTCCAGACTGATGGGGGCACGGGGGCGACCTCGCCCCTCCCTGGGGGTGCCCCCCACCCCTAAACCTATCCCTGGGGCCAGACCTACACCCATCCCGTCCTCCCCCTCCCTCTCCTCTGTCCTTGCCTCCCCAGCTCCTCCCACACTAGGCCCACCCACGGAGACAGGAGGCTCCGCCCCCTCCGCCATGCCGGCTACTCCCCCGTCGGGAGTGTTGAGCGCCTCGGCCAGGTCGGCAGCGCCAGTGGGGTTACCACCGCCACGGTTTGAGTCCGAGGAGTCAGAGTCTGAGTCCATGAAGTAGCTGAGCTCTCCGAAGCCGGTCATGATCTGTCGTATCATGGTCTGCAGAGCCATGGAGGTGGCCTCTCCCAACCCCGCATCACTGATCCTCCTGATAGGGATCCTGATGGTGCTGACGTACGTCCTCACACCCGCACGCTCGGACCGGGAGAAGGTCCTGCGGAACCCCCCCCTCTCACTCTCGTACAGGAAGGTGTTGTTGGAGTTCTGGGAGCGTGAGCGGGTTCTGTTAGCAATGCTGTCCCTCTGGCGGTACTCACCTGGACGAACACGACGCACCTGCAGGTCCAGCATGATGGTGGGGGGACGTCGTCCTGCTGCTCCCTCCCCGCCCGCGGCCTCTCCCTCCTGGGGTGGGGTGGTAACAGGCTCTGGGGCGTTCCCAGACCCTGTTCCGGCTGACTGGACATCGTACTCTGCAGTGCTTTGCCGGGACAGAACATGCTGTCGAGTCCGTGAGCTTCCCTCTGCGGGGGCCTGGGGGGGCAGGGTGGGGGGGCTGTGTGAAGGGGCGGCGTTGGGCACGTGGCGGGGGAGGCCGTCCAGTCGGTCCAGGGTGAGAGGGGAACGGCTTCGTGTGGTGCGAGCCCTGGTCCGGCGCTGCTCAGGGCTACGGCTGCGGGCTCGTCTCTGGCCCCGTCGGGGAGGCTCCTCAGGGGGCGGGCTGGGGGGGGCGGGGGCCGGGGTGGCCTGCACCAGGGGACTGGCTGGTCTGGAGACAGGAGGGGTGGCGGTGACAGGGCTGGGCGGCTGTGGGACTACCTCTACTACTAACTCTGGGACCATCTCTGCTTCTACTTCAGCCTCTGGCTCCATCTCCGCTTCTGGTTCCACTATGACAGCCATCTCCTCCACAACTGGTTCCTCCAGCACCTCTCCTGTCTCCATGGGCACCTCAGTCCCTGTTCCAGTCCCTGCCCCAGTCTCAGTCTCTGCCCCTGCCCCTGCCACAGCCCCTGCCACAGCCCCTGCCACAGCCTCAGCCCCAGTCCCTGCCCCAGTCCCTGCCCCAGTCCCTGCCTGGACCTCCACTCCGACCACTGCCTCCACCCCATCGCCAGGTGCTTCTGCTGGGCCTTCCTCCTGAGCCTCCCCCTCGCCCGTCTCCACATCGGCGCGGGCCTGCTGCTCAGCCAGGTTACGGTTAACGTTGATCTCCAGACTGAACCGGAAGTCTCCGCTGTTTGGGTTGGTCCGGCTCACTGCCCGCCATGACTGGTTGCCTCGGTGACCACTGCGGGTGGTGTTGCCTGTCCGCCTGACGGTGTTCAGCCAATCCAAGAGGGTGTCGCCGTTAGACGGGTCCTCTGGACCTTCCGCCGGTTCTGTTGGTTCTAATAGAAGACAGAACATATCAACATTCTAGAGACGGTTCTAATAGAACCGAGAGAACGCGTCAACATTCTAAATGGAACCGAGAGAACTCGTCAACATTCTAAACGGAACAGAGAGAACGCGCCAACATTCTAAACGGAACAGAGAGAACGCGCCAACATTCTAAACGGAACAGAGAGAACGCGCCAACATTCTAAACGGAACAGAGAGAACGCGCCAACATTCTAAACGGAACAGAGAGAACGCGCCAACATTCTAAACGGAACAGAGAGAACGCGCCAACATTCTAAACGGAACAGAGAGAACGCGCCAACATTCTAAACGGAACAGAGAGAACGCGCCAACATTCTAAACGGAACAGAGAGAACGCGCCAACATTCTAATGGAGAAAAAAAACTGTTGTTTGCAGTGACTGTTCTGGCAATTTCACCATTAAAGAAAACATTTTTAAAAGCAGCCAACTTTGAATTTCTGCATGAAAGACAATGAAAAGTACAGAGGAGCCTTACCTCCTGTAGCTTCTCCAGTCTCACTGGTGTTGATGCTCGGCTGCTGCTGCTCTGGTCCATCCTTAATCTGCTGCAGCCGACTCAACAACTCCTCTGCTGTGATCTCACCTAGGAGGGATGAAACTACAACTCAGTACACCGACACTGGCTCTAACTGCCTTCATTTACAACTGGAAATACACTAGTATTTGCCCATAAAGCTGTAGTTTGTCTCCTGGTTACACAGCAACAGGACAGTACTGAGAACCACCAGACTTACCAGGACAGGCCCTGTCCTCTCACTGCTCTCCAGGGGAAATACAGCCCACCTCCCACTCCACTGGCCTGATGTGATCTTCAGTTGTCCGCAGGCTTTGGTTTTCCAGCACATCATAAGAAAAACTCAACCTGAGACAACGACCTTAGATAGCCAATCTAAAAACCTGACTGAAAAAGTCATTCAACCCACAGTCTGCAATAGAAAAATAAGGACTACATGAAACAGAAAGTGAAGACGTCTAACTTTTCTATGAGATTGAAAATCCATCTCTACACTGCTCTGTTAAGGTTGTTGTCTAATGAGGCGTGTGACAGGTTTGTAACAGGTGTTACTACAGGTGTATTAAAGGAGAGTCAGTTACCTGGGGTACCCAGCAGGTTGTTGTCTAATGAGGCGTGTGACAGGTTTATAACAGGTGTTACTACAGGTGTATTAAAGGAGACTCAGTTACCTGGGGTACCCAGCAGGTTGTTGTCTAATGAGGCGTGTTACAGGTTTATAACAGGTGTTACTACAGGTGTATTAAAGGAGAGTCAGTTACCTGGGGTACCCAGCAGGTTGTTGTCTAATGAGGCGTGTGACAGGTTTATAACAGGTGTTACTACAGGTGTATTAAAGGAGACTCAGTTACCTGGGGTACCCAGCAGGTTGTTGTCTAATGAGGCGTGTTACAGGTTTATAACAGGTGTTACTACAGGTGTATTAAAGGAGACTCAGTTACCTGGGGTACCCAGCAGGTTGTTGTCTAATGAGGCGTGTTACAGGTGTTACTACAGGTGTATTAAAGGAGAGTCAGTTACCTGGGGTACCCAGCAGGTTGTTGTCTAATGAGGCGTGTTACAGGTTTATAACAGGTGTTACTACAGGTGTATTAAAGGAGAGTCAGTTACCTGGGGTACCCAGCAGGTTGTTGTCTAATGAGGCGTGTTACAGGTTTATAACAGGTGTTACTACAGGTGTATTAAAGGAGAGTCAGTTACCTGGGGTACCCAGCAGGTTGTTGTCTAATTTATAACAGAGGTGTATTAAAGGAGAGTCAGTTACCGTTGTTGTCTAATGAGGCAGGTTTATAACAGGTGTTACTACAGGTGTATTAAAGGAGAGTCAGTTACCTGGGGTACCCAGCAGGTTGTTGTCTAATGAGGCGTGTTACAGGTTTATAACAGGTGTTACTACAGGTGTATTAAAGGAGAGTCAGTTACCTGGGGTACCCAGCAGGTTGTTGTCTAATGAGGCGTGTTACAGGTTTATAACAGGTGTTACTACAGGTGTATTAAAGGAGAGTCAGTTACCTGGGGTACCCAGCAGGTTGTTGTCTAATGAGGCGTGTTACAGGTTTATAACAGGTGTTACTACAGGTGTATTAAAGGAGAGTCAGTTACCTGGTGTTACTACAGGTGTATTAAAGGAGAGTCAGTTACCTGGGGTACCCAGCAGGTTGTTGTCTAATGAGGCGTGTTTTACAGGTTTATAAAAGGAGAGTCAGTTACCTGGGGTGCAGGTTGTTGTCTAATGAGGCTGTTACAGGTTTATAACAGGTGTTACTTGTATTAAAGGAGACTCAGTTACCTGGGGTACCCAGCAGGTTGTTGTCTAATGAGGCGTGTTACAGGTTTATAACAGGTGTTACTACAGGTGTATTAAAGGAGAGTCAGTTACCTGGGGTACCCAGCAGGTTGTTGTCTAATGAGGGGTACGTGTTGTCTACAGGTTTATAACAGGTGTTACTACAGGTGTATTAAAGGAGACTCAGTTACCTGGGGTACCCAGCAGGTTGTTGTCTAATGAGGCGTGTTACAGGTTTATAACAGGTGTTACTACAGGTGTATTAAAGGAGAGTCAGTTACCTGGGGTACCCAGCAGGTTGTTGTCTAATGAGGCGTGTGACAGGTTTATAACAGGTGTTACTACAGGTGTATTAAAGGAGAGTCAGTTACCTGGGGTACCCAGCAGGTTGTTGTCTAATGAGGCGTGTTACAGGTTTATAACAGGTGTTACTACAGGTGTATTAAAGGAGAGTCAGTTACCTGGGGTACCCAGCAGGTTGTTGTCTAATGAGGCGTGTTACAGGTTTATAACAGGTGTTACTACAGGTGTATTAAAGGAGAGTCAGTTACCTGGGGTACCCAGCAGGTTGTTGTCTAATGAGGCGTGTTACAGGTTTATAACAGGTGTTACTACAGGTGTATTAAAGGAGAGTCAGTTACCTGGGGTACCCAGCAGGTTGTTGTCTAATGAGGCGTGGTGTTACAGGTTTATAACAGGTGTTACTACAGGTGTATTAAAGGAGGAGTCAGTTACCTGGGGTACCCAGCAGGTTGTTGTCTAATGAGGCGTGTTACAGGTTTATAACAGGTGTTACTACAGGTGTATTAAAGGAGAGTCAGTTACCTGGGGTACCCAGCAGGTTGTTGTCTTTAATGAGGTGTATTAAAGGAGAGTCAGTTACCTGGGGTACCCAGCAGGTTGTTGTCTACAGGTTTATAACAGGTGTTACTACAGGTGTATTAAAGGAGACTCAGTTACCTGGGGTACAGGTGTATTAAAGGAGAGTCAGTTACCTGGGGTACCCAGCAGGTTGTTGTCTAATGAGGCGTGTTACAGGTTTATAACAGGTGTTACTACAGGTGTATTAAAGGAGAGTCAGTTACCTGGGGTACCCAGCAGGTTGTTGTCTAATGAGGCGTGTTACAGGTTTATAACAGGTGTTACTACAGGTGTATTAAAGGAGAGTCAGTTACCTGGGGTACCCAGCAGGTTGTTGTCTAATGAGGCGTGTCAGTTACCTGGGGTACCCAGCAGGTTGTTGTCTACAGGTTTATAACAGGTGTTACTACAGGTGTATTAAAGGAGAGTCAGTTACCTGGGGTACCCAGCAGGTTGTTGTCTAATGAGGCGTGTTACAGGTTTATAACAGGTGTTACTACAGGTGTATTAAAGGAGAGTCAGTTACCTGGGGTACCCAGCAGGTTGTTGTCTAATGAGGCGTGTTACAGGTTTATAACAGGTGTTACTACAGGTGTATTAAAGGAGAGTCAGTTACCTGGGGTACCCAGCAGGTTGTTGTCTAATGAGGCGTGTTACAGGTTTATAACAGGTGTTACTACAGGTGTATTAAAGGAGACTCAGTTACCTGGGGTACCCAGCAGGTTGTTGTCTAATGAGGCGTGTGTTACACAGGTTTATAACAGGTGTTACTACAGGTGTATTAAAGGAGAGAGTCAGTTACCTGGGGTACCCAGCAGGTTGTTGTCTAATGAGGCGTGTTACAGGTTTATAACAGGTGTTACTACAGGTGTATTAAAGGAGAGTCAGTTACCTGGGGTACCCAGCAGGTTGTTGTCTAATGAGGCGTGTTACAGGTTTATAACAGGTGTTACTACAGGTGTATTAAAGGAGAGTCAGTTACCTGGGGTACCCAGCAGGTTGTTGTCTAATGAGGCGTGTGACAGGTTTATAACAGGTGTTACTACAGGTGTATTAAAGGAGAGTCAGTTACCTGGGGTACCCAGCAGGTTGTTGTCTAATGAGGCGTGTGACAGGTTTATAACAGGTGTTACTACAGGTGTATTAAAGGAGAGTCAGTTACCTGGGGTACCCAGCAGGTTGTTGTCTAATGAATGGCGTGTGACAGGTTTATAACAGGTGTTACTACAGGTGTATTAAAGGAGAGTCAGTTACCTGGGGTACCCAGCAGGTTGTTGTCTAATGAGGCGTGTGACAGGTTTATAACAGGTGTTACTACAGGTGTATTAAAGGAGAGTCAGTTACCTGGGGTACCCAGCAGGTTGTTGTCTAATGAGGCGTGTTACAGGTTTATAACAGGTGTTACTACAGGTGTATTAAAGGAGAGTCAGTTACCTGGGGTACCCAGCAGGTTGTTGTCTAATGAGGCGTGTTACAGGTTTATAACAGGTGTTACTACAGGTGTATTAAAGGAGACTCAGTTACCTGGGGTACCCAGCAGGTTGTTGTCTAATGAGGCGTGTTACAGGTTTATAACAGGTGTTACTACAGGTGTATTAAAGGAGAGTCAGTTACCTGGGGTACCCAGCAGGTTGTTGTCTAATGAGGCGTGTGACAGGTTTATAACAGGTGTTACTACAGGTGTATTAAAGGAGAGTCAGTTACCTGGGGTACCCAGCAGGTTGTTGTCTAATGAGGCGTGTGACATTTATAACAGGTGTTACTACAGGTGTATTAAAGTCTGCCTCACTCAGGTTGTCTAATGACAAACTGGTGTAGGAGAGGTTACCTGGGGTCCCAGGGTTGTCTAATGCCGGTCCAGGTGTATTAAAGGAGAGTCCGCCTTGCGCTGGGCCTCAGGTTGGAGACTCAGTTACTGGGGTACCCAGCAGGTTGTTGTCTAATGAGGCGTGTTACTTTATAACAGGTCTGAGCCCTCCAGTTACCTGGGGTCGAGCAGGTTGTTGTCTAAAGCTGGAGATAAACGCTGTCTGTCTTTGAGTCCCCACAATCCAGCTGCTAGGGATAATCAAATATATTTTAACATGAGCAATTGTCAAAAAGTGCTTTTACAGTAGCCCGGCCTAGACACCAAAGCACAACTCAGGCAGAAGCAAGAGCACAAGAGCCGGGAAAACATCCCTAGAAGGAAGAAACCTCGAGAGGAAGCAGGCTCAGAGAAGTGTGCCATCGCCATCCTCTTCTCGCTAATGACCGGGTCGGTGTATAGAAATGCCTAGCTTGCATCTTCAACACACTGTTACTACAGGTGTATTAAAGGAGTCAGTTACCTGGGGTACCCAGCAGGTTGTTGTCTAATGAGGCGTGTTACAGGTTTATAACTGACTGGTGTATTAAAGGAGAGTCAGTTACCTGGGGTACCCAGCAGGTTGTTGTCTAAGGCCACAGGTGTTACAGGTATTAAAGGAGACTGTCAGCAGACCTAACACACTGACTGGGTAGTTTATAACAGGTGGGGAAAAGGCCACAGACAGGAGACTGTCAGGTTTATAACAGACCTAACACACTGACTGGGTAGTGGTGGGGTGTAACAGGTTTAAGGTGTTACCACAGACAGGAGACTTACCTGTCAGCAGAGTTGTCTAACACACTGACTGGGTAGTGGTGGGTTGTTGTCTAATGGCCACAGACAGGAGAGACTGTCACAGAGGTTGTTGTCTAACACACTGGCTGGGTAGTGGGGTACCCAGCAGGGTTGTCTAATGGCCACAGGTTTACAGGAGACTGTCAGCAGACCTAACACACTGACTGGGTAGTGGTGGGGAAGGCCACAGACAGGAGACTGTCAGCAGACCTAACACACTGACTGGGTAGTGGTGGGGAAGGCCACAGACAGGAGACTGTCAGCAGAATGAGGCGTGTTACTAACACACTGTATTGGGTAGTGGTGGGGAAGGCCACAGGTGTTACACAGGAGACTGTCAGCAGACCTAACACACTGGCTGGGTAGTGGTGGGGAAGGCCACAGACAGGAGACTGTCAGCAGACTAACACACTGACTGGGTAGTGGTGGGGAAGGCCACAGACAGGAGACTGTCAGCAGACCTAACACACTGACTGGGTAGTGGTGGGGAAGGCCACAGACAGGAGACTGTCAGCAGACCTAACACACTGACTGGGTAGTGGTGGGGAAGGCCACAGACAGGAGACTGTCAGCAGACCTAACACACTGACTGGGTAGTGGTGGGGAAGGCCACAGACAGGAGACTGTCAGCAGACCTAACACACTGACTGGGTAGTGGTGGGGAAGGCCACAGACAGGAATGACTGTCAGCAGACCTAACACACTGACTGGGTAGTGGTGGGGAAGGCCACAGACAGGAGACTGTCAGCAGACCTAACACACTGACTGGGTAGTGGTGGGGAAGGCCACAGACAGGAGACTGTCAGCAGACCTAACACACTGACTGGGTGTTGTTGTCTAATGAGGCTACAGGTGGGGAAGGCCACAGACAGGAGACTGTCAGCAGACCTAACACACTGACTGGGTAGTGGTGGGGAAGGCCACAGACAGGAGACTGTCAGCAGACTAATGAGGCTAACACACTGACTGGGTAGTGGTGGGGAAGGCCACAGACAGGAGACTGTCAGCAGACCTAACACACAGGTGGGTAATGAGGGTGTGTGGGGAAGGCCACAGACAGGAGACTGTCAGCAGACCTTTAACACACTGACTGGGTAGTGGTGGGGAAGGCCACAGACAAAGGAGACTGTCAGCAGAGCTAACACACTGACTGGGTTAGTGGTGGGGAAGGCCACAGACAGGAGACTGTCAGCAGACCTAACACACTGACTGGGTAGTGGTGGGGAAGGCCACAGACAGGAGACTGTCAGCAGAGCTAACACACTGTATTGGGTAGTGGGGTGGGGAAGGCCACAGACAGGAGACTGTCAGCAGACCTAACACACTGACTGGGTAGTGGTGGGGAAGGCCACAGACAGGTTGTTGTCTAATGAGACTGTCAGCAGAGCTAACACACTGACTGGGTAGGTTTATAACAGGTGGGGAAGGCCACAGACAGGAGACTGTCAGCAGACCTAACACACTGACTGGGTAGTGGTGGGGAAGGCCACAGACAGGAGACTGTCAGCAGAGCTAACACACTGACTGGGTAGTGGTGGGGAAGGCCACAGACAGGAGACTGTCAGCAGACCTAACACACTGACTGGGTAGTGGTGGGGAAGTGTTAAGGTTTATAACAGGCCACAGACAGGAGACTGTCAGGTTGTTGTCAGACCAGGTAACACACTGACTGGGTAGTGGTGGGGAAATGGCCACAGACAGGAGACTGTCAGCAGACCTAACACACTGACTGGGTAGTGGTGGGGAAGGCCACAGACAGGAGACTGTCAGCAGACCTAACACACTGACTGGGTAGTGGTGGGGAAGGCCACAGACAGGAGACTGTCAGCAGACCTTTGTAACACACTGACTGGGTAGTGGTGGGGAAGGCCACAGACAGGAGACTTACCTGGGGTCAGCAGACTAATGACACTGTAACTGGGTAGTGGTGGGTTGTTGTCTAAGGCAGGTGTTACACAGACAGGAGACTGTCAGCAGACCTAACACACTGACTGGGTAGTGGTGGGGAAGGCCACAGACAGGTGTTAGACTGTCAGGAGAGTCAGTTACCTGGGGTACCCAGCAGGTTGTTGTCTAATGAGGCGTGTAACAGGTTTGTAACAGGTGTTACTACAGGTGTATTAAAGGAGAGTCAGTTACCTGGGGTACAGCAGGTTGTTGTCTAATGAGGCGTGTTACAGGTTTATAACAGGTGTTACTACAGGTGGGGGTAGTGGTGGGGAAGGCAGGTGTTACACAGACAGGAGACTGTCAGCAGACCTAACACACTGACTGGGTAGTGGTGGGGAAGGCCACAGACAGGAGACTGTCAGCAGACCTAACACACTGACTGGGTAGTGGTGGGGTTGTCTAAGGCCACAGACAGGAGACTGTCAGCAGAGCTAACACACTGACTGGGTAGTGGTGGGGAAGGCCACAGACAGGAGACTGTCAGCAGACCTAACACACTGACTGGGTAGTGGTGGGGAAGGCCACAGACAGGAACTGTCAGCAGAGCTAACACACTGACTGGGTAGTGGGGTGGGGAAGGCCACAGACAGGAGACTGTCAGCAGACCTAACACACTGACTGGGTAGTGGTGGGGAAGGCCACAGACAGGAGACTGTCAGCAGACCTAACACACTGACTGGGTAGTGGTGGGGAAGGCCACAGACAGGAGACTGTCAGCAGACCTAACACACTGACTGGGTAGTGGTGGGGAAGGCCAGGTTTATAACAGACAGGAGAGACTGTCAGCAGGTTGTTGTCTACCTAACACACTGACTGGGTAGTGGTGGGGAAGGCCACAGACAGGAGACTGTCAGCAGACCTAACACACTGACTGGGTAGTGGTGGGGAAGGCCACAGACAGGAGACTGTCAGCAGACCTAACACACTGACTGGGTAGTGGTGGGGAAGGCCACAGACAGGAGACTGTCAGCAGACCTAACACACTGACTGGGTAGTGGTGGGGAAGGCCACAGGTTGGTCACTGGAGACTCGTCTGAGCCCTCCAGAGGGAGAGAAGCTGGAACACACTGACTGGGTAGTGGTGGGGAAGGCCACAGACAGGCCTAGACTGTCAGGCAGAAGCAAACACACTGACTGGGTAGTGGTGGGGAAGGCCACAGACAGGTGCCAGATCTGTCAGAAATGCAGAGAGCTAACACACTGACTGGGTAGTGGTGGGGAAGGCCACAGACAGGAGACTGTCAGCAGACCTAACAGCTGACTGGGTAGTGGTGGGGAAGGCCACAGACAGGAGACTGTCAGCAGACCTAACTGACTGGGTAGTGGTGGGGAAGGCCACAGACAGGAGACTGTCAGCAGACCTAACACACTGACTGGGTAGTGGTGGGGAAGGCCACAGACAGGAGACTGTCAGCAGACCTAACACACTGACTGGGTAGTGGTGGGGAAGGCCACAGACAGGAGACTGTCAGCAGAGCTAACACACTGACTGGGTAGTGGTGGGGAAGGCCACAGACAGGAGACTGTCAGCAGACCTAACACACTGACTGGGTAGTGGTGGGGAAGGCCACAGACAGGAGACTGTCAGCAGACCTAACACACTGACTGGGTAGTGGTGGGGAAGGCCACAGACAGGAGACTGTCAGCAGAGCTAACACACTGACTGGGTAGTGGTGGGGAAGGCCACAGACAGGAGACTGTCAGCAGACCTAACACACTGACTGGGTAGTGGTGGGGAAGGCCACAGACAGGAGACTGTCAGCAGAGCTAACACACTGACTGGGTAGTGGTGGGGAAGGCCACAGACAGGAGACTGTCAGCAGACCTAACACACTGACTGGGTAGTGGTGGGGAAGGCCACAGACAGGAGACTGTCAGCAGACCTAACACACTGACTGGGTAGTGGTGGGGAAGGCCACAGACAGGAGACTGTCAGCAGAGCTAACACACTGACTGGGTAGTGGTGGGGAAGGCCACAGACAGGAGACTGTCAGCAGACCTAACACACTGACTGGGTAGTGGTGGGGAAGGCCACAGACAGGAGACTGTCAGCAGACCTAACACACTGACTGGGTAGTGGTGGGGAAGGCCACAGACAGGAGACTGTCAGCAGACCTAACACACTGACTGGGTAGTGGTGGGGAAGGCCACAGACAGGAGACTGTCAGCAGACCTAACACACTGACTGGGTAGTGGTGGGGAAGGCCACAGACAGGAGACTGTCAGCAGACCTAACACACTGACTGGGTAGTGGTGGGGAAGGCCACAGACAGGAGACTGTCAGCAGAGCTAACACACTGACTGGGTAGTGGTGGGGAAGGCCACAGACAGGAGACTGTCAGCAGACCTAACACACTGACTGGGTAGTGGTGGGGAAGGCCACAGACAGGAGACTGTCAGCAGAGCTAACACACTGACTGGGTAGTGGTGGGGAAGGCCACAGACAGGAGACTGTCAGCAGACCTAACACACTGACTGGGTAGTGGTGGGGAAGGCCACAGACAGGAGACTGTCAGCAGACCTAACACACTGACTGGGTAGTGGTGGGGAAGGCCACAGACAGGAGACTGTCAGCAGAGCTAACACACTGACTGGGTAGTGGTGGGGAAGGCCACAGACAGGAGACTGTCAGCAGAGCTAACACACTGGCTGGGTAGTGGTGGGGAAGGCCACAGACAGGAGACTGTCAGCAGACCTAACACACTGACTGGGTAGTGGTGGGGAAGGCCACAGACAGGAGACTGTCAGCAGACCTAACACACTGACTGGGTAGTGGTGGGGAAGGCCACAGACAGGAGACTGTCAGCAGAGCTAACACACTGACTGGGTAGTGGTGGGGAAGGCCACAGACAGGAGACTGTCAGCAGACCTAACACACTGACTGGGTAGTGGTGGGGAAGGCCACAGACAGGAGACTGTCAGCAGACCTAACACACTGACTGGGTAGTGGTGGGGAAGGCCACAGACAGGAGACTGTCAGCAGACCTAACACACTGACTGGGTAGTGGTGGGGAAGGCCACAGACAGGAGACTGTCAGCAGACCTAACACACTGACTGGGTAGTGGTGGGGAAGGCCACAGACAGGAGACTGTCAGCAGAGCTAACACACTGACTGGGTAGTGGTGGGGAAGGCCACAGACAGGAGACTGTCAGCAGACCTAACACACTGGCTGGGTAGTGGTGGGGAAGGCCACAGACAGGAGACTGTCAGCAGACCTAACACACTGACTGGGTAGTGGTGGGGAAGGCCACAGACAGGAGACTGTCAGCAGACCTAACACACTGACTGGGTAGTGGTGGGGAAGGCCACAGACAGGAGACTGTCAGCAGACCTAACACACTGACTGGGTAGTGGTGGGGAAGGCCACAGACAGGAGACTGTCAGCAGACCTAACACACTGACTGGGTAGTGGTGGGGAAGGCCACAGACAGGAGACTGTCAGCAGAGCCTAACACACTGACTGGGTAGTGGTGGGGAAGGCCACAGACAGGAGACTGTCAGCAGAGCTAACACACTGACTGGGTAGTGGTGGGGAAGGCCACAGACAGGAGACTGTCAGCAGAGCTAACACACTGACTGGGTAGTGGTGGGGAAGGCCACAGACAGGAGACTGTCAGCAGAGCTAACACACTGACTGGGTAGTGGTGGGGAAGGCCACAGACAGGAGACTGTCAGCAGACCTAACACACTGACTGGGTAGTGGTGGGGAAGGCCACAGACAGGAGACTGTCAGCAGAGCTAACACACTGACTGGGTAGTGGTGGGGAAGGCCACAGACAGGAGACTGTCAGCAGACCTAACACACTGACTGGGTAGTGGTGGGGAAGGCCACAGACAGGAGACTGTCAGCAGACCTAACACACTGACTGGGTAGTGGTGGGGAAGGCCACAGACAGGAGACTGTCAGCAGAGCTAACACACTGACTGGGTAGTGGTGGGGAAGGCCACAGACAGGAGACTGTCAGCAGACCTAACACACTGACTGGGTAGTGGTGGGGAAGGCCACAGACAGGAGACTGTCAGCAGAGCTAACACACTGGCTGGGTAGTGGTGGGGAAGGCCACAGACAGGAGACTGTCAGCAGACCTAACACACTGACTGGGTAGTGGTGGGGAAGGCCACAGACAGGAGACTGTCAGCAGAGCTAACACACTGACTGGGTAGTGGTGGGGAAGGCCACAGACAGGAGACTGTCAGCAGAGCTAACACACTGGCTGGGTAGTGGTGGGGAAGGCCACAGACAGGAGACTGTCAGCAGACCTAACACACTGGCTGGGTAGTGGTGGGGAAGGCCACAGACAGGAGAGACTGTCAGCAGACCTAACACACTGACTGGGTAGTGGTGGGGAAGGCCACAGACAGGAGACTGTCAGCAGACCTAACACACTGACTGGGTAGTGGTGGGGAAGGCCACAGACAGGAGACTGTCAGCAGACCTAACACACTGACTGGGTAGTGGTGGGGAAGGCCACAGACAGGAGACTGTCAGCAGACCTAACACACTGACTGGGTAGTGGTGGGGAAGGCCACAGACAGGAGACTGTCAGCAGACCTAACACACTGACTGGGTAGTGGTGGGGAAGGCCACAGACAGGAGACTGTCAGCAGACCTAACACACTGACTGGGTAGTGGTGGGGAAGGCCACAGACAGGAGACTGTCAGCAGAGCTAACACACTGACTGGGTAGTGGTGGGGAAGGCCACAGACAGGAGACTGTCAGCAGAGCTAACACACTGACTGGGTAGTGGTGGGGAAGGCCACAGACAGGAGACTGTCAGCAGACCTAACACACTGACTGGGTAGTGGTGGGGAAGGCCACAGACAGGAGACTGTCAGCAGACCTAACACACTGACTGGGTAGTGGTGGGGAAGGCCACAGACAGGAGACTGTCAGCAGACCTAACACACTGACTGGGTAGTGGTGGGGAAGGCCACAGACAGGAGACTGTCAGCAGAGCTAACACACTGACTGGGTAGTGGTGGGGAAGGCCACAGACAGGAGACTGTCAGCAGAGCTAACACACTGACTGGGTAGTGGTGGGGAAGGCCACAGACAGGAGACTGTCAGCAGAGCTAACACACTGACTGGGTAGTGGTGGGGAAGGCCACAGACAGGAGACTGTCAGCAGACCTAACACACTGACTGGGTAGTGGTGGGGAAGGCCACAGACAGGAGACTGTCAGCAGAGCTAACACACTGACTGGGTAGTGGTGGGGAAGGCCACAGACAGGAGACTGTCAGCAGACCTAACACACTGACTGGGTAGTGGTGGGGAAGGCCACAGACAGGAGACTGTCAGCAGAGCTAACACACTGACTGGGTAGTGGTGGGGAAGGCCACAGACAGGAGACTGTCAGCAGACCTAACACACTGGCTGGGTAGTGGTGGGGAAGGCCACAGACAGGAGACTGTCAGCAGACCTAACACACTGACTGGGTAGTGGTGGGGAAGGCCACAGACAGGAGACTGTCAGCAGAGCTAACACACTGACTGGGTAGTGGTGGGGAAGGCCACAGACAGGAGACTGTCAGCAGAGCTAACACACTGGCTGGGTAGTGGTGGGGAAGGCCACAGACAGGAGACTGTCAGCAGAGCTAACACACTGACTGGGTAGTGGTGGGGAAGGCCACAGACAGGAGACTGTCAGCAGACCTAACACACTGGCTGGGTAGTGGTGGGGAAGGCCACAGACAGGAGACTGTCAGCAGAGCTAACACACTGACTGGGTAGTGGTGGGGAAGGCCACAGACAGGAGACTGTCAGCAGAGCTAACACACTGACTGGGTAGTGGTGGGGAAGGCCACAGACAGGAGACTGTCAGCAGAGCTAACACACTGACTGGGTAGTGGTGGGGAAGGCCACAGACAGGAGACTGTCAGCAGAGCTAACACACTGACTGGGTAGTGGTGGGGAAGGCCACAGACAGGAGACTGTCAGCAGAGCTAACACACTGACTGGGTAGTGGTGGGGAAGGCCACAGACATGAGACTGTCAGCAGAGCTAACACACTGACTGGGTAGTGGTGGGGAAGGCCACAGACAGGAGACTGTCAGCAGAGCTAACACACTGACTGGGTAGTGGTGGGGAAGGCCACAGACAGGAGACTGTCAGCAGACCTAACACACTGGCTGGGTAGTGGTGGGGAAGGCCACAGACAGGAGACTGTCAGCAGAGCTAACACACTGACTGGGTAGTGGTGGGGAAGGCCACAGACAGGGAGACTGTCAGCAGAGCTAACACACTGACTGGGTAGTGGTGGGGAAGGCCACAGACAGGAGACTGTCAGCAGAGCTAACACACTGACTGGGTAGTGGTGGGGAAGGCCACAGACAGGAGACTGTCAGCAGAGCTAACACACTGACTGGGTAGTGGTGGGGAAGGCCACAGACAGGAGACTGTCAGCAGAGCTAACACACTGACTGGGTAGTGGTGGGGAAGGCCACAGACAGGAGACTGTCAGCAGAGCTAACACACTGGCTGGGTAGTGGTGGGGAAGGCCACAGACAGGAGACTGTCAGCAGAGCTAACACACTGGCTGGGTAGTGGTGGGGAAGGCCACAGACAGGAGACTGTCAGCAGATTCTAATAACATTGAATATTTTTGATGTTATTGTTATACAAGGCAAACAGAGCTAGTCACCCCTAAATTACATTCATCAACAAATAGAATTAGACTGATTACCTTATTAGCTACCAAGTTAGCTAGCGTTCAGTAAACTGCTGTTAACGCAATGAGGACATTTCAGACATCAAGGAAAAAGATTGATGGCTCGGTGATAATCCTTTACTCCGATGCAACAACATGTCACATCCTTTAAAAGTCTAATTTAAAACAGAGTCCCTTGTTTTGATTACAAATCAGCAGCTTGCCAGTCAGACTAAAGTCGAGAAAAACAAAATGGAATCATCTGGCGAGCTAACAATTAGCATGCTAACTAGCTAAGCAGAAAATGGCATCTAAAAAGATGGACAAACAACTCCGTTAGCTAGTTACATCCCAACATTTACCATTTAAAAGCCAAAGCTAGACAAAATAATTGTATCGTTAGTATATTGTTATGATTTTAAGTTGTGACCATAGCAAACATTTCAAATTGGCAAGACTAAATAACTAGTTAACGCAAGATAAACATTTGGCTAGCTAGCAGACCTGCTACCGTTGGCTAGCAGGCTAACGTCAAACTTTTACATTTGCAGTCATTTGTGGAATTAGCAAGCTAACATTAGTTAGCTCTTGTGGTGTGTTGTGTAAATACAGACATCCACTTACACCAAAAATGATGATTATGCCATCCGCTATAGAAAAAAAACTTGACGTTTGTGTTGTTTGTAGCTGGCGCAAACGGGGTAGTTTAGTTAGTAAGTAAATAAATGAAAACCTCGAAACAATGCTAACTACCGTTAGCTACATGACATCAGGAATAAGGAAGACCGATATATTTTCACCAACACGAAACTAAGCCAGTAAAGGTTAGAAATAAAGTTGGCTGCCTCGCTAGTGAACATGGTCCCTTTCAAAATATATGTTTCTGACGTTGTTATCTAACTAACGTTATAATCCACACGGATTACTTGGGTCAGTTAGTTGATTAAGCAATCTAGTCCGCTAGCGAACATCTTCCAACGCCGCTGCGACCAATAGCGAACTAATAACAGGTTAGCACAATTTAACGAGCCACTTTATATTTCAAGACGAGTAACAACACCTAAATATGTCATCCTTTTTACAGTACCTGTCTTGTATTTGTGTCGTTATTCCTTATTTTTGGACTTTCGTAGTTTTATTCTAACAAATTCGCTTAACTATTTGGGTACGGCCTCAGGATTCCATTTTCTCAGGGATTTTCCGGAAACTGGGGGAGAATGAGACGGAAGAAGGTTTTTTGTTTTTGGTCTGTACTTTGACTGCAGCGCCACGTAGTGGTGGGAGATGGAATTCACAAAAACAGATTAATGCAACATTATTTTTACATTTCATTTTATTTAACCTTTATTTAACTAGGCAAGCCAGTTGAGAACAAATTCTTATTTACAATGGCGGCCTACCAAAAGGCAAAAATGCCTCCTGCGGGGACGGGGGCTGGGATAAAAAAACAACAACAATATATATAGAGGACAAAACACACATCACAACAAGAGAGACAACACAACACTACAAAAAGAGAGACCTAAGACAAAAACATAGCAAGGCAGCAACACATGACAACACAGCATGGTAGCAACACATGACAATAATATGGCAGCATCACAAAACATGGTACGAACATTATTGAGCACAGATAACAGCACAAAGGGCAATAAGGTAGAGAGAACAATACATCACACAAAGCAGCCACAACTATCAGTAAGAGAGTCTTTGAACAAAGTCTTTGATTGAGTCTTTGAACGAAGAGATTGAGATAAAACTGTCCAGTTTGAGTGTTGGTTGCAGCTCGTTCCAGTCGCTAGCTGCAGTGAACTGAAAAGACGAGAGACCCAGGAATGTGTGCTTTGTGGACCTTTAACAGAATGTGACTGGCAGAACGGGTGTTGTATGTGGAGGATGAGGGCTGCAGTAGATATCTCAGATAGGGGGGAGTGAGGCCTAAGAGGGTTTTATAAATAAGCATCAACCAGTGACGGGTATACAGAGATGACCAGTTTACAGAGGAGTATAGAATGCAGTGATGTATGAGGAACATTGGTGGAAAATCTGGTAAAGAACATCTAGCCGCTTGGGTGCACCCTTATCTGCCGATCTATAAATTACGTCTCCGTAATCTAGCATGGGTAGGATGGTCATCTGAATCAGGGTTAGTTTGGCAGCTGGGGTGAAAGAGGAGCGATTACGATAGAGGAAACCAAGTCTAGATTTAACTTTAGCCTGCAGCTTTGATATGTGCTGAGAGAAGGACAGTGTACCATCTAGTCATACTCCCAAGTACTTGTATGAGGTGACAACCTCAAGCTCTAAACCCTCAGAGGTAGCAATCAGACCTGTGGGGAGAGGGCCATTCTTCTAACCAAACCACAGGACCTTCGTTTTGGAGGTGTTTAGAACATGGTTAAAGGCAGAGAAAGCTTGTTGGACACTAAGAAAGCTTTGTTGTAGAGCGTTTAACACAAAATCCAGGGAGGGGCCAGCTGAGCATAAGACTATCATCTGCATATAAATGGATGAGAGAGTTTCCTACTGCCTGAGCTATGTTGTTGATGTAAATTGAGAAGAGCTTGGGGCCTAGGATCGAGCTTTGGGGTACTCCCTTGGTGACAGGCAGTGGCTGAGACAGCAGATTTTCTGACTTTATACACTGCACTCCTTGAGAGAAGTAGATAAAACCAGGCCAAAGACACCTCAGAGACACCAATACTCCTTAGCCGTCCCACAAGAATGGAATGGTCCACCGTATCAAGAGCTTTGGTCAAGTCAATAAAAATAGCAGCACAATATTGCTTAGAATCAAGGGCAATGGTGACATCATTGAGGACCTTTAAGATTGTAGTGACATTCATAACCTGAGTGGAAACCACATTTTCATATATCATCAACAGTAACACAATCAAGGCACGGCAGAGGACAGCGAGAGCTCTGCAGTGCTGATTTATGACATCTGAATGTGCATCAGATGGCAACAAGATCATATTGTACAGCAATTTCATCAGGTGACATTAATACAAAGCCGGTGAGAGGTGGATAGAATAGGATGGGATGCCAAAGGTCTGTGTAACCAATAGAGAGTCAGAGTCCCGAGTGTGGGAACAAACATAGTCTGTCCCATGGTTGGGATAGAAAGTTTGTAGTCAACAAAGTATGCAGGAGTCATGAGGCAAAATAGCAAAATGCACAAGAGATTAATCAAATATATAAGTACTTGGGCCTAGCCATTTTAAGTTCAGAGTCACTCGTCCCAACAGTGCCTGGGTGCAGGAGGTGAGCGAAAGCTCGGGAAAGAGGCGGCAGTGTGGTGGAGGTACCTGTACCAGACAGGGGGAGGCAGGCCAGGGAGAGAGGGGGGAGTGTAGTGGAGGTACCTGTACCAGACAGGGGGAGGCAGGCCAGGGAGAGAGGGGGGAGTGTAGTGGAGGTACCTGTACCAGACAGGGGGAGACAGACCAGGGAGAGAGGAGGTACCTGTACCAGACAGGGGGAGACAGACCAGGGAGAGAGAGGTGAGTGTGGTGGGGGTACCTGTGCCAGACAGGGGGAGACAGGCCAGGGAGAGAGAGGTGAGTGTGGTGGGGGTACCTGTGCCAGACAGGGGGAGACAGGCCAGGGAGAGAGGGGGGAGTGTGGTGGAGGTACCTGTGCCAGACAGGGGGAGACAGGCCAGGGAGAGAGGGGGGAGTGTGGTGGAGGTACCTGTGCCAGACAGGGGGAGACAGGCCAGGGAGAGAGGGGGGAGTGTGGTGGAGGTACCTGTGCCAGACAGGCAGAGAAAGCTTGTTGGACACGAAGAAAGCTTTGTTGAAGAGCATTTAACACAAAATCCAGGGAGCGGCCAGCTGAGTATTAGACTGTATCATCTGCATAAAAATGGATGAGAGTTTCCTACTGCCTGAGCTATGTTGTTGATGTAATAATATAATAGAGACAGTAGATCTAGCTGGTCTGTCATAATATCATAGAGACAGTAGATCTAGCTGGTCTCTCAGAATTTAATAGAGACAGTAGATCTAGCTGGTCTGTCATAATATAATAGAGAAAGTATATCTTGCTGGTCAGTCATAATTTAATTGAGGCAGAAGATGTAGCTGGTCAGTCATAATATAATAGAGACAGTAGTTCTAGCTGGTCTGTCATAATATCATAGAGACAGTAGTTCTTGCTGGTCTGTCATAATATAATAGAGACAGTAGTTCAAGTTGGTATGCCATAATATAATTGAGACAGTAGATCTAGCTGGTCTGTCATTATATTAGAGAGACAGTAGCAGTGTAGCCTAGTGGTTAGAGCGTTGGACTGGTAACCGCAAGGTTGAGAGTTCAAACCCCCGAGCTGACAAGGTACAAATCTGTCGTTCTGCCCCTGAACAGGCAGTTAACCCACTGTTCCCAGGCCGTCATTGAAAATAAGAATTTGTTCTTAACTGACTTGCCTGGTTAAATAAAGGTAAAATAAAAAATATATAAATAAAATCTAGCTGGTCTATCAGAATTTAATAGAGACAGTAGTTCTAGCTGGTCTGTCATAATATCATAGAGACAGTAGATCTAGCTGGTCTGCTATAATATAATTGTGACAGTAGATATAGCCGGTCTGTCAGAATTTAATAGAGACAGTAGATATAGCTGGTGTGTCATAATAGAGACAGTAGATCTAGCTGGTCTGTCATAATATCATAGAGACAGTAGATCTAGCTGGTCTGTCAAAATATAATTGAGACAGTAGATCTAGCTGGTCTGTCATAATATAATAGAGACAGTAGATATATAGAGACAGTAGATCTAGCTGGTCTGTCATAATATAATAGAGATGGTAAATCTAGCTGGTCTGTCATAATATAATAGAGACAGTAGTTCTGGCTGGTCTGTCATAATGTAAGAGACAGTAGATATAGCTGGTGTGTCATAATAGAGACAGTAGATCTTGCTAGTTCTAGTCTGTCATAATATAATAGAGACAGTAGATATCTAGCTGGTCTGTCAGTCAGAGAATTTAATAATATAATAGAGACAGTAGATCTAGCTAGGTCTGTCATAATATAATAGAGACAGTAGTTCTAGCTGGTCTGTCATAATATAATAGAGACAGTAGATCTAGCTGGTCTGTCATAATATAATAGAGACAGTAGATCTAGCTGGTCTGTCAGAATTTAATAGAGACAGTAGTTCTAGCTGGTCATAATTTAATTGAGACAGTAGATCTAGCTGGTCTGTCATAATATAATAGAGACAGTAGTTCATAATATAATAGAGACAGTAGATCTAGCTGGTCTGTCATAATATATAGAGACAGTAGATCTAGCTGGTCTGTCATAATATAATAGAGACAGTAGATCTAGCTGGTCTGTCATAATATAATAGAGACAGTAGATCTAGCTGGTCTGTCATAATATAATAGAGACAGTAGATCTAGCTGGTCTGTCAGAATATAATAGAGACAGTAGATCTAGCTGGTCTGTCATAATATAATAGAGACAGTAGATCTAGCTGGTCTGTCATAATATAATAGAGACAGTAGATCTAGCTGGTCTGTCATAATATAATGGAGACAGTAGATCTAGCTGGTCTGTCATAATATAATAGAGACAGTAGATCTAGCTGGTCTGTCATAATATAATAGAGACAGTAGATCTAGCTGGTCTGTCATAATATAATAGAGACAGTAGTTCTAGCTGGTCTGTCATAATATAATAGAGACAGTAGATCTAGCTGGTAATATGTCATAATATAATAGAGACAGTAGTTCTAGCTGGTCTGTCATAATATAATAGAGACAGTAGATCTAGCTGGTCTGTCATAATATAATAGAGACAGTAGATCTAGCTGGTCTGTCATAATATAATAGAGACAGTAGATCTAGCTGGTCTGTCATAATATAATAGAGACAGTAGATCTAGCTGGTCTGTCATAATATAATAGAGACAGTAGATCTAGCTGGTCTGTCATAATATAATAGAGACAGTAGATCTAGCTGGTCTGTCATAATATAATAGAGACAGTAGATCTAGCTGGTCTGTCATAATATAATAGAGACAGTAGATCTAGCTGGTCTGTCAAAATATAATAGAGACAGTAGATCTAGCTGGTCTGTCATAATATAATAGAGACAGTAGATCTAGCTGGTCTGTCATAATATAATAGAGACAGTAGATCTAGCTGGTCTGTCATAATATAATAGAGACAGTAGATCTAGCTGGTCTGTCAGAATATATATAGTAGAGACAGTAGATCTAGCTGGTCTGTCAAATATGTCATAAGTAGTTCTAGCTATATAATATAATAGACAGTAGATCTAGCTGGTCTGTCATAATATAATAGAGACAGTAGATCTAGCTGGTCTGTCATAATATAATAGAGACAGTAGTTCTAGCTGGTCTGTTCTATAATATAATAGAGACAGTAGATCTAGCTGGTCTGTCATAATATAATAGAGACAGTAGATCTAGCTGGTCTGTGAATAATATAATAGAGACAGTAGATCTAGCTGGTCTGTCATAATATAAAAAGAGATCAGAAGATGGAGCTGGTCTGTCATAATATAATAGAGACAGTAGTTCCAGCTGGTCTGTCATAATATAATAGAGACAGTAAATCTAGCTGGTCTGTCATAACATAATAAAGACAGTAGATCTCGCTGGTCTGTCACGTTTTAACAGAGACAGTAGATCTAGCTGGTCTGTCATAATACAATAGAGACAGTAGTTCTAGCTGGTCTGTCATAATATAATAGAGTAGTTCCAGTATATCTAGCTGGTCTGTCATAATATAATAGAGACAGTAGATCTAGCTGGTCTGTCATAATATAATAGAGACAGTAGTTCTAGCTGGTCTGTCATAATATAATAGAGACAGTAGATCTAGCTGGTCTGTCATAATATAATAGAGACAGTAGATCTAGCTGGTCTGTCATAATATAATAGAGACAGTAGATCTAGCTGGTCTGTCATAATATAATAGAGACAGTAGATCTAGCTGGTCTGTAAGAATTTAAGAGACAGTAGTTCTAGCTGGTCTGTCATAATATAATATAGACAGTAGTTCTAGCTGGTCTGTCATAATATAATAGAGACAGTAGATCTAGCTGGTCTGTCAGAATTAATAGAGACATTAGATCTAGCTGGTCTGTCATAATATAATAGAGACAGTAGATATAGCTGGTGTGTCATAGAGACAGTAGGTCTTGCTTGTCTGTCAGAACTTAATAGAGACAGTAGTTCTCGCTGGTCTGTCATAATATAATAGAGACAGTAGATATAGCTGGTGTGTCATAGAGACAGTAGGTCTTGCTTGTCTGTCAGAATTTAATAGAGACAGTAGTTCTAGCTGGTCTGTCATAATATCATAGAGACAGTAGTTCTCGCTGTTCTGTCATAATATAATAGAGAAAGTATATCTAGCTGGTCAGTCATAATTTAATTGAGGCAGAAGATGGAGCTGGTCTGTCATTATATAGTAGAGACGGTAAATCTAGCTGGTCTGTCATTATATAGTAGAGACGGTAAATCTAGCTGGTCTGTCAAAATATAATAGAGACAGTAGTTCTAGCTGTTCTGTCATAATATAATAGAGACAGTATATCTTGCTGGTGAGTCATAATTTAATTGAGACAGTAGTTCTAGCTGGTCTGTCATTATATAGTGGAGACGGTAAATGTAGCTGGTCTGTCAAAATATAATAGAGACAGTAGTTCTAGCTGGTCTGTCATAATTTAATAGAGACAGTAGATCTAGCTGGTCTGTCATAATATAATAGAGACAGTAGATCTAGCTGGTCTGTCATAATATAATAGAGACAGTAGATCTAGCTGGTCTGTCATAATATAATAGAGACAGTAGTTCTAGCTGGTCTGTCAGAATTTAATAGAGACAGTAGTTCTCGCTGTTCTGTCATAATATAATAGAGACAGTATATCTTGCTGGTCAGTCATAATTTAATTGAGACAGTAGATCTAGCTGGTCTGTCATAATATAATAGAGACAGTAGATCTAGCTGGTCTGTCATAATATAATAGAGACAGTACATCTAGCTGGTCTGTCATAATGTAATAGAGACAGTAGATCTAGCTGGTCTGTCATAATATAATAGAGACAGTAGATCTAGCTGGTCTGTCAAAATATAATAGAGACAGTAGATCTAGCTGGTCTGTCATAATTTAATAGAGACAGTAGATCAAGCTGGTCTGTCATAATATAATAGAGACAGTAGGTCTAGCGGGTCTGTCATAATATAATAGAGACAGTAGTTCTAGCTGGTCTGTCAAATTATAAAAGAGGCAGTATATCTAGCTGGTCAGTCATAATATAATAGAGACAGTAGATCTTGCTGGTCTGTCATAATATAATTGAGACAGTAGATCTAGCTGGTCTGTCATAATATAATAGAGACAGTAGTTCTAGCTGGTCTGTCATAATATAATAGAGACAGTAGTTCTTGCTGGTGTGTCATAATATAATAGAGACAGTAGTTCAAGCTGGTATGCCATAATATAATTGAGACAGTAGATCTAGCTGGTCTGTTATAATATAATAGAGACAGCGGCAGTGTAGCCTAGTGGTTAGAGCGTTGGACTAGTAAATTCAAGGTTGAGAGTTCAAACGCCCGAGCTGACAAGGTACAAATCTGTCGTTCTGCCACTGAACAGGCAGTTAACCCACTGTTCCCAGGCCGTCATTGAAAATAAGAATTTGTTCTTAACTGACTTGCCTGGTTAAATAAAGGTAAAATAAAAAATAAATAAATAAAATCTAGCTGGTCTGTCAGAATTTAATAGAGACAGTAGTTCTAGCTGGCCTGCCATAATATAATTGAGAGAGTAGATCTAGCTGGTCTGTCATAATATAATTGATACAGTAGTTCTCGCTGGTCTGTCATAATATAATAGAGACAGTAGATATAGCTGGTGTGTCATAATAGAGACAGTAGGTCTTGCTTGTCTGTCAGAATTTAATAGAGACAGTAGTTCTAGCTGGTCTGTCATAATATAATAGAGACAGTAGATCTAGCTGGTCTGTCAGAATTTAATAGAGACAGTAGTTCTAGCTGGTCTGTCATAATATAATAGAGACAGTAAATCTAGCTGGTCTGTCAGAATTTAATAGAGACAGTAGTTCTAGCTGGTCTGCCATAATATAATTGAGACAGTACATCTCGCTGGTCTGTCATAATATAATTGAGACAGTAGATCAAGCTGGTCTGTCATAATATAAAAGAGAACGTAGATTTAGCTGTTCTGTAATAATATTATAGAGACAGTAGTATCTAGCTGGTCAGTCATAATTTAATTGAGGCAGAAGATGGAGCTGGTCTGTCATTATATAGTAGAGATGATAAATCTAGCTGGTCTGTCAAAATATACTAGAGACAGTAAATCTAGCTGGTCTGTCATAATGTAATAGAGACAGTAGATCTAGTTGGTCTGTAAGAATTTAATAGAGACAGTAGTTCTAGCTGGTCTGTCATAATATAATAGAGACATTAGATCTAGCTGGTCTGTCAGAACTTAATAGAGACCGTATTTCTCGCTGGTCTGTCATAATATCATAGAGACAGTAGATCTCGCTGGTCTGTCAGAATATAAAAGAGTCAGTAGATTGAGCTGTTCTGTAATAATATAATGGAGACAGTATATCTAGCTGGTCAGTCATAATTTAATTGAGGCAGAAGATGTAATTGCGACAGTAGTTCTCGCTGGTCTGTCATAATACATTAGAGACAGTAAATCTAGCTGGTCTTTCAAAATGTAATTGAGAGAGTAGGTCTAGCTGGTCTGCCATAGTATAATTGAGACAGTAGATCTAGCTGGTCTGCCAGAATTTAATAGAGACAGTAGATCTCGCTGGTCTGTCATTATATAGTAGAGACGGTAAATCTGGCTTGTCTGTCATAATACACTAGAGACAGTAAATCTAGCTGGTCTTTCATAATGTAATTGAGAGAGTAGATCTTGCTGGTCTGTCATAATATAATAGAGACCATAGATCTAGCTGGTCTGTCATAATATAATAGAGACAGTAGTTCTAGCTGGTCTGACATAATATAATTGAAACAGTAGATCTAGCTGGTCTGTAATAATAAAAGAGACAGTACATCAAGCTGGTCTCTCATAATATAATTGAGACATTAGTTCTAGCTGGTCTGTCATAATATAATAGAGACAGTAGATCAAGCTGGTCTGTCATAATATAAAAGAGTCAGTAGATTGAGCTGTTCTGTAATAATATAATAGAGACAGTATATCTAGCTGGTCAGTCATAATTTAATTGAGGAAGAAGATGTAGCTGGTCTGTCATTATATAGTAGAGACGGTAAATCTAGCTGGTCTGTCAAAATATACTCGAGACAGTAAATCTAGCTGGTCTGTCATATAATAATAGAGAGAGTATATCTAGCTGATCAGTCATAATTTAATTGAGGCAGAAGATGTAGCTGGTCTGTCATAATACACTAGAGACAGTAAATCTAGCTGGTCTTTCATAATGTAATTGAGAGAGTAGATCTAGCTAGTCTGCCATAGTATAATTGAGACAGTAGATCTAGCTGGTCTGCCAGAATTTAATAGAGACAGTAGATCTCACTGTTCTGTCATAATATAATAGAGACAGTATATCTAGCTGGTCTGTCAGAATTGAATAGAGACAGTAGATCAAGCTGCTCTGTTATAATATAAAAGAGGCAGTAGATCTAGCTGTTCTGTCATAGTATAAAAGAGTCAGTCGATCTAGCTGGTGTGTCATTATATAAAATAGGCAGAAGATCTAGCTGGTCTGTCATAATATAATAGAGACAGTAGATCTAGCTGGTCTTTCATAGTATAATAGAGACAGTAGTTCTTGCTGGTCTGTCATAATATAAAAGAGTCAGTAGATCTAGCTGGTCTGTCATAATATAATAGAGACAGTAGATCTAGCTGGTCTGTCATAATATAAAAGATTCAGTTTATCCAGCTGGTGTGCCATTATATAATTGAGACAGTAGATCTTGCTGGTCTGTCATAATATAATAGGGACATTAGTACGAGCTGGTCTGTTATAATATAATAGTGACAGTAGATGTAGCTGGTCTGCCATAATATAATAGGGACATTAGTTTTAGCTGGTCTGTCATAATATAAAAGAGTCAGTAGATCGAGCTGTTCTGTCATAATATAATAGAGACAGTAAATCTAGCTGGTCTGTCATAATATAATTGAGACAGTGGATCAAGCTGGTCTGCTATAATATAATAGAGACAGCAGATCTAGTTGGTCTGTCAGAATTTAATAGACAGCAGTTCTTGCTGGTCTTTCATAATATAATAGAGACAGTAGTTCTAGCTGGTCTGCCATAATATAATTGAGACAGTCGAACTTGCTAGTCTCTCATAATATAATAGAGACTGTAGATGTAGCTGGTGTGTCATAATATAGTACAGACAGCAGATCTTGCTGGTCTGCCATAATATAATTGACACAGTAGTTCTAGATGGTCTGTCATGATATAAAATAGGCAGAAGATCTAGATGGTCTGTCATAATGTAATAGAGACAGTAGATCGAGCTGGTATGTCATAATATAATAGAGACAGTAAATCTAGCTGGTCTGTCATAATTGCAATGAGACAGTAGATCGAGCTGGTCTGTCATAATATAATAGAGACAGTAAATCTAGCTGGTCTGTCATAATATAATAGAGACAGTAGTTCTAGCTGGTGTGCCATAATATAATAGAGACAGTAGATCTAGATTGTCTGCCATAATATAAATGAGACAGCTGATCTAGCTGGTCTGTCATGATATAAAAGAGGCAGTATATCTTGCTGGTCTATCATAATATAATTGAGAAAGTAGATATAGCTGTTCTGTCATAATATAAATGAGACAGTAGATCTGGCAGGTCTATCATAATATAATAGGGACATTAGTTCTTGCTGGTCTGTCAGAATATACTAGAGACAGTAGATCTAGTTTGTCTGTCAGAATTTAATAGAGACAGTAGTTCAAGCTGGTCTGTAATAATTTAATTGACACAGTAGTTCTAGATTCAGTATATCGAGCTGTTCTGTCATAATATAATAGAGACAGTAGATTGAGCTGGCCTGTCAGAATTGAATAGAGACAGTAGTTCTAGCTGGTCTGTCATAATATAAAAGAGGCAGTAGATCTAGCTGGTCTGTCATTATATAGTAGAGACAGTAGTTCCACCTGGTGTGCCATAATATAATAGAGACAGTAGATCTAGCTGGTATGTCATAATATAATTGAGACAGTAGATCAAGCTGGTCTGTCATAATATAATAGAGACAGTAGTTTTAGCTGGTCTGTCATAATATAAAAGAGTCAGTAGATCGAGCTGGTCTGTCATAATATAATAGAGACAGTAGTTCTAGCTGGTCTGTCATAATATAAAAGAGGCAGTAGATCTAGCTGGTCTGTCATTATATAGTAGAGACAGTAGTTCCAGCTGGTGTGCCATAATATAATAGAGACAGTAGATCTAGCTAGTATGTCATAATATAATTGAGACAGTAGATCAAGCTGGTCTGTCATAATATAATAGAGACAGTAGATCTAGCTGGTCTGTCATAATATAAAAGAGTCAGTAGATCGAGCTGGTCTGTCATAATATAATAGAGACAGTAGATCTAGCTGGTCTGTCATAATATAATTGAGACTGTAGATCTAGCTGGTCTGTCATAATACAATAGAGACAGTATTTCCAGCTGGTCTGTCATAATATAATAGAGACAGTAGATCTAGCTGGTCTGTCATAATATAATAGAGTCAGTAGATCGAGCTGTTATGTCAGAATTGAATAGAGACAGTAGATCGAGCTGGTCTGTCATAATATAAAAGAGTCAATAGATCTAGCTGGTGTGTCATAATATAATAGAGACAGTAGATCTAGCTGGTCTGCTATAATATAATAGAGACAGTAGATCTAGCTGGTCTGTCATAATTTAATTGAGGCAGAAGATGTTGCTGGTCTGTCATAATATCATAGAGACAGTAGATCTAGCTGGTCTGCCATAATATAATAGAGACAGTAAATCGAGCTGGTCTGTCATAATATAATAGAGACAGTAGTTCTAGCCTGTCTTCCATAATATAAAAGAGGCAGTAGTTCTAGCTGGTCTGCCATAATATAATTGAGAAAGTAGTTCTAGCTGGTCTGCCATAATATAATTGAGACAGTAGTTCCAGCTGGTATGCCACGATATAAAAGAGGCAGTAGATTTAGCTGGTCTTTCATAATTTAATAGAGAAAGTAGATCAAGCTGGTCTGTCATAATATAATCGATTCAGTGGATATAGCTGGTCTGTCATAATATCTTAGAGACAGTAGATCTAGGTGGTCTGCCATAATATAAAAGAGGCAGTAGTTCTAGCTGGTCTGTCATAATATGAGACAGTAGATCGAGCTGGTCTGTCATAATATAATAGAGACAGTAAATCTAGCTGGTCTGTCATAATATAAATGAGACAGTAGATCAAGCTGGTCTGTCATAATATAATAGAGACAGTAGATCTAGCTGGTCTGTCATAATATAAAAGAGTCAGTAGATCTAGCTGTTCTGTCATAATATCTTAGAGACAGTAGATCTAGCTGGTCTGTCAGAATTGAATAGAGACAGTAGATCTAGCTGGTGTGTCATAATATAATAGATACAGTAAATCTAGCTGGTCTGTCATAATATAAATGAGACAGTAGATCTTGCTGGTCTGTCAGAATTGAAGAGAGAGAGTAGTTCTAGCTGGTCTGTCATAATACAAAAGAGTAAGTAGATCTAGCTGGTCAGTCATAATTTAATTGAGGCAGAAGATGTAGCTGGTCTGTCATTATATAGTAGAGACAGTAAATCTAGCTGGTCTTTCAAAATATACTAGAGACAGTAAATCTAGCTGGTTTGTCATAATATAATAGACAGTAGATCAATCTGGTCTGCCATAATATAATAGAGACAGTAGATCTAGCTGGTCTGTCATAATATAAAAGAATCAGTAGATCTAGCGGTTCTGTCAGAATTGAATAGAGACAGTAGATCTAGCTGGGGTGTTAAAATATAATAGAGACAGTAGATCTAGCTGGTGTGTTAAAATATAATAGAGACAGTAGATCTAGCTGGTCTGTCTTAATATAAAAGAGTCAGTAGATCTAGCTGGTCTGTCAGAATTGAATAGAGACAGTAATTCTAGCTAGTCTGTCATAGTATAATAGAGACAGTAGTTCTAGCTGGTCTGTCATAAATTAGTAGAGACAGTAAATCTAGCTGGTCTGTTATAATATAATAGAGACAGTAGATCAAGCTGGCCTGTCATAATATAATGGGGCAGTAGTTCCAGCTGGTGTGCCATAATTTAATAGAGACAGTAGTTCTAGCTGGTCTGTCATAATATAAAAGAGTTCGATCTAGCTGGTGTGCCATAGTAGAGACAGTAGATCTAGCTGGTCTGTCATAATATAATAGAGTCAGTAGATCGAGCTGGTCTGTCAGAATTGAATAGAGACAGTAGTTCTAGCTGGTCTGTCATAATATAAAAGAGGCAGTATTTCCAGCTGGTCTGTCATAATATAAAAGTCAGTAGATCAAGCTGGTTTGCCATAATTGAGACAGTAGATCTGGCATGTCTATCATTATACATTAGAGACTGTAGATGTGCCTGGTCTGTCATAATATAATTGAGACAGTAGATCAAGCTGTTCTGCCATAATATAATTGAGACAGTAGATCTAGCTGGTGTGTTAAAATATAATTGAGACAGTAGATCTTGCTGGTCTTCCATAATATAATGGAGACAGTAGATCTAGCTGGTGTGTCATAATATAAAATAGGCAGAAGATCTTGCTGGTGTGCCATAATATAATAGAGACAGTAGATCTCGTTGGTCTGTCAGAATTTATTAGAAAGAATAGATCTAGATGGTCTGTCATAATACAATGCAGACAGTAGTTCTAGCTGGTCTGTCATAATATAATGCAGACAGTAGATCTAGATGGTCTGTCATAATATAATGCAGACAGTAGATCTAGATGGTCTGTCATAATACAATGCAGACAGTAGATCTAGCTGGTCTGTCATAATATAATAGAGACAGTAGTTCTAGCTGGTCTGTCATAATATAATTGAGACAGTACATCTAGCTGGTCTATCATAATACAATAGAGACAGTATTTCCAGCTGGTCTGTCATAATATAATAGAGACAGTAGTTCTAGCTGGTCTGTCATAATATAAAAGAGTCAGTAGATCTAGCTGGTGTGCCATAATATAATAGAGACAGTAGATCTAGCTGGTCTGTCATAATATAATTGAGACATAAGATCTAGCTGGTCTGTCATAATACAATAGAGACAGTATTTCCAGCTGGTGTGCCATAATATAATAGAGACAGTAGATCTAGCTGGCGTGCAAAATATAATAGAGACAGTAGATCTAGCTGGTTTGTCATAATTTAATAGAAACAGTAGATCTCGTTGGTCTGTCATAATATAATAGAGTCAGTAGATCGAGGTGGTCTGTCAGAATTGAATAGAGACAGTAGTTCTAGCTGGTCTGTCATAAAATAAAAGAGGCAGTAGATCAAGCTGGTCTGTCATAATATAGAGTAGATCAAGCTGGTCTGTCATAATATAGTCGATTCAGTAGATCAAGCTGGTCTGTCATAATATAGTCGATTCAGTGGATAAAGCTGGTCTGTCATAATATAGAGACAGTAGATCAAGCTGGTCTGTCATAATATAGTCGATTCAGTGGATAAAGCTGGTCTGTCATAATATAATTGAGACAGTAGATCTAGCTGGTCTGCTATAATAGAGTCAGTAGATCGAGGTGGTCTGTCAGAATTGAATAGAGACAGTAGTTCTAGCTGGTCTGTCATAAAATAAAAGAGGCAGTAGATCAAGCTGGTCTGTCATAATATAGAGACAGTAGATCAAGCTGGTCTGTCATAATATAATCGATTCAGTGGATAAAGCTGGTCTGTCATAATATAATAGAGACAGTAGTTCTAGCTGGACTGTCATAATATAAAAGAGTCAGTAGATCGAGCTGGTCTGTCATAATACAATAGAGACAGTAGATCTAGCTGGCCTGTCATAATATAATAGAGACAGTAGATCTAGCTGGTGTGCCATAATATAATAGAGACAGTACATCTAGCTGGTATGTCATAATACAATAGAGACAGTATTTCCAGCTGGTCTGTCATAATATAATAGAGACAGTAGTTCTAGCTGGTCTGTCATAATATAAAAGAGTCAGTAGATCAGGCTGGTCTGCTATAATAGAGACAGTAGATCTTGCTGGTCTGTCATAATTTCTAAGAAAGAGTAGTTCTAGCTGGTCTGTCATAATATAAAAGAGGCAGTAGATCTAGCTGGTGTGTCATAATATAATAGAGACAGTTGTTCTTGCTGGTTTGTCATAATTTAATATAAACAGTAGATCTCGTTGGTCTGTCATAATATCATGGAGACAGTAGATCTAGCTGGTCTGTCAGAATTTAATAGAGACAGTAGTTCTAGCTGGTATGTCATAATATAATAGAGACAGTAGATCTAGTTGGTCTGTCATAATATAATAGAGACAGCAGATCTAGCTGGTCTGCCATAATATAATAGAGACAGTAGATCTCGCTGGTCTGTCATAATATAATAGAGACAGCAGATCTAGCTGGTCTGCCATAATATAATTGAGCCATTAGTTCTGGCTGGTCTATCATAATATAAAAGTGGCAGTAGATCTATCTGTTCTGTCATAATTTATTAGAAAGAGAAGATCTAGCTGGACTGTCATAATATAATGGAGACAGTAGATCTCGCTGGTCTGTCATAATTTAATATAAACAGTAGATCTAGCTGGTCTGTCATAATATAATTGAGACAGTAGATCTAGCTGGTGTGCCATAACATAGAGACAGTAGATCTAGCTGGTCTGTCATAATATAAAAGAGTCAGTAGATCTAGCTGGTCTGTCATAATATAATAGAGACAGTAGATCTAGCTGGTGTGCCATAATATAATAGAGACAGTAGATCTAGCTGTTCTGCTATAATAGAGACAGTAGATCGAGGTGGTCTGTCAGAATTGAATAGAGACAGTAGTTCTAGCTGGTCTGTCATAATATAATAGAGACAGTAGATCTAGCTGGTCCGTCACAATATAATAGACAGTAGATCGAGCTGGTCTGTCATAATATAATCGATTCAGTGGATAAAGCTGGTCTGTCATAATATAATTGAGACAGTAGATCTAGCTGTTCTGTCATAATATAATTGAGACAGTCGTTCTAGCTGGTCTGTCATAATATAATTGAGACAGTAGATCTAGCTGGTCTGCCATAATATCATTGAGACAGTAGATCTAGCTGGTCTGTCATAATACAATAAAGACAGTATTTCCAGCTGGTCTGTCATAATATAATAGAGACAGTAGTTCTAGCTGGTCTGTCATAATATAAAAGAGTCAGTAGATCGAGCTGGTGTGCCATAATATAAGAGACAGTAGTTCTACCTGGTCTGTCATAGTATAATAGAGACAGTAAATCTAGCTGGTCTGTCATAATTTAATAGAGACAGTAGTTCTCGCTGGTCTGTCATAATATAATAGAGACAGTAGATCTAGCTGGTCTGTCAGAATTTAATAGAGACAATAGTTCTAGCGGGTCTGTCATAATATAATTGAGACAGTAGTTCGAGAGACATTAGATCTAGCTGGTCTGCTATAATATAATAGAGACATTAGATCTAGCTGGTCTGCCATAAAATAATAGAGACAGTAGTTCTAGCTGGTCTGTCATAATATAATAGAGACAGTATATCTAGCTGTTCTGTCATAATATAATAGGGAAATTACTTCTAGCTGGTCTGTCATAATATAATAGAGACAGTAGTTCTACCTGGTCTGTCATAGTATAATAGAGACATTAGTTCTTGCTGGTCTGTCATAATGTAATAGAGACAGTAGTTCTTGCTGGTCTGTCATAATATAATAGAGACAGTAGTTCTACCTGGTCGGTCATAGTATAATAGAGGCAGTAGTTCTTGCTGGTCTGTCATAATATAATTGAGACAGTAGTTCTAGCTGGTCTGTCATAATATAAAATAGGCAGAAGATCTAGCTGGTCTGTCATAATATAATTGAGACTGTAGATGTAGCTGGTCTGTCATAATATAATAGAGACAGTAGTTCTCGCTGGTCTGTCATAATATAATAGAGACAGTAGTTCTTGCTGGTCTGTCATAATATAATAGAGACAGTAGTTCTCGCTGGTCTGTCATAATATAATAGAGACAGTAGTTCTTGCTGGTCTGTCATAATATAATAGAGACAGTAGTTCTCGCTGGTCTGTCATAATATAATAGAGACAGTAGTTCTACCTGGTCGGTCATAGTATAATAGAGACAGTAAATCTAGCTGGTCTGTCATAATTTAATAGAGACAGTAGTTCTCGCTGGTCTGTCAGAATTTAATAGAGACAGTAGTCCTAGCGGGTCTGTCATAATATAATTGAGACAGTAGATCGAGAGACATTAGATCTAGCTGGTCTGCTATAATATAATAGAGACAGTTGATCTAGCTGGTCTGCCATAAAATTATAGAGACAGTAGTTCTAGCTGGTCTGTCATAATACAATAGAGACAGTAGTTCTAGTTGGTCTGTCAGAATTTAATATAGACAGTAGATCTAGCTGGTCTGTCATAATGTAATAGAGACAGTAGTTCTTGCTGGTCTGTCATAATATAATAGAGACAGTAGATCTAGCTGGTCTGTCATAGTATAATTGTGACAGTAGTTCGAGAGACATTAGAACAAGCTGGTCTGCCATAATATAAGAGAGACAGTAGATCTAGCTGTTCTGTCATAATGTAATAGAGACAGTAGTTCTTGCTGGTCTGTCATAATGTAATAGAGACAGTAGTTCTTGCTGGTCTGTCATAATATAATAGAGACAGTAGATCTAGCTGTTCTGTCATAATGTAATAGAGACAGTAGTTCTAGCTGGTCTGCCATAATATAATTTGAGACAGTAGATCGAGCTGGTCTGTCAGAATTTAATAGAGAGAGTAGTTCGAGCTGGTCTGTCATAATATAATTGAGACAGTAGTTCGAGAGACATTAGATCTAGCTGGTCTGTCATAATATAATTTGAGACAGTAGATCGAGCTGGTCTGTCAGAATTTAATAGAGAGAGTAGTTCGAGCTGGTCTGTCATAATATAATAGAGACAGTAGATCTAGCTGGTCTGTCAGAATTTAATTGAGACAGTAGTTCTAGCTGGTCTGTCATAATATAATTGAGACAGTAGTTCGAGAGACATTAGATCTAGCTGGTCTGTCATAATATAATAGAGACATTAGTCCTAGCTGGTCTGCCATAATATAATTGAGACAGTAGATCTAGCTGGTCTGTCATAATATAATAGAGACAGTACACCTAGCTGGTCTGTCATAATATAATAGAGACAGTACACCTAGCTGGTCTGTCATAATATAATAGAGACAGTGGCTCTAGCTGCTCTGTTATAATATAAAAGAGACAGTAGTTCTAGTTGGTCTGTCATAATATAATAGAGGCAGTAGATCTAGCTGTTCTGTCATAATATAAAAGAGACAGTAGATCTAGCTGTTCTGTCATAATGTAATAGAGACAGTAGTTCTTGCTGGTCTGTCATAATGTAATAGAGACGGTAGTTGATTGAGACTGTAGATGTAGCTGGTCTGCCATAATATAATTGAGACAATAGTTCTAGCTGGTCTGTCAAAATATAATAGAGACAGTAGATCAAGCTGGTCTGTCAGAATTTAAAGAGACAGTAGTTCTAGCTGGTGTGTCATAAAATAATAGAGATAGTAGTTCTAGCTGGTCTGCCATAATATTAATGAGAAGTAGACCTAGCAGGTCAATTATAATAATATAAATAAGAATGTAGATCTAGCTGGTCTATCATTATATAAAAGGAACAGTAGAACTAGCTGGTCTGTCATAATTTAATAGAGACAGTAGATCTAGCTGGTTTGTCATAATATAATAGAAACAGTAGATAATTCTGGTCTGCCATACTATAATTGAGACGGTAGTTCAAGCTGGTCTGTCACAATATAAAATAGGCAGTCGATGTAGCTGGTCTGTCATAATTTAATAGAGACAGTATTTCCAGCTGGTCTGTCAGAATTTAATAGAGACAGTAGTTCTAGCTGGTCTGCCATAATATAATTGAGACAGTAGTTCTATCTGGTCTGTCATAATATAATTGAGACAGAACATCTAGCTGGTCTGTCATAATATAGTAGAGACAGCAGATCTAGCTGGTCTGCCATAATTTATTTGAGACAGTGCATCTAGCTGGTCTGCCATAATATAATTGAGACAGTACATCTCGCTGGTCTGCAATAATATAATTGAGACAGTACATCTAGCTGGTCTGGAATAATATAATTGAGACAGTACATCTCGCTGGTCTGCAATAATATAATTGAGACAGTACATCTAGCTGGTCTGCAATAATATAATTGAGACAGTACATCTAGCTGGTCTGCAATAATATAATTGAGACAGTATATCTAGCTGGTCTGCAATAATATAATTGAGACAGTACATCTAGCTGGTCTGCAATAATATAATTGAGACAGTACATCTAGTTGGTCTGCAATAATATAATTTAGACCGTACATCTAGCTGGTCTGCCATTATATAATTGAGACAGTAGTTCTAGCTGGTCTGTCATAATACAAAATAGGCAGAAGTTCTAGCTGGTCTGCCATAATATAATTGAGACAGTACACCTAGCTGGCCTGTCATAATATAATAGAGACATTAGCTCTAGCTGCTCTGTTATAATATAAAAGAGACAGTAGTTCTAGCTGGTCTGCCATAATATAATTGAGACAGTAGATCTAGCTGGTCTGTCATAATATAATAGAGACAGTACACCTAGCTGGTCTGTCATAATATAATAGAGACAGTGGCTCTAGCTGCTCTGTTATAATATAAAAGAGACAGTAGGTCTCGTTGGTCTTTCAGAATTTAATAGAGACAGCTGGTCTGCAATAATATAATTGAGACAGTAGTTCTAGCTGTTCTGTTATAATATAAAAGAGACAGTAGGTCTCGTTGGTCTTTCAGAATTTAATAGAGACAGTAGTTCTAGCTGGTCTGCAATAATATAATTGAGACAGTAGTTCTAGCTGGTCTGTCATAATATAAAATAGGCAGAAGATCTAGCTGGTCTGTCATAATATAATTGAGACTGTAGATGTAGCTGGTCTGCCATAATATAATTGAGACAATAGTTCTAGCTGGTCTGTCAAAATATAATAGAGACAGTAGATCAAGCTGGTCTGTCAGAATTTAAAGAGACAGTAGTTCTAGCTAGTCTGTCATAGCATAATAGAAACAGTAGATCTTGCTGGTCTGCCATAATATAATTTACACAGTACATCTAGCTGGTCTGCCATTATATAATTGAGACAGTAGTTCTAGCTGGTCTGTCATAATATAGTAGAGACAGCAGATCTAGCTGGTCTGCCATAATTTATTTGAGACAATACATCTAGCTGGTCTGCCATAATATAATTGAGACAGTACATCTAGCTGGTCTGCAATAATATAATTGAGACAGCACATCTAGTTGGTCTGCAATAATATAATTGAGACAGCACATCTAGCTGGTCTGCAATAATATAATTGAGACAGTACATCTAGCTGGTCTGCAATAATATAATTGAGACAGTAAATCTAGCTGGTCTGCAATAATATAATTTAGACCGTACATCTAGCTGGTCTGCCATAATTTATTTGAGACAGTACATCTAGCTGGTCTGCCATAATATAATTGAGACAGTACATCTAGCTGGTCTGCCATAATATAATTTAGACCGTACATCTAGCTGGTCTGTCATAATAAAATAGAGACAGTAGTTCGAGCTGGTCTGCCATAATATAATTGAAACAGTACATCTAGCTGGTCTGTCATAATATAAAAGAGTCAGCAGATCTAGCTGGTCTGTCAAATTATAAAAGAGGCAGTAGATCTCGCTGGTCAGTCATAATTTAATTGAGGCAAAATATGTAGCTGGCCTGTCATTATATAGTAGAGACAGTAAATCTAGCTGGTCTATCAAAATACACTCGAGAAAGGAAATCTAGCTGGTCTTTCATAATATAATAGAGACTGTAGATGTAGCTGGACTGTCATAATATAGTAGAGACAGCACATCTAGCTGGTCTGCCATAATAAAATTGAGACAGTACATCTAGCTGGTCTGCAATAATATAATTGAGACAGTACATCTAGATGGTCTGCAATAATATAATTTACACAGTACATCTAGCTGGTCTGCCATTATATAATTGAGACAGTAGTTCTAGCTGGTCTGTCATAATATAGTAGAGACAGCAGATCTAGCTGGTCTGCCATAATTTATTTGAGACAGTACATCTAGCTGGTCTGCCATAATATAATTGAGACAGTAGATCTAGCTGGTCTGCAATAATATAATTTAGACCGTACATCTAGCTGGTCTGCCATAATTTATTTGAGACAGTACATCTAGCTGGTCTGCAATAATATAATTGAGACAGTACATCTAGCTGGTCTGCAATAATATAATTGAGACAGTACATCTAGCTGGTCTGCCATAATATAATTGAAACAGTACATCTAGCTGGTCTGCCATAATATAATTGAAACAGTACATCTAGCTGGTCTGCCATAATTTATTTGAGACAGTACATCTAGCTGGTCTGCCATAATATAATTGAGACAGTACATCTAGCTGGTCTGCCATAATAAAATTTAGACCGTACATCTAGCTGGTCTGTCATAATAAAATAGAGACAGTAGTTCGAGCTGGTCTGCCATAATATAATTGAAACAGTACATCTAGCTGGTCTGTCATAATATAAAAGAGTCAGCAGATCTAGCTGGTCTGTCAAATTATAAAAGAGGCAGTAGATCTCGCTGGTCAGTCATAATTTAATTGAGGCAAAATATGTAGCTGGCCTGTCATTATATAGTAGAGACAGTAAATCTAGCTGGTCTATCAAAATACACTCGAGAAAGGAAATCTAGCTGGTCTTTCATAATATAATAGAGACTGTAGATGTAGCTGGACTGTCATAATATAGTAGAGACAGCACATCTAGCTGGTCTGCCATAATAAATAGACAGTATCTAGAGACAGTACACTGGTCTGCAATAATATAATTGAGACAGTACATCTAGATGGTCTGCAATAATATAATTTACACAGTACATCTAGCTGGTCTGCCATTATATAATTGAGACAGTAGTTCTAGCTGGTCTGTCATAATATAGTAGAGACAGCAGATCTAGCTGGTCTGCCAAAATTTATTTGAGACAATACATCTAGCTGGTCTGCCATAATATAATTGAGACAGTACATCTTGCTGGTCTGCAATAATATAATTGCGACAGTACATCTAGCTGGTCTGCAATAATATAATTGAGACAGTACATCTTGCTGGTCTGCCATAATATAATTGAGACAGTACATCTTGCTGGTCTGCCATAATATAATTGAGACAGTACATCTTGCTGGTCTGCAATAATATAATTGCGACAGTACATCTAGCTGGTCTGCAATAATATAATTTAGACCGTACATCTAGCTGGTCTGCCATTATATAATTGAGACAGTAGTTCTAGCTGGTCTGTCATCATATAAAATAGGCAGAAGTTCTAGCTGGTCTGCCATAATATAATTGAGACAGTTCATCTAGCTGGTCTGCCATTATATAATTTAGACCGTACATCTAGCTGGTCTGCCATTATATAATTGAGACAGTAGTTCTAGCTGGTCTGTCATCATATAAAATAGGCAGAAGTTCTAGCTGGTCTGCCATAATATAATTTAGACCGTACATCTAGCTGGTCTGCCATTATATCATTAAGACAGAAGTTCTAGCTGGTCTGTCAAAGTATACTAGAGACAGTAGTTCGAGCTGGTCTGCCATAATATAATTGAAACAGTACATCTAGCTGGTCTGTCATAATATAAAAGAGTCAGTAGATCTAGCTGGTCTGTCAAATTATAAAAGAGGCAGTAGATCTCGCTGGTCAGTCATAATTTAATTGAGGCAAAAGATGTAGCTGGCCTGTCATTATATAGTAGAGACAGTAAATCTAGCTGGTCTATCAAAATACACTCGAGAAAGGAAATCTAGCTGGTCTTTCATAATGTAATTGAGAGAGTAGATCTCACTGGTCTGTCAAAATACACTAGAGACAGGAAATCTAGCTGGTCTTTCATAATATAATAGAGACTGTAGATGTAGCTGGACTGTCATAATATAGTAGAGACAGCACATCTAGCTGGTCTGCCATAATATAATTGAGACAGTACATCTAGCTGGTCTGCCATAATATAATTGAGACAGTACATCTAGCTGGTCTGCCATTATATAATTGAGACAGTAGTTCTAGCTGGTCTGCCATAATATAATTGAGACAGTACATCTAGCTGGTCTGCCATAATATAATTGAGACAGTACATCTAGCTGGTCTGCCATTATATAATTGAGACAGCAGATCTAGCTGGTCTGACATAATTTATTTGAGACAGTACATCTAGCTGGTCTGCCATAATATAATTGAGACAGTACATCTTGCTGGTCTGCAATAATATAATTGCGACAGCAGATCTAGCTGGTCTGCCATAATATAATTGAGACAGTACATCTTGCTGGTCTGCAATAATATAATTGCGACAGTACATCTAGCTGGTCTGCAATAATATAATTTAGACCGTACATCTAGCTGGTCTGCCATTATATAATTGAGACAGTAGTTCTAGCTGGTCTGTCATCATATAAAATAGGCAGAAGTTCTAGCTGGTCTGCCATAATATAATTGAGACAGTTCATCTAGCTGGTCTGCCATTATATAATTTAGACCGTACATCTAGCTGGTCTGCCATTATATAATTGAGACAGTAGTTCTAGCTGGTCTGTCATCATATAAAATAGGCAGAAGTTCTAGCTGGTCTGCCATAATATAATTTAGACCGTACATCTAGCTGGTCTGCCATTATATAATTGAGACAGTAGTTCTAGCTGGTCTGTCATAATATAGTAGAGACAGCAGATCTAGCTGGTCTGCCATAATTTATTTGAGACAGTACATCTAGCTGGTCTGCCATAATATAATTGAGACAGTACATCTTGCTGGTCTGCAATAATATAATTGCGACAGCAGATCTAGCTGGTCTGCCATAATATAATTGAGACAGTACATCTTGCTGGTCTGCAATAATATAATTGTGACAGTACATCTAGCTGGTCTGCAATAATATAATTTAGACCATACATCTAGCTGGTCTGCTATTATATAATTGAGACAGTAGTTCTAGCTGGTCTGTCATAATATAAAATAGGCAGAAGATCTAGCTGGTCTGTCATAATATAATTGAGACTGTAGATGTAGCTGGTCTGTCATAATATAATAGAGACAGTAGATCTAGTTGGTCTGTCAGAATTTAATGGAGACAGTAGATCTTGCTGGGCTGCTATAATATAATAGAGACAGTAGATCTAGTTGGTCTGTCAGAATTTAATAGAGACAGTAGATCTAGCTGGTCTGTCAGAATTTAATAGAGACAGTAGTTCTCGCTGGTCTGCCATAATATACTTGATACAGTAGTTACAACTGGTCTGTCATAATATTTTGAGACATCTTGTTGTTCTGTCAGAATTTAATAGAGACAGTAGTTCCAGCTGGTCTGTAATAATATAGAGACAGTAGATCAAGTTGTTCCCTCAGAATTTAATAGAGACAGTAGTTCTAGCTGGGCTGCTATAATAATAATAATAATAGAGACAGTAGATCAAGTTGTTCCCTCAGAATTTAATAGAGAAAGTAGATCTGGCTGGTCTGTCATAATATAATAGAGACAGTAGATCTAGCTGGTCTGTCATAATATAATAGAGACAGTAGATCTTGCTGGTCTGTCATAATATAATAGAGACAGTAGATCTAGCTGGTCTGTCATAATATAATAGAGACAGTAGATCTTGCTGGTCTGTCATAATATAATAGAGACAGTAGATCTAGCTGGTCTGTCATAACAAAATTGAGACAGTAGATCTTGCTGGTCTGTCATAACAAAATTGAGACAGTAGATCTGGCTGGTCTGTCATAACAAAATTGAGACAGTAGATCTTGCTGGTCTGTCATAATAGAGAGAGTAGATCTGGCTGGTATGTGAAAATTTAATAGAGACAATAGTTTTAGCTGGTCTGTAAAAACAGAGACAGTATTTCTAGCTGGTCTGTAATAATATAATAGAGACAGTAGTTCTAGTTTGTCTGTCAGATTTGAATAGAGACAGTAGTTCCAGCTGGTCTGTAATAATATAATAGAGACAGTAGTTCTAGCTTGGCTGCTATAATATAATAGAGACAGTAGATCTAGTTGTTCCCTCAGAATTTAATGGAGACAGTAGTTCTAGCTGGCCTGTCATAATATAATTGAGACAGTAGATCTAGCTGGTCTGTCATAATACAATAGAGACAGTAGATATAGCTGGTCTGTCATAATATAATAGAGACAGTAGATCTAGCTGGTCTGTCATAATATAATTGAGACAGTAGATCTTGCTGGTCTGTCATAATATAATAGAGACAGTAGTTCTAGCTGGTCTGTCATAATATAATAGAGGCAGTAGATCTTGCTGGTCAGTCATAATTTAATTGAGGCAGAAGATGTAGCTGGTCTGTCATTATATAGTAGAAACATTAAATCTAGCTGGTCTGTCAAAATAGACTAGAGACAGTAGATCAAGCTGGTCTGCCATGATAATAGAGACATTAGATCTTGTTGTTCTGTCAGTATTTAATAGAGACAGTAGTTCCAGCTGGTCTGTAATAATATAATTGAGACAGTAGACCTAGCTGGTCTGTCATAATATAAAAGAGAAAGTAGATCTAGCTGGTCTGTCATTATATAATTGAGACAGTAGATCTTGCTGGTCTGTCAGATCTTCTGTCTCTATTATATTATGGCAGACCAGCAATATCTACTGTCTCTATTATATTATGACAGGCATGCTAAATCTACTGTCCCTATTATATTATGACAGACCAGCTCGATCTACTTTCTCTATTATATTATTGCAGACCATATTGATCAAATGTCTCAATTAGATTATGGCAGACCAGCTCGAACCACTGTCTCTATTATACTATGACATACAAGCAAGATCTACTGTCTCTAGTATATTATGACAGACATGCTACATCCACTCTCTCTATTATATTATGATAGACGAGCTAGATTTAATGTCTCTAATATATTATGATAGACCTGCTAGATCTACTGTCTCTATTATATTATGACAGACCAGCTAGATCTGCTGCCTCTTTTATATTATGACAGACCAGCTAGATCTACTATCTTTATTATATTATGGCAGAGCAGCTAGATCTACTGTCTTTATTATATTATGGCAGAGCAGCTCGAACTACTGGCTCTATTATATTATGACAGACCAGCTAGATCTACTGCCTCTTTTATATCATGACAGACTAGCTAGATCTACTGTCTCTATTATATTATGACAGACCAGACAGATCTACTGCCTCTATTATTCAATTCTGACAGACCATCAAGAACTACTGTCTCTATTAAATTCTGACAGACCAGGGAGATTTACTGTCTCTACTATATTATGACAGACCTGCTAGATCTACTGTCTCTATTAAATTATGGCAGACCAGCTAGAACTACTGTCTCTATTAAATTATGGCAGACCAGCTAGAACTACTGTCTCAAATTATGACAGACCAGCTAGATCTTCTGCCTATTTTATATTATGACACACCAGCTAGATCTACTGACTCTTTTATACTATGACAGATCAGCTAGATCTACTGTCTCTATTATATTATGACACACCAGTTAGATCTACTGTATTAATTAAATTATGACAGACCAGCTAGAACTACTGTATCAAATTATGGCAGACCAGCTAGATCTACTGTCTCAAATTATGGCAGACTAGCTAGATCTACAGGCTCTATTATATCATGACAGACCAGCTATATCTACCGTCTCTATTATATCATGACAGACCATCTAGATCTACTGTCTCTATTAAATTCTGACAGACCAACAAGAACTACTGTCTCTACTATATTATGACACACCAGCTCGATCAACTGACTCTTTTATATTTTGACAGACCAGCTTGATTTACTGTCTCTATTGTATTATGACAGACCTACTAGATCTACTGTATCAATTATATTATGGCAGACCAGCTTGATCTGGGGCGGCAGTGTAGCCTAGTGGTTAGAGCATTGGACTAGTAACCGAAAGGTTGCAAGTTCAAATCCCTGAGCTGACAAGGTACAAAATCTGTCGTTCTGCCCCTGAAAAGGCAGTTAACCCACTGTTCCTAGGCCGTCATTGAAAATAAGAATTTGTTCTTAACTGACTTGCCTAGTAAAATAAAGGTAAATAAAAGATCTACTGCCTCTTTTATATCATGACAGACCAGCTAGATCTACTGTATCAATTATATTATGGCAGACCAGCTAGATCCACTGTCTCAAAATATGGCAGACCAGCTAGATCTACTGTCTCAATTAAATTATGGCAGACCAGCTAGATCTACAGGCTCTATTATATCATGACAGACCAGCTAGATCTACTGTATCAATTATATTATGGCAGACCAGCTTGATCTACTGTCTCAATTAAATTATGGCAGACCAGCTTGATCTTCTATCTCAATTATATTACGAAAGACCAGCTTTATCTACTGTCTCTATTATATTATGACGGACCAGCAAGATCTACAGACTATTTTATATTATGACAGACCAGTTGGAACTAATGTATCAATTATACTATGACAGAGTAGATAGATCTACTGTCTCAATTATATTATGACAGACCAGCGAGATCTACTGTCTCTATATTATAATATGGCAGACCAGCTAGATCTACTGCCTAATTTTATATTATGACAGAGCAGCTCGAACTACTGTCTCAATTAGATTATGGCAGACCAGCTAGATTTACTTTCTCCAATATATTATGATAGACCTTTTAGGTCTACCTTCTCATTAATATTATGGCAGACCAGCTCGATTTAATGTCTCAATTATATTATGACAGACCAGCTTCATCTACTGCCTCTTTTATATTTTGACAGACCAGCTCTTTCTCCTGCCTTTTCTATATTATGACAGACCAGCTAGATCTACTGTCTCTATTATATTATTACAGACCAGCTAGAACAACTGCTTCTTCTATATTATTACAGACCAGCTAGATCTACTGTCTCATTTATATTATGACGGACCAGCAAGATCTACAGAATTTTATATCATGACAGACCAGCTAGATCTACTGTCTCAATTATATTATGACAGACCAGATCGATCTACTTTCTAAATTATATTATGACAGACCAGCTAGATCTACTGTCTCAATTATATTATGACAGACCAGCTAGATCTACTTTCTCAATTATATTATGACAGACCAGCGAGATCTACTGTTTATTAACTATACACTGTGGAGACTATTAACTGAGGAGACTATGAACTATAAAACGTGGAGACTTCGAATTATAAAACGTGGAGACTATGGGGACGAACATTTAACAAACAGAGCTAGGACTATCAAATCAGGCACATTGGAAGGGTTGAACATCACCAAGTAAACTTGACTTGCAGGGAGGAGGAACAATGCAGGATGGCTGGTGTTATCAATAGAAAGACCCCTCATACTTAAACTCTTGACCTCCAAACCAGATCCACTGCTTTTTAAAAATTGTACCCTTCTAATCAGGGCCTGATTTAGAACTGGGACACCAGGTGGGTGATTCCCCTCTAATCAGGGCCTGATTTAGACCTGGGACACTCCGAGGGCCCTCACCTCCTCCCTGTAGGCCGTCTAGTTGTTGTTGGTAATCAAGCCTACCACTGTTGTGTCGTCCGCAAACTTGATGATTGAGTTGGAGGCGTGCGTGGCCACGCAGTCGTGGGTGAACAGGGAGTACAGGAGAGGGCTCAGAACGCACCCTTGTGGGGCCCCAGTGTTGAGGATCAGCGGGGAGGAGATGTTGTTACCTACCCTCACCACCTGGGGGCGGCCCGTCAGGAAGTCCAGTACCCAGTTGCACAGGACGGGGTCGAGACCCAGGGTCTCGAGCTTGATGACGAGCTTGGAGGGTACTATGGTGTTAAATGCCGAGCTGTAGTTGATGAACAGCATTCTCACATAGGTATTCCTCGTCCAGATGGGTTAGGGCAGTGTGGAGTGTGGTTGAGATTGCATCGTCTGTGGACCTATTTGGGCGGTAAGCAAATTGGAGTGGGTCTATGGTGTCAGGTAGGGTGGAGGTGATATGGTTCTTGACTAGTCTCTCAAAGCACTTCATGATGACGGAAGTGAGTGCTACGGGGCGGTAGTCGTTTAGCTCAGTTACCTTAGCTTTCTTGGGAACAGGAACAATGGTGGCCCTCTTGAAGCATGTGGAAACAGCAGACTGAGATAGGGATTGATTGAATATGTCCGTAAACACACCAGCCAGCTGGTCTGCGCATGCTCTGAGGGCGCGGCTGGGGATGCAGTCTGGGCCTGCAGCCTTGCGAGGGTTAACACGTTTAAATGTTTTACTCACCTCGGCTGCAGTGAAGGAGAGTCTGCATGTTTTCGTTGCAGGCCGTGTCAGTGGCAATGTATTGTCCTCAAAGCGGGCAAAAAAGTTATTTAGTCTGCCTGGGAGCAAGACATCCTGGTCCATGACTGGGCTGGATTTCTTCTTGTAGTCCGTGATTGACTGTAGACCCTGCCACATACCTCGTGTCTGAGCCGTTGAATTGAGATTCTACTTTGTCTCTATACTGACGCTTAGCTTGTTTGATAGTCTTACGGAGGGAATAGCTGCACTGTTTGTATTCGGTCATGTTTCCAGTCACCTTGCCCTGATTAAAAGCAGTGGTTCGCGCTTTCAGTTTCACGCGAATGCTGCCATCAATCCACGGTTTCTGGTTAGGGAATGTTTTAATCGTTGCTATGGGAACGACATCTTCAACACACGTTCTAATGAACTCGCACACCGAATCAGCGTATTCGTCAATGTTGTTGTCTGACGCAATACGAAACATATCCCAGTCCACGTGATGGAATCAGTCTTGGAGTGTGGAATCAGCTTGGTCGGACCAGCGTTGGACAGACCTCAGCGTGGGAGCTTCTTGTTTTAGTTTGTCTGTAGGCAGGGATAAACAAAATGGAGTCGTGGTCAGCTTTTCCGAAAGGAGGGTGGGGCAGGGCCTTATATGCGTCGGGAAGTTAGAATAACATTGATCCAAGGTTTTGCCAGCCCTGGTTGCGCAATCGATATGCTGATACAATTTAGGGAGTCTTGTTTTCAGATTAGCCTTGTTAAAATCCCCAGCTACAATGAATGCAGCCTCAGGATGTATGGATTCCAGTTTGCAAAGAGTCAAATAAAGTTCGTTCAGAGCCATCGATGTGTCTGCTTGGGGGGGAATATATACAGCTGTGATTATAATCGAAGAGAATTCTCTTGGTAGATAATGCGGTCTACATTTGATTGTGAGGAATTCTAAATCAGGTGAACAGAAGGATTTGAGTTCCTGTATGTTTCTTTGATCACACCACGTCTCGTTAGCCATAAGCCATACGCCCCTGCCCCTCATCTTACCAGAAAGATGTTTGTTTGTCGGCGCGATGCGTGGAGAAACCAGCTGGCTGCACCGACTCCGATAGAGTCTCTCCAGTGAGCCATGTTTCCGTGAAGCAAAGAACGTTACAGTCTCTGATGTCCCTCTGGAATGCTACCCTTGCTCGGATTTCATCAACCTTGTTGTCAAGAGACTGGACATTGGCAAGAAGAATGCTAGGAAGTGGGGCACGATGTCCCCGTCTACGTAGTCTGACCAGAAGACCGCCTCGTTTCCCTCTTTTACAAAGTCGCTTTTTTTGGGGTCGCCGGCTGGGATCCATTCCGTTGTCCTAGGTGAAAGGCAGATTCCCCTCTAATCAGGGCCAGATTTAGACCTGGAACACCAGGTGGGTGATTCCCCTCTGATCAGGGCCAGATTTAGACCTGGGACACCAGGTGGGTGATTCCCCTCTAATCAGGGACAGATTTAGACCTGGAACACCAGGTGGGTGATTCCCCTCTGATCAGGGCCTGATTTAGACCTGGGACACCAGGTGGGTGATTCCCCTCTGATCAGGGCCTGATTTAGACCTGGAACACCAGGTGGGTGCAAATAATGACCAGGTAGAAAACCAGCTCCGGACCACGTTGTCAGAGTTGAATATCCCTGCTCTATACGGTGATTAGCTAGATCCCCCAATTATCACTCAGCAGGGGACCTGGAGGGTTTGGGTTTGTGTGAGTTACAAACCTCAGCCTGACCTTTAACCTCACAGTTAAGAGTTCATTCAGGGACAGAATGTTGGGGGCATGATGTCACCTGATCAAACAGATTAAAATAACAGCCGTTTCTTTCAAGGGAAATCCTACATGGACCCAAAATGTCTTGAATGATCGGTCACACACACACAACATTAAGAAAGACATCCCCTTTATTGACTGACAGATCATAGGAACAATATACTATAGGCACACGAACGTCACTGCTCCTTGTCTTTCTCCAGTGCCTTTATATAATTATACACATTACTGCTGTACAACAAGCCCAACTGGTATTCTGTTCTAACAAACTGTACGTGACGACGTCATGCAACACGGGCACTGATCTGACCAAAAAGCTCCCCTCAAATAACAAGGCAATACAATACCTAACCCATGTGAATATCAGACAATCTTTAATCTAGAACATAGTTGTTAGACAATCCAAAAGAGACCATAAGTGTGCATTTAAGTAAAAGGTAGAAATTAATCGTGAATAGAAGCTTCTTCAGACTAGCTTTAGTCAAAACTTTAGTCAAAACTCTCAAAAGGCTGTGATCAATGTACAACGGGTGGGTCGAATCCTAAATTAAAACCAGATTCCAGCTGGTGTTTATTCCCGAAGTTACCACCGGCTAAATCTATGACGTTAAAATGCCTATTTACTCTGTTCCATCTGACTGCACATTCCACTGTCTCATCAGCCCAGCCAGGCAATTTATAACCTTTATCTCCACTATAAAAATCATCGAGACATTCTTATAACTTTTAGACTAAAATGTAGATTTCAACAGTGGACATTTGTATAAAACTTTGTCTGTCCGACATTTTCAAGTGATTGTGTAAGCGGTGTTGTTGAGAGACCACATTTTCTATGCCAGGTGAAATCCCATCTCATTAGCTCATTGTTATTGATGTATCCAACTAAATCTCACTAGAAAACAGCTTAAACAAATGCAGCAACAATTGTTATTCTGTCTGCTCTTTTTGACGTGACAGTAAGTTAGCCATAGTTGGCTAGCTAGCAAGGAATAAGAACCAATAGAACGAACGACCAGTCCGCTTGGGGTAGCAACCAGAGATGTGTCGGGACTTTATCTTATGGAAGTTTGAAATAGTATGAATGAATTCATCGAAATAACGTTTTGAATGAAAATATGTGAATCATTATTTCAATAGGTTGGTAACCCGTTAAGAGATTGTATTGGCTATTGGCCTAACACTCGTACCAATATACCCTCCATTAAAACAGATACGACTCTTCAGTCAAAAACAAACTATAGCCAGCCAGTCTTCAACATACGTGATGTTCCTGACAATTCATGTTCTCTGATAAAGATCTCTACTCAATAAAACAGGACAATTAATGATGACGTCTAATATTCATTATTTGTAATAAATTATCTTTAGCTAGGCGTGTGCGTTTTCTGTTCTTGGTGAAACCTTCTAAAAGATTGAACCACCCACCAAGTAAAGATTATTTTGAGTAAAGGTCATTTTTATAGCGATAGATATACCTGGACAATGTGTGTCCAGTAAAAGTCAGAAGCCTTTTAACCCTGATATAGAGATATATACAAATCCGTAATATAAAACACCTACCTACACTTCTCAACCATATGGAAGAACTAGTTAAAAATGTATTCAAATCAACATCAAGGCATCCATCTTCCTACAGGAGAAAGCGGTCAGAAATACCTAATCCAAATACCTCCGGTTTCATCCCAAACAGCACCCTTTTCCCTATATAGTGCACTACTTCAGACCAGGGCCCTATTCCCTATATAGTGCACTACTTCAGACCAGGGCCAATAGGGTGGCATTTGGTACAAATCTTCAGAATGAAACAGACTCCTCATGTTGATCAGTAATGTTCTTACACGATGTCGTCGTCCTATACAGCACGACGTCGTCGTCGTCGTCCTATACAGCACGACGTCGTCGTCCTATACAGCACGACGTCGTCGTCCTATACAGCACGACGTCGTCGTCCTATACAGCACGACGTCGTCGTCCTATACAGCACGACGTCGTCGTCCTATACAGCACGACGTCGTCGTCCTATACAAGGTCTCTTATGCTTGGTTTGAGGAGAGGATTGGCAGACGAACATTGCCTCTCTGCAGACATTAGCCAATGGCAGACAGCCTTGCTCCTCAAGTCTCCTCTTCGGGCACCAATCGCCTTCCCGGGAGGAGCTGGGGGAGGGGCTTGGCAGGGGTGAGATGGAGAGCGGTGTAATGTAAAGTACTGAGCGCAGGTTGTCAGTGGACGGACAGGTGGAGGGAGGTGGCACCTCCTGGTCTCTCCTCAACAGGAGCAGTTCCCACAGCCCTTGACACTGTTCATGATCTCCTCCTGTAGTTTCTTCCTCTCCTCCTCCTTCTGGCTGAGTCTCTCTGGCTGCAGTTCCACCAGGCTGTTCTTAATGTTCAGTATCTTACTGTTCTGAGTGTTCCACAGGTCAGCATACAGAGAGCCTGGAGTAGCCAGGAGAGAGTGGTGGTCCCCTCGCTCTGCTATCTTACCCTGGAGGAGGAGGGGAGACAGAGGGGATTAAACGGTTATAAAATCTAGTCAGACTAAAGTCCCATGTAAAAAGGACTTTGACACAGAATGAAGTATTGGATGGGAGACATACAGAATGAATGTTCATATCAAGTCTAGAGTGAAGAACAGCGTCAACTCTCCCTCTCCTCGTAACTGTTTCTACAGAAACTGTTTCCAACTCAGTGACTTAATGAGCAGAGACCACAGCGATGCGGTAAAACAGACCTCCTCGCGACAACGACCTTCTGATCTGACTGCCGCTGCTCCCATAGGAACACAGGAAACAACAACTTTCAGAGCACTACGACTCACCACACTACGACTCAAGCAAACCAAGCCTCAGTCCTCTCCCCTTTCCAGTCCACAGCCTCCCCCCTTCCCAGTCCACAGCCTCCCCCCTTTCCAGTCCACAGCCTCCCCCCTTTCCAGTCCACAGCCTCCCCCCTTTCCAGTCCACAGCCTCCCCCCTTTCCAGTCCACAGCCTCCCCCCTTTCCAGTCCACAGCCTCCCCCTTCCCAGTCCACAGCCTCTCCCCCTTCCCAGTCCACAGCCTCCCCCTTCCCAGTCCACAGCCTCCCCCTTCCCAGTCCACAGCCTCCCCTTTCCAGTCCACAGCCTCCCCCTTTCCAGTCCACAGCCTCTCCCCCTTTCCAGTCCACAGCCTCTCCCCCTTCCCAGTCCACAGCCTCCCCCTTCCCAGTCCACAGCCTCCCCTTCCCAGTCCACAGCCTCCCCTTCCCAGTCCACAGCCTCCCCCTTTCCAGTCCACAGCCTCCCCCTTTCCAGTCCACAGCCTCTCCCCTTTCCAGTCCACAGCCTCTCCCCTTCCCAGTCCACAGCCTCCCCTTCCCAGTCCACAGCCTCCCCCTTCCCAGTCCACAGCCTCCCCCCTTCCCAGTCCACAGCCTCCCCCTTTCCAGTCCACAGCCTCTCCCCTTTCCAGTCCACAGCCTCCCCCCTTTCCAGTCCACAGCCTCCCCCCTTTCCAGTCCACAGCCTCCCCCCTTTCCAGTCCACAGCCTCTCCCCTTCCCAGTCCACAGCCTCCCCCTTTCCAGTCCACAGCCTCTCCCCCTTCCCAGTCCACAGCCTCTCCCCTTCCCAGTCCACAGCCTCCCCTTCCCAGTCCACAGCCTCTCCCCTTTCCAGTCCACAGCCTCCCCCTTTCCAGTCCACAGCCTCCCCCTTTCCAGTCCACAGCCTCCCCCTTTCCAGTCCACAGCCTCCCCCTTCCCAGTCCACAGCCTCTCCCCCTTCCCAGTCCACAGCCTCCCCCCTTCCCAGTCCACAGCCTCTCCCCTTTCCAGTCCACAGCCTCCCCCCTTTCCAGTCCACAGCCTCCCCCTTTCCAGTCCACAGCCTCCCCCTTCCCAGTCCACAGCCTCTCCCCCTTCCCAGTCCACAGCCTCTCCCCCTTCCCAGTCCACAGCCTCCCCCCTTCCCAGTCCACAGCCTCCCCCCTTTCCAGTCCACAGCCTCCCATCTTTCCAGTCCACAGCCTCCCCCTTTCCAGTCCACAGCCTCTCCTATAAGTAATATTGAGGCAGCCTATTGTAATGCTTAGCCTATCCTATAAGTACGCACTAAATCATTGGTCCACATGTTACACATTAACTATATTGAGGCAAAAATGACAGAAACTAGTCTACAATTAGCAAAATCGCGACTCGAAAGGGCAAAAATAAATCATCTAACGACACACTTAGCTGTTCTAGTGGTCTGAGGCAAATCGGTAAATAACGAGTGTTTTCAAGAGCAACTTCACTAACGATGGTTTTAACCATGGACCTACGAAGAAGATGAACACAGCCTTCAGATGCTTCTGGGAAAACAGTATGGTGCTCCTTCCTGAGTGTCTGGCCATTAAACATCTCAGTACCGTGGAGGTCTCAGGCTCTGCTCTGTTCTGTGTTGCAGGTTGTTCTGGTGTGTGTGTGTGTGTGTGTTGCAGGTTGTTCTGGTGTGTGTGTGTGTGTGTGTTGCAGGTTGTTCTGGTGTGTGTGTGTGTGTGTGTTGCAGGTTGTTCTGGTGTGTGTGTGTGTGTGTGTGTGTGTTGCAGGTTGTTCTGGTGTGTGTGTGTGTGTGTTGCAGGTTGTTCTGGTGTGTGTGTGTGTGTGTTGCAGGTTGTTCTGGTGTGTGTGTGTGTGTGTGTGTTGCAGGTTGTTCTGGTGTGTGTGTGTGTGTGTGTGTGTTGCAGGTTGTTCTGGTGTGTGTGTGTGTGTGTGTGTTGCAGGTTGTTCTTGTGTGTGTGTGTGTGTGTGTTGCAGGTTGTTCTGGTGTGTGTGTGTGTTGCAGGTTGTTCTGGTGTGTGTGTGTGTGTGCAGGTTGTTCTGGTGTGTGTGTGTGTTGCAGGTTGTTCTGGTGTGTGTGTGTGTGTGTTGCAGGTTGTTCTGGTGTGTGTGTGTGTGTGTTGCAGGTTGTTCTGGTGTGTGTGTGTGTGTTGCAGGTTGTTCTGGTGTGTGTGTGTGTGTGTGTGTGTGTTGCAGGTTGTTCTGGTGTGTGTGTGTTGCAGGTTGTTCTGGTGTGTGTGTGTGTGTGTGTTGCAGGTTGTTCTGGTGTGTGTGTGTTGCAGGTTGTTCTGGTGTGTGTGTGTGTGTGTGTTGCAGGTTGTTCTGGTGTGTGTGTGTTGCAGGTTGTTCTGGTGTGTGTGTGTGTGTGTGTTGCAGGTTGTTCTGGTGTGTGTGTGTGTGTGTGTGTGTGTTGCAGGTTGTTCTGGTGTGTGTGTGTGTGTGTGTGTGTTGCAGGTTGTTCTGGTGTGTGTGTGTGTGTGTGTGTGTTGCAGGTTGTTCTGGTGTGTGTGTGTGTGTGTGTGTTGCAGGTTGTTCTGGTGTGTGTGTGTGTGTGTGTGCAGGTTGTTCTGGTGTGTGTGTGTGTGTGTGTGTTGCAGGTTGTTCTGGTGTGTGTGTGTGTGTGTGTGTTGCAGGTTGTTCTGGTGTGTGTGTGTGTTGCAGGTTGTTCTGGTGTGTGTGTGTGTTGCAGGTTGTTCTGGTGTGTGTGTGTGTGTTGCAGGTTGTTCTGGTGTGTGTGTGTGTGTGTTGCAGGTTGTTCTGGTGTGTGTGTGTGTGTGTGTTGCAGGTTGTTCTGGTGTGTGTGTGTGTGTTGCAGGTTGTTCTGGTGTGTGTGTGTGTGTGTTGCAGGTTGTTCTGGTGTGTGTGTGTGTGTGTGTGTGTGTGTGTGTGTGTGCGCAGGTTGTTCTGGTGTGTGTGTGTTGCAGGTTGTTCTTGTGGATGGAACTGTAGCTTGCTCGCTAACCAAATGCACCAAGAAAGGGAAATGTTGGCAAAGACCCAGATTTGTGACCTGAATGATATTCGAGGTAGAAGAAATCGTGGTTTACTAGCCGAAATCCTTAAACACATCCTCCAGTGATTTTACTTTTTCTGTCGATAAATGATATCCCAAGTATGGAATTACAGGAAAGTACTACTCCATAAAGTTCAGTTTATATATATATATATATTTTTACCCTTCAGCGTGTGTACTTTACTGTATTTATACTTGGGATATCGCTTTTCAACAGGAAAAGTAATTTTGTAAAAAAAAATTTAAAGGGGAAGATCGCTGGAGGACGTCTTTAAGCTCCCTCTCTGGACATATCACTATGAGAAGGTCTTCTTACCTTGTTGAGTACGATGATCTCATCTGCGTCTACGATGGTGGACAGTCTGTGAGCGATGAACACCGACGTCCGGTTCTGGACCAGACCCTTCATGGAATTAAGAATGTTCTAGAAGAAGTACACAGAATCACCATGTTATAGAAATATTTCTAGAAGGTTCCAGAACAGAGGAACATCAAATATTAGAAATGGTTCCAGAACAGAGGAACATCAAATATTACAAATGGTTCTAAAAGGTTCCAGAACAGAGGAACATGAAATGTAAGTCATTCAAGGGTTTTTCTTTATTTGTACTATTTTCTACATTGTAGAATAATAGTGAAGACAAACTATGAAATGACATGGAATCATGTAGTAACGAAAAAAGTGTTAAACAACTCAAAATATATTTTAATATTTGAGATTCTTCAAAAGTAGCTACCCTTTGCCTTGATGACAGCTTTGCACACTCTTGGCATTATCTCAACCAGCTTCATGAGGTAGTCACCTGGAATGCATTACAATTAACAGGTGTGCTGTGTTACATTTGAAGATTTCTTTCCTTCTTAATGCGTTTTAGCTGTCAGTTGTGTTGTGACAAGGTAGGAGTGGTATACAGAAGATGGTCTTTTACCAAATAGGGCTAAGTCCATATTATGGCAAGAACAGCTCAAATAAGCAAAGACAAACGACAGTCCATCATTACTTTAAGACATGAGTCAGTCAATGTGGAAAATATCAAGAACTTTTCAAGTTTCTTCAAGTGCAGTCGCAAAAACCATCAAGACCTATGATGCAACTGGCTCTCATGAGGACCGCCACAGGAAAGGAAGACCTAGAGTTACTAGCCTCAGAAATTGCAGCCCAAATAAATGCTTCAGAGTTCAAGTGACAGACATCTCAACATCAACTGTTCAGAGGAGACTGTGTGAATCAGGCCTTCATGGTCAAATTGCTTCAAAGAAACTACTATTAAAGGACACCAATAAGAAGAAGAGACTTGCTACAAAGAAACCACTACTAAAGGACACCAATAAGAAGAAGAGACTATTCGGGCCAAGATAAACAAGCAAAGGACATACCGATGGACATTCTGTCCTTTGATTTTTGGTTCCAACCACTGTGTCTTTGTGAGACGCATAGTAGGTGAACGGATAGCCCCGGGCATGTGTGGTTCCCACAATGAAGCATGGAGGTGGTGGTGTGGGTGTGCTTTGCTGGTCAGTGATTTATTTAGAATTCAAGATACACTTTACCAGCATGACTACCACAGCATTTTGCAGTGATACACCATCCCATCTGGTTTGCGCTTCGTGGGAATATCATTTGTTTTTCAACAGGACAATGAGCCAACACGCCTCCAGGCTGTGGAAGGGCTATTTGACCAAGAAGGAGAGTGATGGACTGCTGATGACCTGGCCTCCACAACACATTTAAAAATCTAATTTTATTGGTCACATACAGATGTTATTTGGCTGTAACGAAATGCTTGTGCTTCCATATTGAGACACGAGGGGAGGGGGGCTCCATATTGAGATACGAGGGGGGAGGGGGCTCCATATTGAGACACAAGGGGGAGGCTCCACATTTTGGGGGCCTAATGAGACACGGGGGGCCTAATGAGACACGGGGGGCCTAATGAGACACTGGGGGGCGCAATGAGACACTGGGGGGGCAATGAGACACTGGGGGCGCAATGAGACACTGGGGGGGCGCAATGAGACACTGGGGGGGCGCAATGAGACACTGGGGGGCGCAATGAGACACTGGGGGGCGCAATGAGACACTGGGGGGCGCAATGAGACACTGGGGGGCGCAATGAGACACTGGGGGGCGCAATGAGACACGGGGGGGGCGCAATGAGACACTGGGGGGGGCGCAATGAGACACTGGGGGCGCAATGAGACACAGGGGGCGCAATGAGACACTGGGGGGGCGCAATGAGACACTGGGGGGGCGCAATGAGACACTGGGGGGCGCAATGAGACACGGGGGGACACGGGGGCGCAATGAGACACGGGGGGGCAATGAGACACGGGGGGGGGGCGCAATGAGACACGGGGGGGGGCGCAATGAGACACGGGGGGCGCAATGAGACACTGGGGGGCGCAATGAGACACGGGGGGCAATGAGACACGGGGGCGCAATGAGACACGGGGGGGCGCAATGAGACACGGGGGGGGGCGCAATGAGACACGGGGGGGGCATAATGATACATGGGGGGGGCGTAATGAGACATGGGGGGGACGTTTGGGAAAGCATTCCATGTGAAGCTGGTTGAGAGAAATCTTTGCACACTTTTGGCAGTCATAAAGGTGAAGGGAGGCTTTTTGAAGAATCTCAAATATATTTTGATTTGTTTAACACTTTTTTGGTAACTACATGATTCCATAGGTGTTATTTCATAGTTTTGATGTCTTCACTATAATTCCAGTGTCGAAAATAGTAAAAATAAAGAAATCTGTGATATATTTCGCTGTTTCCGCTGCATAACATGTAGAAGTTGTCACTTTCCAGGTTTAGAAGAAGTGACTGCTAAATGCTAACTCCCATTCGTATAAGCTGGTTAGCATAGCTAGCATACAGAAATCGGTGGTGGTCGTCAGATTCGTAACGACGGCTGAACATGTGTTGGGGTTGACATCCATACAAGCATTATACTCCCATTTTGACTTCAACATAAACAATTGCCTAATTTTGCTGGGGGGAAATGATGAGATTCAGGACCCCTCCCCCCACACACGTTTCCATGGCAATTCCATTGTTTTGGTCGAGTTCCATTGACCTCTTTACTGCATCTATTATAAATAGTTCTAGAATGTTGTAGAGAAACAGGAAGTAAAGAAAAGTACACGTAATTCAGTATGAAACTATAACAGGACATGTGGCCTGTTCTCTCCAACTTCAGGGCACAGTGAACTCTATCCCCTCACATCTACGCAGCTGATTGGTGAACAGATTTGAGCTGCAGAAGATAGAACAGCTGATTCTGTGTGTGTGTGGGGGTTACCTCCTCAGTGATAGAGTCCAGTGAGGAGGTAGCTTCGTCATACAGCAGGATGGGAGGGTTCTTCAGTATGGCCCTGGCTATGGCCACACGCTGCTTCTCCCCACCTGAAACACACACAGCAAGTCAATAATGATGTCTTGACACAAACGGCAACAGCCAGGACAGAAAGCAAACACATATCTAGAACCAGATGAGACTGGTAGATATAGAAAGCCCCAGTAGTAACTACACCAGTCAGACTGGTAGATATAGAAAGCCCCAGTAGTAACTACACCAGTCAGACTGGTAGATATAGAAAGCCCCAGTAGTAACTACACCAGTCAGACTGGTAGATATAGAAAGCCCCAGTAGTAACTACACCAGTCAGACTGGTAGATATAGAAAGCCCCAGTAGTAACTACACCAGTCAGACTGGTAGATATAGAGAGCCCCAGTAGTAACTACACCAGTCAGACAGGTAGATATAGAAAGCCCCAGTAGTAACTACACCAGTCAGACTGGTAGATATAGAAAGCCCCAGCAGTAACTACACCAGTCAGACAGGTAGATATAGAAAGCCCCAGCAGTAACTACACCAGTCAGACTGGTAGATATAGAAAGCCCCAGTAGTAACTACACCAGTCAGACTGGTAGATATAGAAAGCCCCAGTAGTAACTACACCAGTCAGACTGGTAGATATAGAAAGCCCCAGTAGTAACTACACCAGTCAGACTGGTAGATATAGAAAGCCCCAGTAGTAACTACACCAGTCAGACAGGTAGATATAGAAAGCCCCAGCAGTAAGAGAAGAGCACAGTAGAACAGCCTGGTTGTTAGGAGCCACAGAGCCTTGGACTCTGATGAACTCATGTTAACACCAGCTTCAGTCACGTCCTCATCAACACTAGATACCAGAATGCAGGCCTCTCCTGGTCCCTCTACACTAGACAACTAGCTTCACAACACTAGAAACCAGACTGGAGGCCTCTCCTGGTCCCTCTACACTAGACAACAAGCTTCAGTCACGTCCTCATCAACACTAGATACCAGACTGGAGGCCTCTCCTGGTCCCTCTACACTAGACAACTAGCTTCACAACACTAGATACCAGACTGGAGGTCTCTCCTAGTCCCTCTACACTAGACAACTAGCTTCACAACACTAGATACCAGACTGGAGGCCTCTCCTGGTCCCTCTACACTAGACAACTAGCTTCACAACACTAGATACCAGACTGGAGGCCTCTCCTGGTCCCTCTACACTAGACAACTAGCTTCACAACACTAGATACCAGACTGGAGGCCTCTCCTGGTCCCTCTACACTAGACAACTAGCTTCACAACACTAGATACAAGACTAGAGGCCTCTCCTGGTCCCTCTATAATAGACAACTAGCTTCAGTCACGTCCTCATCAACACTAGATACCAGACTGGAGGCCTCTCCTGGTCCCTCTACACTAGACAAACAGTCAGTTAGTTAGTTCTCTAAAGCACTGGCTGTAATTCGTTGTCTTTGAATGGTGTTTCTACACCTGCATTGCTTGCTGTTTGGGGTTTTAGGCTGGGTTTCTGTACAGCACTTTGAGATATCAGCTGATGTACGAAGGGCTATATAAATACATTTGATTTGATTTTTGATTTGATTTGTTTGGAAGATAATCAAGGTTAAAGTTGAATCATTTCAAACAAAGATGATTATGGCTTTACAAGCAGTCTATTACCATGTGATCTGTCCAAAGACAGCCGTGCCAAGCATCTCCCCGGTCCCTACCTGACAGTTTGAGTCCCCTCTCCCGACCAGGGTGTCTGACCTACCTGACAGTTTGAGTCCCCTCTCCCGACCAGGGTGTCTGACCTACCTGACAGTTTGAGTCCCCTCTCGCCGACCTGAGTGTGTCTGACCTACCTGACAGTTTGAGTCCCCTCTCGCCGACCTGAGTCTCGTATCCGTGGGGCATCCTGAGGATGGCGTCGTGGATCCCTGCCAGCCGTGCCACCTGGTACACCTCCTCTGGCGTGGCGTTGATGTTCCCGTACTGAAGGTTGTAGAAGATGGTGTTGTGGAAGAGCACTGCATCCTGGGTAGGAAGGAAGGGGTAGAGAGAGCGACAGAGCGAGCGAGAAGAGGAAACAGTACAGTCAATCAATACCGTCAGCTCAACTTGGAGGGCACACACACGCCGGGAGAGGGGGACACACGCCGGGAGAGGGGGACACACGCCGGGAGAGGGGGACACACGCCGGGAGAGGGGGACACACGCCGGGAGAGGGGGACACACGCCGGGAGAGGGGGACACACGCCGGGAGAGGGGGACACACGCCGGGAGAGGGGGACACACGCCGGGAGAGGGGGACACACGCCGGGAGAGGGGACAAAATAAAGTAATGTAACACACTGAACAAAGAAACTGTTCTTTCTCCATCTGACCCCTTGTTGTGAGAGTTTATTGTTGTCCACTTCAACTTAATAAAGGATCAGTAAGTTCATCAAATCAAGTTAGTTTTACCTGTGGTACCACCCCTACGGCCCGTCGCAGGCTGTCCAGTCCAACGTCTCTGATGTTCTGTCCAGCGATGTAGATGTTTCCCTTCTGGGGCTCGTAAAACCGGAACAACATACGCATTATGGTGCTCTTCCTAAAACAACACAGAACCATGGTTACTTTGGTGCTCTTCCTAAAACAACACAGAACCATGGTTACTATGGTGCTGTTCCTGAAACAACACAGAACCATGGTTACTATGGTGCTCTTCCTGAAACAACACAGAACCACGGTTACTATGGCGCTCTTCCTGAAACACAGAACCACAGTTACTATGGTGCTCTTCCTGAAACAACACAGAACCATGGTTACTATGGTGCTCTTCCTGAAACAACACAGAACCATGGTTACTATGGTGCTCTTCCTGAAACAACACAGAACCATGGTTACTATGGTATTCTACCTGAATGTAGAATCAATGACTTTTGGGAAATAGGACTGACATTATAAATATAGTAGAGAGAATAAACTTGCAGAGAGAAGCTAAATAAGGGTTTAAAGGTTAAAACCACAATCTGGACTGGATTAGTTAAATATAGGTTAGGACAATAAGAGGCACATTTCCACTAGAACAGATTAGTGAAGTAGCCGTCTAATTATGTACCAAGTAGAGCTGGTTAAATAAGGGTTTTAAAGAGAGATTTCACACCCATTGACCACATTTGCACGCACACCAATATCCCATTATAATGACTGCCATTTGGTAGGCCCCATTATAATGACTGCCATTTGGTAGGCCCCATGACTGCCATTTGGTAGGCCCCATTATAATGACTGCCATTTGGTAGGCCCCATTATAATGACTGCCATTTGGTAGGCCCCATTATAATGACTGCCATTTGGTAGGCCTCATTATAATGACTGCCATTTGGTAGGCCCCATTATAATGACTGCCATTTGGTAGGCCCCATTATAATGACTGCCATTTGGTAGGCCCCATTATAATGACTGCCATTTGGTAGGCCCCATTATAATGACTGCCATTTGGTAGGCCCCATTATAATGACTGCCATTTGGTAGGCCCCATTATAATGACTGCCATTTGGTAGGCCCCATTATAATGACTGCCATTTGGTAGGCCCCATTATAATGACTGCCATTTGGTAGGCCCCATTATAATGACTGCCATTTGGTAGGCCCCATTATAATGACTGCCATTTGGTAGGCCCCATTATAATGACTGCCATTTGGTAGGCCCCATTATAATGACTGCCATTTGGTAGGCCCCATTATAATGACTGCCATTTGGTAGGCCCCATTATAATGACTGCCATTTGGTAGGCCCCATTATAATGACTGCCATTTGGTAGGCCCCATTATAATGACTGCCATTTGGTAGGCCCCATTATAATGACTGCCATTTGGTAGGCCCTATTGTTATTTATTTTTTAATTATTATATTTCACCTTTATTTAACCAGGCAGACCAGATCACCTTTATTTAACCAGGTAGACCAGATCACCTTTATTTAACCAGGTAGACCAGATCACCTTTATTTAACCAGGTAGACCAGATCACCTTTATTTAACCAGGTAGACCAGATCTCCTTTGTTTAACCAGGTAGACCAGATCACCTTTATTTAACCAGGTAGGCCAGATCACCTTTATTTAACCAGGTAGGCCAGGTCACCTTTATTTAACCAGGTAGGCTAGTTGAGAACAAGTTCTCATTTACAACTGCGACCTGGCCAAGATAAAGCATAGCAGTGTGAACAGACAACACAGAGTTGCACATGGAGTAAACAATTAACAAGTCAATAACACAGAAAAAAAAGAGTCTATATACATTGTGTGCAAAAGGCATGAGGAGGTAGGCGAATAATTACAATTTTGCAGATTAACACTGGAGTGATAAATGATCAGATGATCATGTACAGGTAGAGATATTGGTGTGCAAAAGAGCAGAAAAGTAAATAAATATAAACAGTATGGGGATGAGGTAGGTAAAATTGGGTGGGTTATTTACCAATAGACTATGTACAGCTGCAGCGATCGGTTAGCTGCTCAGATAGCAGATGTTTGAAGTTGGTGAGGGAGATAAAAGTCTCCAACTTCAGGGATTTTTGCAATTCATTCCAGTCACAGGTAGCAGAGAACTGGAACGAAAGGCGGCCAAATGAGGAGTTGGCTTTAGGGATGATCAGTGAGATACACCTGCTGGAGCGCGTGCTACGGGTGGGTGTTGCCATCGTGAGCAGTGAACTGAGATAAGGCGGAGCTTTACCTAGCATGGACTTGTAGATGACCTGGAGCCAGTGGGTCTGGCGACGAATATGTAGCGAGGGCCAGCCGACTAGAGCATACAGGTCGCAGTGGTATAAGGTGCTTTAGTAACAAAACGGATGGCACTGTGATAAACTGCATCCAGTTTGCTGAGTAGAGTGTTGAAAGCTATTTTGTAGATGACATCGCCGAAGTCGAGGATCGGTAGGATAGTCAGTTTTACGAGGGTAAGTTATGCGGCGTGAGTGAAGGAAGCTTTGTTGTGGAATAGAAAGCCGATTCTAGATTTGATTTTATATTGGAGATGTTTGATATGAGTCTGGAAGGAGAGTCTCCAACTGTCATAGAGCCTGCAGCCTCTCTGGTCCTATGACACCAGGTGAAGTAGTGCTCACCAGAACAACACCTTATTTCTATCAATGTCACACCGGTAAAGTTGTCTGTTTCATTTCGATGCCGAGAGAAAACGCAATAACTCCAAAACAGTGGAAATATTGATCCTGAGAAACATGTCCAATGTCATCGGGTTGACCTGTTTTAAGAAAATGAAAAGCTGAGACAACTATGAAATATTTCTGACCAGTGCACTTCATACGACCCTTTCAGACAGGTCAAGGCCTTTCTAAACGAGTACCTACCCTGATCCGCTCCCTCCTACGATGGCCACCTTCTTCCCAGCCGGCACCTGGAAGGAGACGCCCTCTAGAACCTTCTGTCCTTCCAGGTACTCAAAGTAGACATCCTCAAACCTGATGGTGGCTTCTTGAGGGGTGACGGAGAGAGAAGGGGCCAGATCTCTCTCCTAGAGTAGAGAGACAAGAGAGACGAGTTAGGATAGACTACTTATTATAGACTAGGGGGGAGTCACAAGGAGGACAGGGACCAGCTCCTTCGCCTGTAGACAGACACACGAGAGGAACTAGTACTGGACTATAAGTATAGAACCTATTAGGAATACTGTGTGCAGCTGGTCAGTAATTCCAGTGTTCGAGATAGATCTTAGCTCAAGCACAAGGTGGGCTCTGAGTCAAAAGAAGTGCACTACATAGGGAATAAGGGTGCAATTGGTATGTGTTACCTTGATCTTGGTGTCAATACTGAGCAGTGTGAAGAGTGTATTCATGTCGATCAGGGCCTGGCGTGTCTCTCTGTACACGGTGCCCAGGAAGTTAAGAGGCAGAGAGAGCTGGAACAGAAGACCATTCACCATCACCAGGTCTCCTACTGTCATAGAGCCTGTCAACAACAACAGGAAGTTAAGAGACCGAGAGAGCTGGAACAGCAGACCATTCACCATCACCAGGTCTCCTACTGTCATAGAGCCTGTCAACAACAACAGGAAGTTAAGAGACCGAGAGAGCTGGAACAGCAGACCATTCACCATCACCAGGTCTCCTACTGTCATAGAGCCTGTCAACAACAACAGGAAGTTAAGAGACAGAGAGAGCTGGAACAGCAGACCATTCACCATCACCAGGTCTCCTACTGTCATAGAGCCTGTCAACAACAACAGGAAGTTAAGAGACAGAGAGAGCTGGAACAGCTGACTATTCACCATCACCAGGTCTCCTACTGTCATAGAGCCTGTCAACATCAACACACTGTCAAACCTCCACAGCGACTTAAAGGAGGAATCTGCAGGAATGGAATGTTGATTTTGTAATGTTAGTTGATTTGGACTCAAACCAAATCACAACACCGATTAAAGGGTTCTCTATCTTTCCATTAGGGTTAGTTAGTAGGATTTAGACTAACCTGTCATGATGCTATTGTTTTGGTAAGTTGGTTAGGGCATCTACTTTGTGCATGACAAGTAATTTTTCCAACAATTGTTTACAGAGATTATTTCACTGTATCACAATTCCAGTGGGTCAAAAGTTTACATACACTAAGTTGACTGTTCCCTTAAAACAGCTTGGAAAATTCAGAAAATTATGTCAATTAGCCTATCAGAAGCTTCTAAAGCCATGGCATCATTTGAGTCAATTGGAGGAGTACCTGAGGATGTATTTCAAGGCCTACCTTCAAACTCAGTGCCTCTTTGCTTGACATCATAGGACAATCAAAACAAAATCAGCCAAGACTACAGAACAAAACATTTAAAACCTCCACAAGTCTGGTTCATCCTTGGGAGCAATTTCCAAACGCCTGAAGGTACCACGTTCATCTGTACACACAATAGTAAGCAAGTATAAACACCATGGGACCATGCAGCTGTCATACCACTCAGGAAGGAGAGGCGTTCTGTCTTAGAGATTAACGTACTTTAGTGCAAAAAGTGCAAATCAATCCCAGAAGAGCAGCAAAGGACCTTGTGAAGATGCTGGAGGAAACAGGTACAAAAGTATCTACACCCACAGTAAAATGAGTCCTATATCGACATAACCTGAAACACGTTTTGGAGAAATGTCCTCTGGTCTGATGAAACAAAAATATAATTGTTTGGCCATAATGTACATTGTTATGTTTGGAGGAAGAAGGGGGAGGCTTGCAAGCCGAAGAACACCTTCCCAACCGTGAGCACGGGGTGGCAGCATCATATGTGGGGGGCTTTGCTGCAGGAGGGACTGGTGCACTTCACAAAATACATGGCATCATGAGGGAGGAACATTACGTGGATATATTGAAGCAACATCTCAAGACGTCAGTCAGGAATTTAAAGCTTGGTTGCAAATGGGTCTTCCAAATGGACAATGACCCCAAGCATACTTCCAAAGTTGTGGCAAAATGGCTTAAGGACAACAAAGTCAAGGTATTGGAGTGTCCATCACAAAGCCCTGACCTCAATCCTCTAGAAAATGTCTGGGCAGAACTGAAAAAGCGTGTATGAGCAAGGAGGCCTACAAACCTTACACCAGCTCTGTCAGGAGGAATGGGCCAATATTTACCCATCTTATTTTGGGAAGCTTGTGGAAGGCTACCCGAAATGTTTGACCCAAGTTAAACAATTTAAAGGCAATGCTACCAAATACTAATTGAGTGTATTTAAACTTCTGACCCACTGGGAATGTGATGAAAGACATAAAAGCTCAAATAAAACATTTTCTCTACTATTATTCTGACATTTCACATTTTTAAAATAAAGTGGTGATCCTAACTGAACAAAGACAGAGTTTAAAACACCCTAACTGAGTTTAAATGTTTTTGGCTAAGGTGTATGTAAACTTCTGACTTCAACTGTAGGGTGTAGGGGTTAGTTAGGGTGTAGGGGTTAGTTAGGGTGTAGGGGTTAGTTAGAGGGCAGTTAGGGGGTGAGGGTAGGTAGCAACACATCTGCCACGCTGATCCTCAACACTGGAGCTCCCCAGGGGTGTGTGCGCAGTCCCCTCCTGTACTCCCTGTTCACACACGACTGCAACACCATCATTAAGTTTGTTAGTGGCGGTAGGTCGCCTTGTGATAAGAGCGTCGGGAAAGTAACCGAAAGATCGAAATCCCCTGACAAGGTAGAAATCTGTCGTTCTGCCCCTGAACAAGGCACTGTTCCTAGGCCGTCATTGAAAATATGAATTTGTTCTTTAACTGACTTGCCTAGTTAAATAAAAGTAAAACATTTAAATTTAAAAAAAGTTTGCAGACAACAACAGTAGACCTGATCACCAACAACAACGAGACAGCCTATAGGGAGGAGGTCAGAGACCTGGCCGGGTGGTGCCAGAATATCAACCTATCTCTCAACGTAACCAAGACTAAGGAGATGATTGTGGACTACAGGAAAAGGAGGACTGAGCACTCCCCCATTCTCATCGACGGGCTGTTGTGGAGCTGGTTGAGAGCTTCAAGTTCCTTGGTGTCCACATCACCAACAAACTAGAATGGTCCAAACACACCAAGACAGTCATGAAGAGGGCATGTCAAAGCCTATCCCCCCTCAGGAAATTAAAAAGATTTGGCATGGGTCCTGAGATCCCCATAAGGTTCTACAGCTGCAACATCCTGACTGGTTGCATCACTGCCTGGTCTGGCAACTGCTCTGCCCCCCGACCGCAAGGCACTTCAGAGGGTAGTGCGTACGGCCCAGTACATCACTGGGGCCAAGCTTCCTGCCATCCAGGATCTCTATACCTGGCGGTGACAGAGGAAGGCCCTGACAGTCATAGACTGTTCTCTCTACTACCGCATGGCAAGCGGTACCGGAGTGCCAAGTCTAGGACAAAAAGGCTTCTCAACAGTTCTTACCCCCAAGCCATAAGACTCCTGAACAGGTAATCAAATGGCTACCCGGACTATTTGCATTGTGTGCCTCCCCCAAACACTGCTGCTACTCTCTGTTTATTTATCATAAAGGGATAGTCACTTTAACTATACATTCATGTACATACTACCTCAATTGGCCCAACCAACCAGTGCACCCGCACATTGGCTAACCGGGATATCTGCATTGTGTTAGGGTGTAGGGGTTCGGGTTAGTTAGGGTGTAGGGGTTCGGGTTAGTTAGGGTGTAGGGGTAGACTGACCTGCCATGATCCCCTTGCTAGCTAGCACCATGATACCAGTGAGGCCCACACTAAAGATGGCACTCTGTCCAAAGTTGAGCATGGCCAGGGTATAGGTGGTCTTCAGGGAGGAGGACTCGTAGCTCTTCAGATAACCATCATACTTCTCTGCTTCATACTTCTCATTGTTGAAATACTGGAACAGAGAGAGAGGGAGGTAAGGTGAGGTCAGACAGTATCGTGTAGTAGAATACTGGAACAGAGAGAGAGGGAGGTGAGGTCAGACAGTATCGTGTAGTAGAATACTGGAACAGAGAGAGAGGGAGGTGAGGTGAGGTCAGACAGTATCGTGTAGTAGAATACTGGAACAGAGAGAGAGGGAGGTGAGGTCAGACAGTATCGTGTAGTAGAATACTGGAACAGAGAGAGAGAGAGGGAGGTGAGGTCAGACAGTATCGTGTAGTAGAATACTGGAACAGAGAGAGAGGGAGGTGAGGTCAGACAGTATCGTGTAGTAGAATACTGGAACAGAGAGAGAGGGAGGTGAGGTGAGGTCAGACAGTATCGTGTAGTAGAATACTGGAACAGAGAGAGAGGGAGGTGAGGTCAGACAGTATCGTGTAGTAGAATACTGGAACAGAGAGAGAGGGAGGTGAGGTCAGACAGTATCGTGTAGTAGAATACTGGAACAGAGAGGGAGGTGAGGTCAGACAGTATCGTGTAGTAGAATACTGGAACAGAGAGAGAGGGAGGTGAGGTCAGACAGTATCGTGTAGTAGAATACTGGAACAGAGAGAGAGGGAGGTGAGGTGAGGTCAGACAGTATCGTGTAGTAGAATACTGGAACAGAGAGAGAGGGAGGTGAGGTCAGACAGTATCGTGTAGTAGAATACTGGAACAGAGAGAGAGGGAGGTGAGGTCAGACAGTATCGTGTAGTAGAATACTGGAACAGAGAGAGAGGGAGGTGAGGTCAGACAGTATCGTGTAGTAGAATACTGGAACAGAGAGAGAGGGTGAGGTGAGGTCAGACAGTATCGTGTAGTAGAATACTGGAACAGAGAGAGAGGGAGGTGAGGTCAGACAGTATCGTGTAGTAGAATACTGGAACAGAGAGAGAGGGAGGTGAGGTCAGACAGTATCGTGTAGTAGAATACTGGAACAGAGAGAGGGAGGTGAGGTCAGACAGTATCGTGTAGTAGAATACTGGAACAGAGAGAGAGGGAGGTGAGGTGAGGTCAGACAGTATCGTGTAGTAGAATACCGGAACAGAGAGAGAGGGAGGTGAGGTGAGGTCAGACAGTATCGTGTAGTAGAATACTGGAACAGAGAGAGGGAGGTGAGGTCAGACAGTATCGTGTAGTAGAATACTGGAACAGAGAGAGGGAGGTGAGGTCAGACAGTATCGTGTAGTAGAATACTGGAACAGAGAGAGGGAGGTGAGGTCAGACAGTATCGTGTAGTAGAATACCGGAACAGAGAGAGAGGGAGGTGAGGTCAGACAGTATCGTATAGTAGAATACTGGAACAGAGAGAGAGGGAGGTGAGGTCAGACAGTATCGTGTAGTAGAATACTGGAACAGAGAGAGGGAGGTGAGGTCAGACAGTATCGTGTAGTAGAATACCGGAACAGAGAGAGAGGGAGGTGAGGTCAGACAGTATCGTATAGTAGAATACTGGAACAGAGAGAGAGGGAGGTGAGGTCAGACAGTATCGTGTAGTAGAATACTGGAACAGAGAGAGGGAGGTGAGGTGAGGTCAGACAGTATCGTGTAGTAGAATACTGGAACAGAGAGAGAGGGAGGTGAGGTCAGACAGTATCGTGTAGTAGAATACTGGAACAGAGAGAGAGGGAGGTGAGGTCAGACAGTATCGTGTAGTAGAATACTGGAACAGAGAGAGAGGGAGGTGAGGTCAGACAGTATCGTGTAGTAGAATACTGGAACAGAGAGGGGGGGGGAAATTCTTCACTTTGAACAGGTCAGAATAATTGTCCACATTTACTTTCCCTCAGCCAACAAGATGAGTAACGAACAGCTAAATCACTAGCCTGTCAATCTACTATAGTAGTTTAGGCCACCTATTGTAATGGTCAGCTTGTGGAGAAAGAAATATAGTCTGTTCCCAACACTCTGGGACAGTAGACCAAGTTTAAACAACCAGTAGACTTAAATACATTATAATTTAAAGCAACAGATCAGAATGTTACATTTAAAAATGTTGAGCAACTAATATTTATTCACATTATAAAGAAAACACCCTTGTCAAAAGCCCACTGCACATGGACACCTGCTCTTCCAACATCTCATTCCAAGATCAGGGGCATTAATATGGAGTTGGTCCCCCCCTTTGCTGCTATAACAGCCTCCACTCTTCTGGGAAGGCTTTCCACTAGATGTTGGAACATTGCTGCTATAACAGCCTCCACTCTTCTGGGAAGGCTTTCCACTAGATGTTGTAACATTGCTGCTATAACAGCCTCCACTCTTCTGGGAAGGCTTTCCACTAGATGCTGGAACATTGCTGCTATAACAGTCTCCACTCTTCTGGGAAGGCTTTCCACTAGATGCTGGAACATTGCTGCTATAACAGCCTCCACTCTTCTGGGAAGGCTTTCCACTAGATGTTGGAACATTGCTGCTATAACAGCCTCCACTCTTCTGGGAAGGCTTTCCACTAGATGTTGGAACATTGCTGCTATAACAGCCTCCACTCTTCTGGGAAGGCTTTCCACTAGATGATGGAACATTGCTGCTATAACAGCCTCCACTCTTCTGGGAAGACTTTCCACTAGATGTAGGAACATTGCTGCTATAACATTTACATTTTACATTTAAGTCATTTAGCAGACGCTCTTATCCAGAGCGACTTACAACAGCCTCCACTCTTCTGGGAAGGCTTTCCACTAGATGTAGGAATATTGCTGCTATAACAGCCTCCACTCTTCTGGGAAGGCTTTCCACTAGATGTTGGAACATTGCTGCTATAACAGCCTCCACTCTTCTGGGAAGACTTTCCACTAGATGTTGGAACATTGCTGCTATAACAGCCTCCACTCTTCTGGGAAGGCTTTCCACTAGATGTTGGAACATTGCTGCTATAACAGCCTCCACTCTTCTGGGAAGACTTTCCACTAGATGTTGGAACATTGCTGCTATAACAGCCTCCACTCTTCTGGGAAGGCTTTCCACTAGATGTTGGAACATTGCTGCTATAACAGCCTCCACTCTTCTGGGAAGGCTTTCCACTAGATGTTGGAACATTGCTGCTATAACAGCCTCCACTCTTCTGGGAAGGCTTTCCACTAGATGTTGGAACATTGCTGCTATAACAGCCTCCACTCTTCTGGGAAGGCTTTCCACTAGATGTAGGAACATTGCTGCAGGGACTTGCTTCCATTCAGCCACAAACATTAGTGAGGTCGGTCACTGATGTTGGGGGTGATTAGGCCTGGCTCGCAGTCGGCGTTCCAATTCATCCCAAAGGTGTTTGATGGGGTTGAGGTCAGGGCTCTGTCCAGGCCAGTCAAGTTCTTCCATACCAATCTCGACAAACTCTCTTTATGGACCTGCACGGGGGCTCCCGAGTGTCGCAGCGGTCTAAGACACTACATCTCAGTGCAAGAAGCGTCACTACAGTCCCTGGTTCGAATCCAGGCTGTATCACATCGGTCGTGATCTGGAGTCCCATAGGGCGGCGCACATTGGCCCAGCATTGTCCGGGTTTGGCCGTCATTGTAAATAAGAATTTGTTCTTAACTGACGTGCCTAGTTAAATAAAGGTTACATTTAAATAATAATTGTCATGCTGAAACTGTTGCTACAAAGTTAGAAGCACAGAATCATCTAGAATGTCATTATATGCTGTAGCGTTAAGATTTCCCTTCACATGGAACTAAGGGCCCGAGCCTGAACCTTGATAAACAAGGCAAGGGGGGGGTTATAGGACAGACATTTAAATGGAAAACAAGGCAAGGGGGGGGTTATAGGACAGACATTTAAATGGAAAACAAGGCAGGGGGGGGTTTATAGAACAGACATTTAAATGGAAAACAAGGCAGGGGGGTTTATAGAACAGACATTTAAATGGAAAACAAGGCGGGGGGGTTTATAGAACAGACATTTAAATGGAAAACAAGGCAGGGGGGTTTATAGAACAGACATTTAAATGGAAAACAAGGCAGGGGGGTTTATAGAACAGACATTTAAATGGAAAACAATGCAGGGGGGTTTATAGAACAGACATTTAAATGGAAAACAAGGCAGGGGGGTTTATAGAACAGACATTTAAATGATAAACAAGGCAGGGGGGGGGGGGGTTTATAGAACAGACATTTAAATGGAAAACAAGGCGGGGGGGTTTATAGAACAGACATTTAAATGGAAAACAAGGCGGGGGGGTTTATAGGACAGACATTTAAATGGAAAACAAGGCAGGGGGGGGGTTATAGAACAGACATTTAAATGGAAAACAATGGATGATGAATATCTATCCATGTCATTGAGCAGCAGACTATTAAGGAGGAGGAGAGGGAGAGGAACGGTCTCACCTTAACGGTCTCATAGTTCAGTAAGGAGTCAATGGCAGCGTTTCCTGCCTCGTTGTCTGCATTGTTCATCTCTATCCTGAACCGAGTCCTGGAGAACAAGATGGACGCCAACGTTACACAGTTGGGAAGAATTCACAGGAAAAGGCAGCTTCAGTTTTTCTATACTGCTAGCTATAGCCAAGCGAACCACATATATGCCTACTACAATGTAAACCTACAGGTAGCTAAGGTGAAGGCCATCTGTCAACAACTAACAACCTAGTGGACTGTACCTCCACTGTGTGACAGCAATGGTGAAGGCTGTATACGCTCCCAGAGTACCCAGAGTCACCGCAGCAAATTCCACCCCGCATTTATAATACTGAGGAGAGAGAGAGACATTTTAATATTGTAGAAAGGAGGGAAACATAATGAAACGAGGGAGAAAGCCATCAAACTGGAGGTGGATAAAGACATTATCAAGGTATCACTTCAACGGACTAGCGGAGCGAGAACAGAAGTCAACCAACCACGTCTGAATATCCAGACTCATTGTTAGACTCACTAGGTAGGTAAACACTATTATAATATATATTACATTTCTGCTCATTTCAACATCAAATGGACGGCTGGAGAGGAAACTATAACTGTAAGACTGGTTCCTCCTGCTAATGCTGCCCTTAGCTGTAAGGGAAACGGCGACGGTCCGGCCTGGTTCAACGGTACTGGTCCAGCATCCTTTCCATTTGCTAACACGGAGAACAGTCTCCATGGCTGTGGAGTCTCCACTATCTAATGCCAACACGGAGAACAGTCTCCACTATCTAATGCTAACACGGAGAACAGTCTCCATGGCTGTGGAGTCTCCACTATCTAATGCCAACACGGAGAACAGTCTCATTGGCTGTGGAGTCTCCACTATCTAATGCCAACACGGAGAACAGTCTCCACTATCTAATGCCAACACGGAGAACAGTCTCCACTATCTAATGCCAACACGGAGAACAGTCTCCACTATCTAATGCTAACACGGAGAACAGTCTCCATGGCTGTGGAGTCTCCACTATCTAATGCCAACACGGAGAACAGTCTCATTGGCTGTGGAGTCTCCACCATCTAATGCTAACACGGAGAACAGTCTCCATGGCTGTGGAGTCTCCACTATCTAATGCTAACACGGAGAACAGTCTCCATGGCTGTGGAGTCTCCACTATCTAATGCCAACACGGAGAACAGTCTCCACTATCTAATGCTAACACGGAGAACAGTCTCCATGGCTGTGGAGTCTCCACTATCTAATGCCAACACGGAGAACAGTCTCCACTATCTAATGCCAACACGGAGAACAGTCTCCACTATCTAATGCCAACACGGAGAACAGTCTCCACTATCTAATGCCAACACGGAGAACAGTCTCCACTATCTAATGCCAACACGGAGAACAGTCTCCACTATCTAATGCCAACACGGAGAACAGTCTCCACTATCTAATGCCAACACGGAGAACAGTCTCCACTATCTAATGCCAACACGGAGAACAGTCTCCACTATCTAATGCCAACACGGAGAACAGTCTCCACTATCTAATGCCAACACGGAGAACAGTCTCCACTATCTAATGCCAACACGGAGAACAGTCTCCACTATCTAATGCCAACACGGAGAACAGTCTCCACTATCTAATGCCAACACGGAGAACAGTCTCCACTATCTAATGCCAACACGGAGAACAGTCTCCACTATCTAATGCCAACACGGAGAACAGTCTCCACTATCTAATGCCAACACGGAGAACAGTCTCCACTATCTAATGCCAACACGGAGAACAGTCTCCACTATCTAATGCTAACACGGAGAACAGTCTCCACTATCTAATGCTAACACGGAGAACAGTCTCCATGGCTGTGGAGTCTCCACTATCTAATGCTAACACGGAGAACAGTCTCCATGGCTGTGGAGTCTCCACTATCTAATGCCAACACGGAGAACAGTCTCCACTATCTAATGCTAACACGGAGAACAGTCTCCATGGCTGTGGAGTCTCCACTATCTAATGCCAACACGGAGAACAGTCTCCATGGCTGTGGAGTCTCCACTATCTAATGCTAACACGGAGAACAGTCTCCACTATCTAATGCCAACACGGAGAACAGTCTCCACTATCTAATGCTAACACGGAGAACAGTCTCCATGGCTGTGGAGTCTCCACTATCTAATGCTAACACGGAGAACAGTCTCCATGGCTGTGGAGTCTCCACCATCTAATGCTAACACGGAGAACAGTCTCCATGGCTGTGGAGTCTCCACTATCTAATGCCAACACGGAGAAGAGTCTCCATGGCTGTGGAGTCTCCACTATCTAATGCCAACACGGAGAACAGTCTCCATGGCTGTGGAGTCTCCACTATCTAATGCCAACACGGAGAACAGTCTCCATGGCTGTGGAGTCTCCACTATCTAATGCTAACACGGAGAACAGTCTCCATGGCTGTGGAGTCTCCACTATCTAATGCCAACACGGAGAACAGTCTCCATGGCTGTGGAGTCTCCACTATCTAATGCTAACACGGAGAACAGTCTCCATGGCTGTGGAGTCTCCACTATCTAATGCTAACACGGAGAACAGTCTCCATGGCTGTGGAGTCTCCACTATCTAATGCTAACACGGAGAACAGTCTCCATGGCTGTGGAGTCTCCACTATCTAATGCCAACACGGAGAACAGTCTCCATGGCTGTGGAGTCTCCACTATCTAATGCCAACACGGAGAACAGTCTCCACTATCTAATGCCAACACGGAGAAGAGTCTCCATGGCTGTGGAGTCTCCACTATCTAATGCCAACACGGAGAACAGTCTCCATGGCTGTGGAGTCTCCACTATCTAATGCCAACACGGAGAACAGTCTCCACTATCTAATGCCAACACGGAGAACAGTCTCCATGGCTGTGGAATCTCCACTATCTAATGCCAACACGGAGAACAGTCTCCATGGCTGTGGAGTCTCCACTATCTAATGCCAACACGGAGAACAGTCTCCATGGCTGTGGAGTCTCCACTATCTAATGCTAACACGGAGAACAGTCTCCATGGCTGTGGAGTCTCCACTATCTAATGCTAACACGGAGAACAGTCTCCACTATCTAATGCTAACACGGAGAACAGTCTCCATGGCTGTGGAGTCTCCACTATCTAATGCTAACACGGAGAACAGACTCCACTATCTAATGCCAACACGGAGAACAGTCTCCACTATCTAATGCTAACACGGAGAACAGTCTCCACTATCTAATGCTAACATGGAGAACAGTCTCCATGGCTGTGGAGTCTCCACCATCTAATGCTAACACGGAGAACAGTCTCCATGGCTCTCGAGTCTCCACCATCTAATGCTAACACGGAGAACAGTCTCCATGGCTCTCGAGTCAACACACTAATGCCGGGCATACACAACATGACTGTCTCAACGTTTTTGCAGACCCAGACAAATGTTCATGATCGGGGTGAAATCCTATAAACTTGGGCTAGGATCAGTATACCGGAACTAGCGTAGTTTGAGTGAATTTAAAAAGGAGTACAGCTGCACCATCGAGAGCATCTTGACAGGCTGCATCACCACTTGCTACGGAAATTACACCACCCTTAACCGCAAAGCGCTACAAAGGGTGGTGTGGACATCTCAGTCCATCACTGTGGCTCAGCTCCATGCCATCTAGGACCTCTGTACCAGGCGGTGTCAGAGGAAGGCCCGAAGAATTGCCAAAGACTCCAGCCACCCTAGTCATAGACTGTTCTCTCTGCTACCGTCCAGACCAACAGGCTCCGAGACCACTTGTTCCCCCAAGCCATGGGTTAGGGTTGGTACCGGGGCAGTGCTGGTACAGGGGCAGTGCTGGTACAGGGACATATCATCCTACTCTACTGTCAAACTGAAATTCACCATACATGATCATATATCCATACTGAGGCAGGGGGACTCTACCCACCCGGACAGCCCCATCTCCAGGGGGACTCTACCCACCAGGACAGCCCCATCTCCAGGGGGACTCTACCCACCAGGACAGCCCCATCTCCAGGGCAGTGGGTCCCAGGTAGAATGGCAGAGAGGACCCCTCACCCTCTACTCCCCCCCCCCTGCCTCACCCTCTACTCCCCCTGCCTCACCCTCTACTTCCCCTGCCTCACCCTCTACTTCCCCTGCCTCACCCTCTACTTCCCCTGCCTCACCCTCTACTTCCCCTGCCTCACCCTCTACTTCCCCTGCCTCACCCTCTACTTCCCCTGCCTCACCCTCTACTTCCCCTGCCTCACCCTCTACTTCCCCTGCCTCACCCCTATTCTAGGGTTAGGCGTTACCCACCAGGATAGCAGAGACCAGCCCCATCTCCAGCGCAGTGGGTCCCAGGTTGAAGACAATGGCAGAGAGGACGAAGGAGATGCCCCTGGTGCCCCTATCAATGGCCTTTGACAACGCCCCCGTCTGGCGGGACAGGTGGAAGCCCAGGTCCAGGCTGTGGAGGTGCAGGAACACGTTCTTGGCGATACGCCGGATGGAACTCTGGGCCACCTTCCCAAACACGGCGTTCCGCAGCTCGTTGAAGAGGGCCGAACCGGCACGGGACACACCGTCTGGGAGAAGAGAAAGAAGATTTCATCAGAGAAAACAGCACGCCAGCCTCTATACCAATCAGAGACAAGGGGATATACAGATCAATTGATGTGGTTGTACTTGGCAAGTCACTTCCCAGTCCAGACCAGGATGTGTAGTAACAGAGACCGTCCCAGACCAGACCAGTCCAAGCCAGGCTGTATAGTAAGAGACCGTCCCAGACCAGACCAGTCCAGGCCAGGCTGTGTAGTAACAGAGACCGTCCCAGGCCAGGCCAGGCCAGGCTGTGTAGTAACAGAGACCGTCCCAGACCAGTCTGTGTAGTAACAGAGACCGTCCCAGACCAGTCTGTGTAGTAACAGAGACCGTCCCAGGCCAGGCCAGGCTGTGTAGTAACAGAGACCGTCCCAGTCCAGGCCAGGCTGTGTAGTAACAGAGACCGTCCCAGTCCAGGCCAGGCTGTGTCGTAACAGAGACCGTCCCAGTCCAGGCCAGGCTGTGTCGTAACAGAGACCGTCCCAGTCCAGGCCAGGCTGTGTCGTAACAGAGACCGTCCCAGTCCAGGCCAGGCTGTGTCGTAACAGAGACCGTCCCAGGGCAGGCCAGGCTGTGTAGTAACAGAGACCGTCCCAGGCCAGGCCAGGCTGTGTAGTAACAGAGACCGTCCCAGGCCAGGCCAGGCTGTGTAGTAACAGAGACCGTCCCAGGCCAGGCCAGGCTGTGTAGTAACAGAGACCGTCCCAGGCCAGGCCAGGCTGTGTAGTAACAGAGACCGCCCCAGGCCAGGCCAGGCTGTGTAGTAACAGAGACCGTCCCAGGCCAGGCCAGGCTGTGTAGTAACAGAGACCGTCCCAGACCAGGCTGTGTAGTAAGAGACCGTCCCAGGCCAGGCTGTGTAGTAACAGACTGTCCCAGGCCAGGCTGTGTAGTAACAGACTGTCCCAGGCCAGGCTGTGTAGTAACAGAGACCGTCCCAGGCCAGGCCAGGCTGTGTAGTAACAGAGACCGTCCCAGGCCAGGCCAGGCTGTGTAGTAACAGAGACCGTCCCAGGCCAGGCCAGGCTGTGTAGTAACAGAGACCGTCCCAGGCCAGGCCAGGCTGTGTAGTAACAGACCGTCCCAGGCCAGGCCAGGCTGTGTAGTAACAGAGACCGTCCCAGGCCAGGCCAGGCTGTGTAGTAACAGAGACCGTCCCAGGCCAGGCCAGGCTGTGTAGTAACAGAGACCGTCCCAGGCCAGGCTGTGTAGTAACAGAGACCGTCCCAGGCCAGGCCAGGCTGTGTAGTAACAGAGACCGTCCCAGGCCAGACCAGGCTGTGTAGTAACAGAGACCGTCCCAGGCCAGACCAGGCTGTGTAGTAACAGAGACCGTCCCAGGCCAGGCTGTGTAGTAACAGAGACCGTCCCAGTCCAGACCAGGCTGTGTAGTACAGAGACCGTCCCAGGCCAGGCCAGGCTGTGTAGTAACAGAGACCGTCCCAGGCCAGGCCAGGCTGTGTAGTAACAGAGACCGTCCCAGGCCAGGCCAGGCTGTGTAGTAACAGAGACCGTCCCAGGCCAGGCTGTGTAGTAACAGAGACCGTCCCAGGCCAGGCTGTGTAGTAACAGAGACCGTCCCAGTCCAGGCTGTGTAGTAACAGAGACCGTCCCAGTCCAGACCAGGCTGTGTAGTACAGAGACCGTCCCAGGCCAGGCCAGGCTGTGTACTAACAGAGACCGTCCCAGGCCAGGCCAGGCTGTGTACTAACAGAGACCGTCCCAGGCCAGGCTGTGTAGTAACAGAGACCGTCCCAGGCCAGGCCAGGCTGTGTAGTAACAGAGACCGTCCCAGGCCAGGCCAGGCTGTGTAGTAACAGAGACCGTCCCAGGCCAGGCCAGGCTGTGTAGTAACAGAGACCGTCCCAGGCCAGACCAGGCTGTGTAGTAACAGAGACCGTCCCAGGCCAGACCAGGCTGTGTAGTAACAGAGACCGTCCCAGGCCAGGCCAGGCTGTGTAGTAACAGAGACCGTCCCAGTCCAGGCCAGGCTGTGTAGTAACAGAGACCGTCCCAGTCCAGCCAGGCTGTGTAGTAACAGAGACCGTCCCAGGCCAGACCAGGCTGTGTAGTAACAGAGACCGTCCCAGGCCAGGCCAGGCTGTGTAGTAACAGAGACCGTCCCAGGCCAGGCCAGGCTGTGTAGTAACAGAGACCGTCCCAGGCCAGGCCAGGCTGTGTAGTAACAGAGACCGTCCCAGTCCAGCCAGGCTGTGTAGTAACAGAGACCGTCCCAGTCCAGACCAGGCTGTGTAGTAACAGAGACCGTCCCAGGCCAGGCCAGGCTGTGTAGTAACAGAGACCGTCCCAGGCCAGGCCAGGCTGTGTAGTAACAGAGTGAGGCCAGTCCCAGGCCAGGCCAGGCTGTGTAGTAACAGAGACCGTCCCAGGCCAGGCCAGGCTGTGTAGTAACAGAGACCGTCCCAGGCCAGACCAGGCTGTGTAGTAACAGAGACCGTCCCAGGCCAGGCCAGGCTGTGTAGTAACAGAGACCGTCCCAGGCCAGGCCAGGCTGTGTAGTAACAGAGACCGTCCCAGGCCAGGCCAGGCTGTGTAGTAACAGAGACCGTCCCAGGCCAGGCCAGGCTGTGTAGTAACAGAGACCGTCCCAGGCCAGACCAGGCTGTGTAGTAACAGAGACCGTCCCAGGCCAGGCCAGGCTGTGTAGTAACAGAGACCGTCCCAGGCCAGCCAGGCTGTGTAGTAACAGAGACCGTCCCAGTCCAGACCAGGCTGTGTAGTAACAGAGACCGTCCCAGGCCAGACCAGGCTGTGTAGTAACAGAGACCGTCCCAGGCCAGGCTGTGTAGTAACAGAGACCGCCCCAGGCCAGGCCAGGCTGTGTAGTAACAGAGACCGCCCCAGGCCAGGCCAGGCTGTGTAGTAACAGAGACCGCCCCAGGCCAGACCAGGCTGTGTAGTAACAGAGACCGCCCCAGGCCAGACCAGGCTGTGTAGTAACAGAGACCGTCCCAGGCCAGGCCAGGCTGTGTAGTAACAGAGACCGTCCCAGGCCAGGCCAGGCTGTGTAGTAACAGAGACCGTCCCAGGCCAGCCAGGCTGTGTAGTAACAGAGACCGTCCCAGGCCAGGCCAGGCTGTGTAGTAACAGAGACCGTCCCAGGCCAGGCCAGGCTGTGTAGTAACAGAGACCGTCCCAGGCCAGGCCAGGCTGTGTAGTAACAGAGACCGTCCCAGGCCAGGCCAGGCTGTGTAGTAACAGAGACCGTCCCAGGCCAGGCTGTGTAGTAACAGAGACCGCCCCAGGCCAGACCAGGCTGTGTAGTAACAGAGACCGCCCCAGGCCAGACCAGGCTGTGTAGTAACAGAGACCGTCCCAGGCCAGGCCAGGCTGTGTAGTAACAGAGACCGTCCCAGGCCAGGCCAGGCTGTGTAGTAACAGAGACCGTCCCAGGCCAGCCAGGCTGTGTAGTAACAGAGACCGTCCCAGGCCAGACCAGGCTGTGTAGTAACAGAGACCGTCCCAGGCCAGGCCAGGCTGTGTAGTAACAGAGACCGTCCCAGGCCATGCCAGGCTGTGTAGTAACAGAGACCGTACCCAGGCCAGGCCAGGCTGTGTAGTAACAGAGACCGTACCCAGGCCAGGCCAGGCTGTGTAGTAAACATTTTATTCCAACACGACACACACAGGGATGGACACTGCTGTATTCCACAAAACATCACAACTACTGCTCCTAAATACAATGTCAGAATGTTAGCTCAACTGTTGTTGAATCAGTCATTCAGCGATCTGCAGTATTCTACAGGCCAATGAAACCAGCAGCAACATTGGTGAACAACAGGGGGCTTTCATCTCAAGGCCAGAGACAGCAGAGGCTTGTGTCATGCTAGCTGTATGTGTGTGTGTGTGTGTGTGTGTGTGAGACTAGCTGGCTGCCAGCAAACTAACATGGTTCATTAGTTTGGGTTGGCTCAGTTCATTAGAGCTGACAGCAGCAGTCCGAGTGATGGTTTGGGTTGGCTCAGTTCATTAGAGCGGATTTCATCAAGGCCATCTCTACCTTCCCGGTCACCCTAGACCCACTTCAATGTGCATACCGTCCCAATAGATCCACAGACAATGCCGTCACACTGCCCACTGCCCTACCCCATCTGGACAAGAGGAATACCAATTAGAGGTCGACTGAAGAATTTGGGACGATTTCAAGTTTTCATAACAAATCGGTAATGTAAAATCGTAAACGATGACATTGCAATCCACGAGGAAAGTACGTGGCAGGCTGACCACCTGTTACTCGAGAGCAGCGTCAAAAGGACATCGTTTCTGCAAGGAGGCAAGGTAAGTTGCATTAAACTTATCTTGTAAAAAACAAATCAATCTTAACATAATCACGAGTTAACCTAGTGACATCATCAACCATGTGTAGTTAACTAGCTTGTCCTGCATTGCATATAATCGATGCGGTCGGTGCCTGTTCATTTATCATCGAATCACAGCCTACTTCAACTTTGCTAAACGGGTGATGATTTAACAAAAGCGCATTCATTGCACAAATGTAACTAACCATAACACCAATGCCTTTCTTAAAATCAATACACCGAAGTATATTTTTTTAAACCTGCATATTTAGTTAAAAATAAATGCATGTTAGCAGGCAATATTAACTAGGGAAATTGTGTCACTTCTCTTGCGTTCAGTGCAAGCAGAATCTATGCAGTTTGGACAGCCTGGCTGGTTGCGAATTGTGTGACTCACTAACATACACCGCAAATCATTTGCCAGAATTTTACATAAATATGACGTAACATTGAAGGTTTTGCAATGTAACAGCAATATTTAGACTTATGGATGGCACCCGTTAGATAAAATACAGACCGGTTCCATATACCACTGAAAGAATAAACGTTTTGTATTCGAAATGACAGTTTACAGATTTCACCATATTAGTGAACTAAGGTTCGTATTTCTGTGTGTTTATTATATTATAATTAAGTCTATGCGCTGTTTATGACTTCAAGTCTATCAACTCCAGAGATTAGGGGCTAGCATTACTATAGTGCCTATAAGAACATCCATTAGTCAAAGATGTATGAAATACAAATGGTATAGAGAGAAATAGTGCTATAATTTCTATATTAACTACAACCTAAAACTTCTTACCTGGGAATATTGAAGACTCATGTTAAAAGGAACCACCAACTTTCATATGTTCTCATGTTCTGAGCAAGGAACTTAAACGTTAGCTTTCTTACATGACACATATTGCACTTTTGCTTTCTTCTCCAACACTTTGTTTTTGCATTATTTAAACCAAATTGAACATGTTTCATTAATTTGAGACTAAATAGATTATGTATTATATTAAGTCAAAATAAAACTGTTGTTTATTCAGTATTGTTATATTTGTCATTTTTTACACATACATAAAACTGCAGATTAATCTGCTTTTTTTGGTCCTCCAATAATCGGTATCGGTGTTAAAAAATGATAATCGGTCGACCTACAATACCAATGCTGTTAACTAAAGTTAGAAAGTTAAGTTCCTCGGTGTACACATCACTGACAAACTGAAATGGTCCATCCACACAGACAGCGTGTTGAAAGCGCACAGCACCTCATTAGGCTGAAGAAATTTAGCTTGGCACCCAAAACCCTGACAAACTTTTACGGATGCACAATTGAGAGCAACCTGTCGGGCTGCATCACCGCCTGGTACGGAAACTTTACACAGGTGTGTATATGTTGTGAAAGTTAGATATTACTGCACTGTCCAAGCTAGAAACCCAAGCATTTCACAACACCCGCAATAACATCTGCTAAACACGTGTATGTGACCAACACAATTTGATCAGCAGTCAGCACCAGTTAGGGAACGGGTATCTAGTCAGTTGTACAACAACGCATTCAACTGAAATGTGTCTTCCGCATTTAACCCAACCCCTCTGAATCAGAGGGGTGCGGGTGGGCTGCCTTAATCGACATGCACATCTGAGTTCATTAGAGCGGTTTTCATCAGCAGTCAGAGCCAGAGGAGGCAGAGCCAGAGGAGGCAGAGCCAGAGGAGGCAGAGCCAGAGGAGGCAGAGCCAGAGGAGGCAGAGCCAGAGGAGGCAGAGCCAGAGGAGGCAGAGCCAGAGGAGACAGAGCCAGAGGAGGCAGAGCCAGAGGCGGCAGAGCCAGAGGAGACAGAGCCAGAGGAGACAGAGCCAGAGGAGGCAGAGCCAGAGGAGGCAGAGCCAGAGGCGGCAGAGCCAGAGGAGACAGAGCCAGAGGAGACAGAGCCAGAGGAGACAGAGCCAGAGGAGACAGAGCCAGAGGAGACACTAGGTTTGATATACTTATAGTTGAATGGTTCCCTATCCCAGATAATCTAGAATCTGACTCCTGGACTGTGATAACAATATTCTGTTCCAAGATATTCAAACACTTTTTTTTGTGCCTTTCTGGTTTGTGAAGAAAAGTAGTTGGGACTTACAACCAATAAGAACAGCGGTTGCCATGGTAGCCACGGTGTTGGGGGCGTCGCTCAGGTTCAACATGTGTCCTGACAGTCCGTTCAGCTCATCCACAGCATACTTAAACATGAAGGGAACCATCACGTTGGTCATCTAGAGAGAGTGAGAAACAGGAGTGGTGAAAACAGGAATGTCCACTCTGATGGTAGAAGCTCGGTGCAGTAAGGCTGGCTGTGTGTGGGCTTGTATTACTATCCTGATGGGGATAGATACCCTGAAATTCCAGATAGTGAAACAAGGAAAGGTCAACACTACATAGGTAAGCGAACGGTTCCAGACTGCAGATAGGATCTATCGACCTCTATATCTACGTGGCATTCAGAAAGTAATCAGACCACTAGACTTTAGTTATATTTTTTTTACTCAATCTACACAATACCACATAATGACAGTGAAAAAAGGTTTAAACATTTTTGCGAATTTACTTACAAAAGTATTCAGACCTTTTGCGATGAGACTCAAATTAGCTAAAGGTGCATCCTGTTTCCATTCATTATCCTCAAAATGTTTCTACAATTGTTTAGAAAATAATAATAATTTAAAAGGGCATAGATTAGCTTTAATATTGCAGATATATGGGGTATTGGAAATGCTACAGTCTATGTTTTGTAAATATAAATTCAGCAACAAAAAAAATATACATTTTTCAGGACAGTCTCTCAAAGAATTCGTAAAACCTCAAATAACTTCACAGATCTTCATCGTAAAGGGTTTAAACAGTTTCCCATGCTTGTTCAATGACCCATGTCGGCGCCAACAGAGATGGCCGACTCGCTTCGCGTTCCAAGGAATCTATGCAGTATTTCGTTTTTTTTTTACGTGTTATTTCTTACCCCAGGTAATCGTAGGTTTCATTACATACAGTCGGGAGGAACTAAGTTCCTCGGCGTACACATCATGGACAAACTGAATTGGTCCACTCACACAGACAGCGTCGTGAAGAAGGCGCAGCAGCGCCTCTTCAACCTCTGGAGGCTGAAGAAATGTGGCTTGTCACCAAAAGCACACAAACCTTTACAGATGCAAAATCAAGAGCATCCCGTCGGGTTGTATCACCGCCTGGTACGGCAACTGCTCCGCCCACAACCGTAAGGCTCTCCAGAGGGTAGTGAGGTCTGCACAACGCATCATCGGGGGCAAACTACCTGCCCTCCAGGACATCTACAACACCCGATGTTACAGGAAGGCCAAAAAGATCATCAAGGCCAACAACCACGTGAGCCACTGCCTGTTCACCACGCTATCATCCAGAAGGCGAGGTCAGTACAGGTGCATCAAAGATGGGACCGAGAGACAGAAGCTGTTTTTCAGTCTCAAGGCCACCAGACTGTTAAACAGCCACCACTAACATTGAGTGGCTGCTGCCAACATACTGTCTCAACTCCAGCCACTTTAATAATGAAAATTGATGTAAAAAATGTATCACAATGCCACTTAATGTTTAATACCCTACATTACTCATCTCATATGTATATACTGTACTCTATACCGTCTACTGCATCTTGCCTATGCCGTTCTGCACCATCACTCATTCATACATCTTTATGTAAAAGTTTGTGGAAGATTAGAGTAACATCTCGCAGCAAGAACTGGCAAATCTGATGCAGTCCATGAGGAGGAGCTGTTCAGGAATTTTACGTCTTGAAGCTATTAAGAAGTATTTTAAACCTAGAGATGGTGCTCCGGTACCGCTTGCCATGCGGTGGCAGAGAGAACCGTCTATGACTAGGGTGGCTGGAGTCTGACAATTTTTTGGGCCCTCCTCTGACAGCGCCTGGTATAGAGGTCCTGGATGGCAGGAAGCTTGGCCCCAGTGATGTACTGGGTGGTACTGTCGTGCCTTGCAGTCAGAGGCCGATAAGTTGCCATACCAGGCAGTGGTGCAACCAGTCAGGATGCTGTCGATGGTACAGCTGCAGAACGTTTTGAGGATCTGAGGAACCATGCCAAATCTTTGTCGTGCCCTCTTCATGGCTGTCTTGGTGTGTTTGGACCATGATAGTTTGTTGGTGATGTGGAAACCAAGGAACTTGAAGCACTAAAGCCGCGTCAATGAGAATGGGGGCGTGCTCGCTCCTACTTTTCCTGTAGTCCATCTCCTTTGTTCACGTTGTGGGAGAGGTTGTTGTCCCGGCACCACACTGCCAGGTCTCTGACCTCCTCTCTATAGGCTGTCTCATCGTTGAGGGAGAGGTTGTTGTCCCGGCACCACACTGCCAGGTCTCTGACCTCCTCCCTATAGGCTGTCTCATCGTTGAGGGAGAGGTTGTTGTCCCGGCACCACACTGCCAGGTCTCTGACGTCCTCCCTATAGGCTGGCTCATCGTTGAGGGAGAGGTTGTTGTCCTGGTACCACACTGCCAGGTCTCTGACCTCCTCCCTATAGGCTGTCTCATCGTTGAGGGAGAGGTTGTTGTCCCGGCACCACACTGCCAGGTCTCTGACCTCCTCCCTATAGGCTGTCTCATCGTTGAGGGAGAGGTTGTTGTCCTGGTACCACCAGGTCTCTGACCTCCTCCCTATAGACTGTCTCATCGTTGAGGGAGAGGTTGTTGTCCTGGTGCCACACTGCCAGGTCTCTGACCTCCTCCCTATAGGCTGTCTCATCGTTGAGGGAGAGGTTGTTGTCCCGGCACCACACTGCCAGGTCTCTGACCTCCTCCCTATAGGCTGTCTCATCGTTGAGGGAGAGGTTGTTGTCCCGGCACCACACTGCCAGGTCTCTGACCTCCTCCCTATAGGCTGTCTCATCGTTGAGGGAGAGGTTATTGTCCTGGCACCACACTGCCAGGTCTCTGACCTCCTCCCTATAGGCTGTCTCATCGTTGAGGGAGAGGTTATTGTCCCGGCACCACACTGCCAGGTCTCTGACCTCCTCCCTATAGGCTGTCTCATCGTTGAGGGAGAGGTTATTGTCCTGGCACCACACTGCCAGGTCTCTGACCTCCTCTCTATAGGCTGTCTCATCGTTGAGGGAGAGGTTATTGTCCTGGCACCACCAGGTCTCTGACTTCCTCCCTACAGGCTGTCTCATCGTCGTTGGTGATGAGACATACCGTTGTTGTATCATCAGCAAACCTGGTGTCGGAGTCGTGCCTAGCCATGCAGTCGTAGGTGAACAGGGAGTACAGGAGGGGACTGAGCACGCACCCCTGAGGGGCGGTAATCATTTAGCCAGGTTACCTTTGCTATCTTGGGCACAGGGACTATGGTGGTCTGTTTGAAATATGTATAGTGGGCTCCAAAATTACTGGCACCCCTGACTGCACAAATAGTTAAAAATATATAATTATAGAGAAAGTCAAAATACCAACATGTGACAAATACTGTACTTAATGTTTCAATGGAACACACTAAAATAAGTTATTGATTACATTTTTTTTTAAATCAATGCGCTCCAAATAAAGGTTTCACAATTAATGGCACCCTTATAGATGATTGTCAATAACATCTACCAAAATTAAACCAGGAATTAAATTCCACTTATTTAATTTGAGCTAAGTCTTAAGGAACTATAATGGGCCCTTACATCACTTCCTGTTTCACTCGGCTATCAAAATGAGTTAACAGGCATGGAATATCCCTTTGCCAGCCAACACCATGAAGAAAACCGAGGAACTGGCAGTTCGAAAGAGACAGATGGTCGTAGACCATCATAAATCTGGTAATGGCTACAAGAAGATCCACAAACGATTGAATATACCACTGAGCCCTGTCAGGGGAATTATTTAAAAAATATAAAGATATGGAACAGTTGAAAACATCATGGGTAGAGGACGCAAGTGCAAGGCCTTGGGGTCACCAGGTTTCAACAAGCACCTTCGGACACCACCTTCTCAAGGCTCTTTGGAAGGGCTGCCAGAAGAAAGAGCCCTTTCTGACCTCGAGACAGACGCTTGGAGTCAAACGGCATTTAAATTATGACTGGAAGAAGGTGCTCTGGTCCGAAGGGACCAAAATTCAACGTTTTGGTCAGAAACAGCATCAGCATGTTTGACGTCAAAACTTAGATTCATACAAGGAGAGGCACCTCATGCCCACGGTGAAACAGAGAGGCACCTCATGCCCACGGTGAAACAGAGAGGCACCTCATGCCCACGGTGAAACAGAGAGGCACCTCATGCCCACGGTGAAACAGAGAGGCACCTCATGCCCACGGTGAAACAGAGAGGCACCTCATGCCCACGGTGAAACAGAGAGGCACCTCATGCCCACGGTGAAACAGAGAGGCACCTCATGCCCACGGTGAAACAGAGAGGCACCTCATGCCCAAACAGAGAGGCACCTCATGCCCACGGTGAAACAGAGAGGCACCTCATGCCCACGGTGAAACAGAGAGCACCTCATGCCCACGGTGAAACAGAGAGGCACCTCATGCCCACGGTGAAACAGAGAGGCACCTCATGCCCACGGTGAAACAGAGAGGCACCTCATGCCCACGGTGAAACAGAGAGGCACCTCATGCCCACGGTGAAACAGAGAGGCACCTCATGCCCACGGTGAAACAGAGAGGCACCTCATGCCCACGGTGAAACAGAGGGCACCTCATGCCCACGGTGAAACAGAGAGGCACCTCATGCCCACGGTGAAACAGAGAGGCACCTCATGCCCACGGTGAAACAGAGAGGCACCTCATGCCCACGGTGAAACAGAGAGGCACCTCATGCCCACGGTGAAACAGAGAGGCACCTCATGCCCACGGTGAAACAGAGAGGCACCTCATGCCCACGGTGAAACAGAGAGGCACCTCATGCCCACGGTGAAACAGAGAGGCACCTCATGCCCACGGTGAAACAGAGAGGCACCTCATGCCCACGGTGAAACAGAGAGGCACCTCATGCCCACGGTGAAACAGAGAGGCACCTCATGCCCACGGTGAAACAGAGAGGCACCTCATGCCCACGGTGAAACAGAGAGGCACCTCATGCCCACGGTGAAACAGAGAGGCACCTCATGCCCACGGTGAAACAGAGAGGCACCTCATGCCCACGGTGAAACAGAGAGGCACCTCATGCCCACGGTGAAACAGAGAGGCACCTCATGCCCACGGTGAAACAGAGAGGCACCTCATGCCCACGGTGAAACAGAGAGGCACCTCATGCCCACGGTGAAACAGAGAGGCACCTCATGCCCACGGTGAAACAGAGAGGCACCTCATGCCCACGGTGAAACAGAGAGGCACCTCATGCCCACGGTGAAACAGAGAGGCACCTCATGCCCACGGTGAAACAGAGAGGCACCTCATGCCCACGGTGAAACAGAGAGGCACCTCATGCCCACGGTGAAACAGAGAGGCACCTCATGCCCACGGTGAAACAGAGAGGCACCTCATGCCCACGGTGAAACAGAGAGGCACCTCATGCCCACGGTGAAACAGAGGGCACCTCATGCCCACGGTGAAACAGAGACCTCATGGGTGAAACACCTCATGCCCACGGTGAAACAGAGGCACCTCATGCCCACGGTGAAACAGAGAGGCACCTCATGCCCACGGTGAAACAGAGAGGCACCTCATGCCCACGGTGAAACAGAGAGGCACCTCATGCCCACGGTGAAACAGAGAGGCACCTCATGCCCACGGTGAAACAGAGAGGCACCTCATGCCCACGGTGAAACAGAGAGGCACCTCATGCCCACGGTGAAACAGAGAGGCACCTCATGCCCACGGTGAAACAGAGAGGCACCTCATGCCCACGGTGAAACAGAGAGGCACCTCATGCCCACGGTGAAACAGAGAGGCACCTCATGCCCACGGTGAAACAGAGAGGCACCTCATGCCCACGGTGAAACAGAGAGGCACCTCATGCCCACGGTGAAACAGAGAGGCACCTCATGCCCACGGTGAAACAGAGAGGCACCTCATGCCCCACGGTGAAACAGAGAGGCACCTCATGCCCCACGGTGAAACAGAGAGGCACCTCATGCCCCACGGTGAAACAGAGAGGCACCTCATGCCCCACGGTGAAACAGAGAGGCACCTCATGCCCCACGGTGAAACAGAGGGCACCTCATGCCCCACGGTGAAACAGAGAGGCACCTCATGCCCCACGGTGAAACAGAGAGGCACCTCATGCCCCACGGTGAAACAGAGAGGCACCTCATGCCCCACGGTGAAACAGAGCACCTCATGCCCCACGGTGAAACAGAGAGGCACCTCATGCCCCACGGTGAAACAGAGAGGCACCTCATGCCCCACGGTGAAACAGAGAGGCACCTCATGCCCCACGGTGAAACAGAGAGGCACCCCATGCCCCACGGTGAAACAGAGAGGCACCTCATGCCCACGGTGAAACAGAGAGGCACCTCATGCCCACGGTGAAACAGAGAGGCACCTCATGCCCACGGTGAAACAGAGAGGCACCTCATGCCCACGGTGAAACAGAGAGGCACCTCATGCCCACGGTGAAACAGAGAGGCACCTCATGCCCACGGTGAAACAGAGAGGCACCTCATGCCCACGGTGAAACAGAGAGGCACCTCATGCCCACGGTGAAACAGAGGGCACCTCATACCCACGGTGAAACAGAGAGGCACCTCATACCCACGGTGAAACAGAGAGGCACCTCATGCCCACGGTGAAACAGAGAGGCACCTCATGCCCACGGTGAAACAGAGAGGCACCTCATGCCCACGGTGAAACAGAGAGGCACCTCATACCCACGGTGAAACAGAGAGGCACCTCATACCCACGGTGAAACAGAGAGGCACCTCATGCCCACGGTGAAACAGAGAGGCACCTCATACCCACGGTGAAACAGAGAGGCACCTCATGCCCAGGTGAATGCCCACGGTGAAACAGGCACCTCATGCCCACGGTGAAACAGAGAGGCACCTCATACCCACGGTGAAACAGAGAGGCACCTCATACCCACGGTGAAACAGAGAGGCACCTCATGCCCACGGTGAAACAGAGAGGCACCTCATGCCCACGGTGAAACAGAGAGGCACCTCATGCCCACGGTGAAACAGAGAGGCACCTCATGCCCACGGTGAAACAGAGAGGCACCTCATACCCACGGTGAAACATGGTGGTGGGTCAGTGATGTTTTGGGGCCGTTTTAATTCCAGAGATCCAGTGGTGCTGGTTCAGACTGATGGCATAATGAATTCCACCAAGTATCGGGCAATTTTGGCTGACAATCTGGTTTCCTCTGCCAGAAGGCTGGGACTTTGTCCTGTTGGAAAGTCAACCTACGGCCATGACCCAAAACCTCAAGATACACACAGAAATTGTTCTGTGACAAAATCAATGTTCTGCCATCTGTCGCCGGACCTCAATCCAATGGAAAACCTGTGGGCTGAATTGAAGTAGACAGTTGATCAGAGCAAACCCAAGAATGTGAAGGATCTTGAAAGGATCTGCACAGAGGAATGGTCCAAAATCCCTCCAAATTTGTTCCTTAACCCTGTCAAACATTACAGGTAAAGGCATCATGCTGTTGTCCAAGAGGTGGTTGCATTAAGTACTAAATGAGGCAATAATTATGAAACCTTGATTTTGGTGAAATGTATTTTTGATTAAATAATTGTATGATTTTGGTGGGTTCCGTTGAAAGATTAATAAAGTACACTATTCCTCACATGTTGATATTGAGTTTCTCTATAATCACATTGTTTATATTTTTAAGTATTGTTTGTGCATTGCCAGTCAGGGGTGCCAGTAATCACTGCTCTGATGTCCTGTTTTCGGTCATATTAGACCAGGGGTGTCAAAGTCAAATGGACGGAGGGCCAAATAAAAAATTTAGCTACAAGCCGAGGGCCGGACTGTTCGAATGTTCATTGAAAATTTTTTAAATGACGCATATAGTCTAGTGAACCTAATTGAACCTACTGAAAACCTAACAAATATATTCCAATATGATCAGATAAATAAAGCAATATTTTCTTATGGCTCTGTCAGTAATCTTTAATTTTCAACAGACACAAAAGACAAATTTCCTTTATATAAAAATCCCCATAACATGAACATTAAATGAAAGAAACCGGTATTCAAGGCGCCATCAGTAGCCTATATTTTCTATTTTAGCAAAAGTGGGCTAAATTTACTTCAAAGAAAAAAACAATAATAGCAATTTTCTATCATCCACTCAACTGAAATATTTTTAAAATATAATTGGATTGAAATACAATAAAATAAAGTGCAAAAATCTATTAATCAAAAACAACACTTTGTTTAAGGAGAAGTAACATGCAGTGAAAACAAATATTAAACTTTAACTTTTAAACTTGAACTGAGTAAAAACTCTAAATATGTGATTGCACAGTAATGTTCACTTGTTTGAGGTTGAGGGTGATACTTGGTGGTGTCCCATCTTTTCCACAAGTTCATCAATGTTCGGGGTAAGGCTCTGAGCTGAGGAAATCCTCAGAATTGAGTGGAGGTGTTCAGCAGTAAGTCGACTTCTGTGTGATGTTTTGTTCAGGTTCATCAAAGAAAAAGTTGTTCACACAGGTATGTGCTGCCAAACATAGACAACGTTTGAGCAGCCTGGATGCGCAGCTGGGGCATTGTGTCGGGGAGGAAACGGGCGAACTCCGCAGCACCCACTGCCGCATATTTTGCCCTCAGTGCATCATTGCATTGGAGGTCAATCAACTCCATTTGGAGGTTTGGTGGTGAGCTTTCCACGTCAACAGCAAATGGGTTACCGAGCAGTTCCAACCTGCTTTTTTGTGCTTCAAAGTCAGCAAATCGGCGTCGAAAGTCAGCGGCAAGCATACCTATTTTATCAGCCAACTGTGCGCTCGGGAACGCACTGGTAGAGAGCTTCTCTTTCATGGTCTGGCAGCTGGGAAAGTGGCTCAAATTTTCTTTCCGCATCTGCGTCTCCCACAGAGTCAGTTTGGTTTTAAATGCCTTCACTGTACTGTACATATCAGAGATGACATGATCCCGACCCTGCAGCTGCAAGTTCATTGCATTCAGATGACTCGTAATGTCACACAGAAAAGCCATTTCACACAGAAACATTTCGTCTCGGAGTTGTGTTGTGTCTTTCCCTTTGCTGTCCAAGAACAGACAAATCTCCTCACAAAGCTCGAAACATCTTTGAAGCACCTTTCCCTGGCTTAGCCATCGCACCTCTGTGTGATAAGGCAAATCACCATGCTCCGTTTCTAACTCCGTCAGAAATGCCTTGAACTGGCGGTGATTCAAACCTTTGGCTCTGATAAAGTTAACTGTGCGCGTGATGATGCTCATTACATGCTCCATTTTCAAGGCTTTACCGCACAACGCTTCCTGGTGTATGATACAATGATAAGCTGTCAGCTCACCTGTCGCGTTTTCCTCTTGCATCTTTTCCCGTATCTTCGCCACCAGTCCGCTCCTGTGTCCACACATCGCAGGTGCTCCGTCGGTTGTCAAACCCACGAGTTTTCCCAAGGCAGCTCCATCTCATTTACACATCTTGACACCTCTTCATACAAATCATGCCCCGTAGTTGTGCCATGCATAGGACGTAAAGCCAAAAACTCCTCTGTCACGCTTAGGCTGGAGTCCACTCCGCGGATGAAAATTGACAACTGGGCAATGTCAGAAATGTCGGTGCTCTCATCCACAGCCAAGGAATATGCAATGAAATCTTTTCCCTTTTTCACAAGCTGCTCTTTTAGATTGATGGACAACTGGTCTACTCTCTCGGCAATGGTGTTTCTGCTCAGACTCACATTTAAAAAGAGTTGCCTTTTTTCTGGGCAAACTTCGTCACAAACTTTAATCATGCAGTTTTTGATGAAATCCCCTCCGTAAATGGCCGGGCTGATTTAGCGATCTCTTCTGCCAAAATAAAACTGGCCTTGACAGCAGCCTGGCCTTGTGATTTGGCTTTTTTGAACAGAGCCTGTCGAGATTTGAGGCCTCGTTTTAATTCCTCTGCCTTTTGTAGCCTTTGTTCCATGTCCATATTCTTGTTTTTGTCCGCGTGTTTCGTTTCATAATGTCGTCTCAGATTATACTCTTTCAGTACCGCCACACTTTCTCCACACAGAAGACACACAGGTTTTCCAGCTACCTCCGTGAACATATACTCCGACTCCCACCTTGTTTGAAACCGGTTCTCAGTGTCCACCTTCCGTTTTGCCATTTTTGATGGGTATCTGAAAGTTAATTTTACTGTGATGCTGACGACTGCTGTGCCAATAAATATTGAAATGAAGCAGCCTACTGCTCGGTGCGTCACCGTTGCATTGTGGGAAATGTAGTATTGGTGCGTGTAAAAGATCTGCGGGCTGCCGGCTTGCTGCGGTCTGCGGGCCGGTTCTAATAATAAATCAAGATCATCCCAGGGGCCGTAAAAAACCTTCTCGCGGGCCGGATGTGGCCCGCGGGCCTTGACTCTGACATATGTGTATTAGACGGTAGCAGCAACATTATGTACAAAATTAGTTACACATTTTTTTGAAATAAATAAATAGCAAAGTTGGAGCCAGTAAAACGGCAGCTATTCCCTCTGGCACCTTCTCAGTGTCTCTCTACTATGAGTGGGAATACTTAGGATGAGATTTCAAAAATTAAAAAAAAATAATCACTCGGATTTCCTGGTGTATTTACAGTCTCCTTTCCAACAATGAACATTCACCAATAAGGGCTGGGGAAACCTGCTATAGAAAGGCCCCCCCCTGGGATTCCTTCACATTTTATAGTGTAGTAATAAGGGCTGGGGAAACCTGCTATAGAAAGGCCCCCCCCTGGGATTCCTTCACATTTTATAGTGTAGTAATAAGGGTTGGGGAAACCTGCTATAGAAAGGCCCCCCCTGGGATTCCTTCACATTTTATAGTGTAGTAATAAGGGTTGGGGAAACCTGCTATAGAAAGGCCCCCCCTGGGATTCCTTCACATTTTATAGTGTAGTAATAAGGGCTGGGGAAACCTGCTATAGAAAGGCCCCCCTGGGATTCCTTCACATTTTATAGTGTAGTAATAAGGGCTGGGGAAACCTGTTATAGAAAGGCCCCCCCTGGGATTCCTTCACATTTTATAGTGTAGTAATAAGGGCTGGGGAAACCTGCTATAGAAATGCCCCCCCTGGGATTCCTTCACATTTTATAGTGTAGTAATAAGGTCTGGGGAAACCTGCTATAGAAAGGCCCCCCTGGGATTCCTTCACATTTTATAGTGTAGTAATAAGGGCTGGGGAAACCTGCTATAGAAAGGCCCCCCCTGGGATTCCTTCACATTTTATAGTGTAGTAATAAGGGCTGGGGAAACCTGCTATAGAAAGGCCCCCCCCTGGGATTCCTTCACATTTTATAGTGTAGTAATAAGGGCTGGGGAAACCTGCTATAGAAAGGCCCCCCCTGGGATTCCTTCACATTTTATAGTGTAGTAATAAGGGCTGGGGAAACCTGCTATAGAAAGGCCCCCCTGGGATTCCTTCACATTTTATAGTGTAGTAATAAGGGTTGGGGAAACCTGCTATAGAAAGGCAACGCCCCCCCCTGGGATTCCTTCACATTTTATAGTGTTTCAAAGTGGGATTCAAGTGGAATTGTTATTTTTTTGTCAACGATATACAATATCGATTTTCAATCAGATTTAAGTCAAAAAATAATCTGCCAAGCCCTCTCCTACTTGAATTAACGTAACATAGCAGGCGTAAAAGAAACACCTGAGCAGAGATCCGGGTGTCAGCGGAAAGGAAGCTATGATGAGAGCTGTATCTCCCCAGAAAACTGGAAGCATTCGGTTGTGGGAAACTCCGATAAGGGTGAGCTAGAATGAATGATAAGCATTGATAGGACAGGAGCCTGTCAGTCACTAAGGTGACACAGAAACACTGCTAGTTTGACAGTCTGCTGTCTGTTGTGCGCGGTGGTTGAATTTTTATTTTACCTTTATTTAACCAGGTAGGCTAGTTGAGAACAAGTTCTCATTTACAACTGCGACCTGGCCAAGATAAATAATAGCAGTGTGAACAGACAACACAGAGTTACACATGGAGCAAACAATAAACAAGTCAATAACACAATAAACAAGTCAATAACACAGTAGAAAAAAAAGGGGAGTCTATATACATTGTGTGCAAAAGGCATGAGGTAGGCAAATAATTACAATTTTGCAGATTAACACTAGAGTGATAAATGATCAGATGGTCATGTACAGGTAGAGATATTGGTGTGCAAAAGAGCAGAAAAGTAAATAAATAAACAGTATGGGGATGAGGTAGGTAAAATTGGGTGGGCTATTTACCGATAGACTATGTACAGCTGCAGCGATCGGTTAGCTGCTCAGATAGCAGATGTTTGAAGTTGGTGAGGGAGATAAGTCTCCAACTTCAGTGATTTTTGCAATTCGTTCCAGTCACAGGTAGCAGAGAACTGGAACGAAAGGCGGCCAAGTGAGGTGTTGGCTTTAGGGATGATCAGTGAGATACACCTGCTGGAGCGCGTGCTACGGATGGGTGTTGCCATCGTGACCAGTGAACTCAGATAAGGCGGAGCTTTACCTAGCATGGACTTGTAGATGACCTGGAGCCAGTGGGTCAGGCGACGAATATGTAGCGAGGGCCAGCCGACTAGAGCATACAAGTCGCAGTGGTGGGTGGTATAAGGTGCTTTAGTGACAAAACGGATGGCACTGTGATAAACTGCATCCAGTTTGCTGAGTAGTGTTGGAAGCTATTTTGTAGATGACATCGCCGAAGTCGAGGATCGGTAGGATAGTCAGTTTTACTAGGGTAAGTTAGGCGGCGTGAGTGAAGGAGGCTTTGTTGCGGAATAGAAAGCCGACTCTTGATTTGATTTTCAATTGGAGATGTTTGATATGAGTCTGGAAGGAGAGTTTACAGTCTAGCCAGACACCTAGGTACTTATAGATGTCCACATATTCAAGGTCGGAACCATCCAGGGTGGTGATGCTCGTCAGGCGTGCGGGTGCAGGCAGCGAACGGTTGAAAAGCATGCATTTGGTTTTACTAGCGTTTAAGAGCAGTTGGAGGCCACTGAAGGAGTGTTGTATGTAATTTGCATGTCCCATAGCCTATAATGTGTTAACGATGAGTTGAAATCCCACTTAGCCTATTGTTTTCTGGCAGAGTCATTTATTTTCCTTCTCGCCCAGGGTCCGACAACGCTTTTTCCTTTCATGGTTCAACATTTACCTGCTCTGTCGCAGTCTACCACTGAAAACCACACGCGTAAACATCAAGCTATTTGTATTTGAGCACAGTGCAGTCAAAACTAAGTATTTAATTTGTTTTCTATCGTAGTTTCATCAGCTGTTTTAAATTAACACTGTAAAAAGTGAACTTTCTGATAGTTGCTGGTTCCAAGTACAGAGGCCACCAAAATAGAGCTTGTTTCCTCGGGGGAACCTGGCTGACTACTTTTTCTATTTGGCAGGGTACTCCATGTGGAAAACCCTGTTTAATACATCCCCCACAGCGTCATTATTAACTTTACCATGATGCTTAAAGAGAGAAATAAATGTCTGATCTGTTATTGTTACCCATTGACCAATCACTGCCCTTCTTTATGAGGCTTTTGAAAAGCACCCTGGTCTTTGTAGTTGAATCTGTGGTCGAAATTCACTACTAGACTGAGGAAGGGGGTAGTCATTCACTACTAAACTGAGGGGACAGAGGAAGGGGGTAGTCATTCACTACTAGACTGAGGGGACAGAGGAAGGGGGTAGTCATTCACTACTAGACTGAGGGGACAGAGGAAGGGGTTAGTCATTCACTACTAGACTGAGGGGACAGAGGAAGGGGGTAGTCATTCACTACTAGACTGAGGAAGGGGGTAGTCATTCACTACTAGACTGAGGAAGGGGGTAGTCATTCACTACTAGACTGAGGGGACAGAGGAAGGGGTTAGTCATTCACTACTAGACTGAGGGGACAGAGGAAGGGGGTAGTCATTCACTACTAGACTGAGGGGACAGAGGAAGGGGGTAGTCATTCACTACTAGACTGAGGGGACAGAGGAAGGGGTAGTCATTCACTACTAGACTGAGGGGACAGAGGAAGGGGTTAGTCATTCACTACTAGACTGAGGGGACAGAGGAAGGGGTTAGTCATTCACTACTAGACTGAGGGGACAGAGGAAGGGGGTAGTCATTCACTACTAGACTGAGGGGACAGAGGAAGGGGTTAGTCATTCACTACTAGACTGAGGGGACAGAGGAAGGGGGTAGTCATTCACTACTAGACTGAGGGGACAGAGCAAGGGGTTAGTCATTCACTACTAGACTGAGGGGACAGAGCAAGGGGGTAGTCATTCACTACTAGACTGAGGGACCTTACAGATGTCGTATATATGGGGGACAAAGGAAGTCATTAGTCATTCAAAAATCATGTCAATCACTATTATTTAACAGAGTGAGTCCATGTAACTTGTTAAGCCACATTTTAGTTATTAACTTGTAAAAATGTATATTATTTTCACTTTGACATTATGGAGTATTATGTAAATCATTTACAAAAAAATGACAAATATTTCAAAATGTGAAAAGGTTAAGATGTATACTTTCTATAAGCACGGCTACCTCACCCGCACGGCTACCTCACCCGCACGGCTACCTCACCCGCACGGCTACCTCACCCGCACGGCTACCTCACCCGCACGGCTACCTCACCCGCACGGCTACCTCACCCGCACGGCTACCTCACCTCCAGCCAGCAGACGTGTGTGTGTGTGTCCCATCAGACTACCTTAGCTCCAGCCAGCAGCCCCAGGGCGATGGCAACTCTAGCCCGTAGATCAGGCCGGTCCTTGGGCCACACGTAGGACAGCATGTTAGACAGGATGGTCCGGGAATTCACCTCCTTCAACTGCCACCAGGACACAAGAAAAACACTGTTAGATGACATAACATTGCTTATTCACATGGCTCAGTTGGTAGAGCATGGAGGTTGCAAAGACAAGGATTGTGGGTTTGATTCCCGCTGGGGCCTCCCATACACAAAGAAAGTCCCTTGGGATGAAAGCGTCTGCTGAATGTCATCCGTTATCATTTAAATGTTCCTCCTCACTGTGATCACAGAACAGGAAGGTAACATCAAACGCCTCAAGGAAAAAGCTTCATTTGTCCAAAACACTGACAAATAATAACAACAACACTCAAAAGGAAAGATGTAGATCATTTTAACAACCATTCATGACCAAGGTTTCTTTGATAAAAAATATGGCAAGACAATGTGTACTGGTTGTCCAATAGGATCCTGTAGTTCTCTTTCCCAATGGGTTTGACAGACAGGGAAGGAAAAACTAGAGGCCCCTGGTCTGTAGCTGCTCACCAGGCCCCAGGCAACCCACTGACGCCTGATGCTGCTCACCAGGCCCCAGGCAACCCACTGACGCCTGACGCTGCTCACCAGGCCCCAGGCAACCCACTGACGCCTGACGCTGCTCACCAGGCCCCAGGCAACCCACTGACGCCTGACGCTGCTCACCAGGCCCCAGGCAACCCACTGACGCCTGACGCTGCTCACCAGGCCCCAGGCAACCCACTGACGCCTGATGCTGCTCACCAGGCCCCAGGCAACCCACTGACGCCTGATGCTGCTCACCAGGCCCCAGGCAACCCACTGACGCCTGATGCTGCTCACCAGGCCCCAGGCAACCCACTGACGCCTGACGCTGCTCACCAGGCCCCAGGCAACCCACTGACGCCTGATGCTGCTCACCAGGCCCCAGGCAACCCACTGACGCCTGATGCTGCTCACCAGGCCCCAGGCAACCCACTGACGCCTGACGCTGCTCACCAGGCCCCAGGCAACCCTCTGACGCCTGATGCTTGGTGTGGGGTTGTGTACGCCCAGGGAAACGGGGAGCAGACTGGCCATCTGTCTCCAGGTGAACACGGATAGCCTGCCTGACACTACATCTCCCAGAGGGCAATAGGGCTGGGCAGCAGCTTAGAGATAGAGGTCTCGAGATGGACATCGTCATCAAGGGCTTCCATCATTTTAAAGTAGTCATCTGAGTGGGGATTCGAATGGGTTTGGTGCAATCAGCCAATGAATGATCAGAGCATTGTCTTCATGTTGCATTGCCTATAATTTGTAAATAGCTTTAAGCAATATCTCTGCCATCTAGTGGCCACAATAAATTAATGACAACATCTGGTTCAGCAGTCCAGCTCTGCAGGTGCCTGTAAATAATCAACATTACATTTGCACTTTTATTCAAAAACAAAATAGACCGCTTTCAAATAGAGATGGCCTCGATGGTGCTGCCCATGTTGTCGCAGACGCCATAACGGCACAAATACAAAGATGAGCCCTGTATCTCAATGCCACAGTCCCCGGGAAGACCCAGAGAGCCTGTCTGACACATCTACCAGGGGGCCAAGGGGCTGCCAGCCAAGCTGAGGGGGCAGCACAACATGGCTGTCATCCCATCCGAGAGCCAAGTCTTTGTCAGCCGGCTGCCACTGAGGCCTGGCTAAAGCGAAGGAGCTGCTGAAGAGCAGCAACACCAAGCTGATTATAGTCATGTGTGTGGTGCACAGTATACTGAAACTTTGGTCTTTTTAACTACCTGTATACAAAAAAAATGGTTTGATAGTAGAATTTTGGTTAGGTTCAGTACTTCTGTCAAATGCATCTTACATGACCTTCTCAATCACGTATCAGATCAGCCCCTTTATAGCACGAAGAGCAGTGCTCTACTTCCTCATTCATTTCTAGAGCTCTCTGGGCTTCATTGTTAGCTCCCCACTCATGCTGCACACAAGTATAATGTGACAGGGCATGTAGAAATGTTGAAACTGTTCATTATTGTTCGCAAAACAATGTCCTACAGGCAAGAACCCTTTACAATGCAAGAAGACACCGAAATCTTCCATCTTTATAGGATAAATGACCCAGCTTGCTGACAGCTGAAGCTAACATCAATTCACTACCCTGGTACTTTGTTTATGATAATACGCAAACTAGAGGTATCATTATTCATTTGAGACTAAATAGATTTTATTTATGCATTATATTGGGGCGGCAGGGTAGCCTAGTGGTTAGAGCGTTGGACTAGTAACCGGAAGGTTGCAAGTTCAAACCCCCGAGCTGACAAGGTACAAATCTGTCGTTCTGCCCCTGAACAGGCAGTTAACCCACTGTTCCCAGGCCGTCATTGAAAATAAGAATGTGTTCTTAACTGACTTGCCTGGTTAAATAAATGTAAAATTTAAAAAATATATATGTAGCAATATATATATAGCTTAATATATATATTAAGTCAAAATAAAAAAATGTTCATTCCATTCACTTAATCTCCCTTGCAACCATAAACAAATGTACTCCGTCTCCCTCGCCTCCTGTCGGGTTTCCACTACCTTGCATAGTAACAAAGATTCCACAGCCACATTCTACCTCCAAATGACATCATTATTTTCTTAAAGAGACAGCGCAGACTGTCAAAAGGAAAAGGCTTTCCATGCAACTGTTGATCAGTACAATAAAAACAATATGATCTAGCAGTTGCCAATAAAATAAGTCCTAAATGGAAGGGAAATAGACTCATCTGCAGCCCCATGAAATCAGCCAAAACCAGCTCAACTTAATGCATGACAGTCCTATTGAATATATACAATACATACCATACACACACACCTGTATTGTAACGACACCTATTGAATAATATATATTACCTGTATTGTAACGACACCTATTGAATAATATATATTACCTGTATTGTAACGACACCTATTGAATAATATATATTACCTGTATTGTAACGACACCTATTGAATAATATATATTACCTGTATTGTAACGACACCTATTGAATAATATATATTACCTGTATTGTAACGACACCTATTGAATAATATATATTACTTGTATTGTAACGACACCTATTGAATAATATATATTACCTGTATTGTAACGACACCTATTGAATAATATATATTACCTGTATTGTAACGACACCTATTGAATAATATATATTACCTGTATTGTGACACGTAGACTACATCTTGATTTACTCAGTTTATCAATAGAGATTTACCTTTCAAATAAATGAATACCATTATGTTATGTAGTTTTATTGGAAAAGTCAAATTGATTGCAAGATTGAATAATTGATTCATTAATGAATACATGGCGTGAAAAAAAACAAAAAAACATTACAATGTTAATATGTAATGATATTGAACTCAAAAGATGTCCAATGATTGAACAGAGCTTTACCTGTCAGCATCAAGGGTCATTCTGGGACTTTGGCTAATACATGTGTTGTGTTATTGAGTAGTTAATGGTTTTAAGCCATGTGACACTAAACCTGGAATCGAAACACTAGTGTAATTCAAAATCTGACTATTTACACCAGGGGTGTAAAAAACTTATGTAGTACATCAAAGTATTTTTTACCTATGTAGTACATCAAAGTATTTTTTACTTAAGTAGTACTTCAAAGTATTTTTACTTTTAACTGTCTTTGATGGTCTACTGGTGGAACTAATTAACAAAAAAAGTTGGCCATAAAAGTAGAGGTGACTTTTTCCCTGCAGAATTGAGTTGGGAACAAATGAATCATCACCTCTTTTCCCTGTTTACATGCTGATCATGGAGCTAATAAAAACAACATGCTTCTGTTACATTTGGAAGTATTATTTTTCTTACCACATTTTTGGGGTCTGCGTTTAATCTTCCACCAGCATTCCCATGCCAACATGTCCGATCTGTCACCTGCAAATGCTGTGAACAAGCATTCACACACACACACACACAGACACACACACACACACACACACACAGACAGACAGACAGACAGACAGACAGACAGACACACGCAGACACACGCAGACACACGCAGACACACGCAGACACACGCAGACACACGCAGACACACGCAGACAATATTACAACTGGATTCTTCAGAGTTCATATTTAAACGTAATTTTTTATGATACCGTAAATGACATAAGCTCCAATAACAATCTAACGTACCTTTGCAGCTTCCAGTAAACGTCTGCTGTTGTCACTCCTGTTGACTGTCCACGTGGCTGTCCTCAGGTTGGGGCTCAGCTACAGAACGGGAGACACGCCAGAGGTGAGGAGAGAGACACACCAGAGGGGAGGAGAGAGACACGCCAGAGGGGAGGAGAGAGACACGCCAGAGGGGAGGAGAGAGACACGCCAGAGGGGAGGAGAGAGACACGCCAGAGGGGAGGAGAGAGACACGCCAGAGGGGAGGAGAGAGACACGCCAGAGGGGAGGAGAGAGACACGCCAGAGGGGAGGAACCTGTTTCAGTAAAAATGTACAGATCCAGACAGAAGAGAAACATTCCTTCTTGTTGACAAATACCCCCTCAGGGCTGTGAGATATAACAGTGGCCAAAAAGCATGGAAGTTCAAACACAGCCGGTGTCAGTTGAGGTCACGGTGTACAGATCATATTTAACAGACTGTATTTAGGAGACAAGAGGTTGTGAACATAACTAAGACTATAGAGTGGAGGTAAACCTTAATGATGACCTGTGGGTAGATCCGTCTCAGCCATGACTCCCACCGTTTCAGAGGTATGAAATATGTTCTGTATTGAGGAATGCTGATTTATTTCTACAGAATTATTTTGTTGAGATATAATTTGATTTGAGAAATTACACTAATTGATTGCACCCATAGTGGCCATGTTAATTTATAGGATCCAAATCATATTCTATAAATGTAGTACCCAACATCGATTTGGACCAAACTTTTTTCAAACAATGAGTAAGACATGAGGAATCCAAAGATATGCTCAAATGGCCCTGGCGGACCCCCCCCACCATCCCACGACCGGTATACAGTATCAGATCTAACAGAGACGGACCCCCCCACCATCCCACGACCGGTATACAGTATCAGATCTAACAGAGACGGACCCCCCCCCCACCATCCCACGACCGGTATACAGTATCAGATCTAACAGGCTGACCCCCCCCACCATCCCACGACCGGTATACAGTATCAGATCTAACAGAGACGGACCCCCCACCATCCCATGACCAGTATCAGATCTAACAGGCTGACCCCCCACCATCCCATGACCAGTATCAGATCTAACAGAGACGGACCCCCCCCCCCCACGACCGGTACACAGTATCAGATCTAACAGGCTGACCCCCCCACCATCCCACGACCGGTATACAGTATCAGATCTAACAGGCTGACCCCCACCATCCCACGACCGGTACACAGTATCAGATCTAACAGGCTGACCCCCCACCATCCCACGACCGGTATACAGTATCAGATCTAACAGACTGACCCCCCCCACCATCCCACGACCGGTATACAGTATCAGATCTAACAGGCTGACCCCCCACCATCCCACGACCGGTACACAGTATCAGATCTAACAGAGACGGACCCCCCCACCATCCCACGACCGGTATACAGTACGCGGCCTTGCGCTACGCGGCCTTGCGCTACGCGGCCTTGCTCATCAATTTACACACTATACCCTATAAAGACAAAGGGTAAACAGGTGTTTAAATATTATTGCAAAATTATATTTTTTTTTAGAACGGATACTTTATTTACTTAAGTATTCAGACCCATTGCTGTGAGATTAGAAATTGAGCTCAGGTGCATCCTGTTTGTTCTGATGAAACCAATATTGAACTCTTTGGCCTGAATGCCAAGCGTTAAGTCTGGAGGAAGCCTGGCACCATCGTACCCAAGAAGACTCCAGGCTGTAATCGCTGCCAAAGGTGCTTCAACAAAGTGCTGCGTAACGGGTCTGAATACTTATGTAAATGTGATATTTCTGTTTTATTTTTTATACATCTGCAGAAATATCTAAACCTGTTTTGCTTTGTCATCATGGGGTATTGTGTGTAGATTGAGGGGGGTGGGATCAATTTAATCCATTTTAGAAGGCTGTAACCTAACAATGTGGAAAAGGTCGAGGGGTCTGAATACTTTCCAAGACATAGATCTAGTCTAGGTGTATTGATACCTGGGTGTTGTAAGTGACCACAAACGACAGTGCAGATTTTTAAGAAAGGACAATGTAGTTTGCTTAAAAAGTACAGCCTTCAATCTTTTAATGTTGACTGTGTTCTATTGTCACTAATTCATTAAACGTATCTTAACACATTTTATAATTTGCTGGTATGGAGAGGCTAATGTCTCTCAGAGGAATATCCTAATACAAATGATTCAGGTTTGGTCTGGAGGTCATTTATGAAGGTGCTAGGGGTCATGCAGTCAGGTCTGGAGGTCATTTATGATACAAGAGCCTTCACAAAAGCCCACAAGGTAGTGTTAAACCCAAGATATACAGACCAGTGTTCTGGACTACAGCTAACATTGTAGTTAAACTACCAGGAGGACCATTATGTGTTAGGTCTAACTTCTATTATGGGTCATGTATGCACAGATCTGCAACCAACATTTCCCCATGGGGACATAAGTCATCATCCTAGAAACAAATCACACCTTATAGCAAGAACAGCACCATCTACTGGTCAGAGTCTGTCAGGTTTATGTCTCATTCCACATCCTGACAATTTAAATGTCTAATTTATCTGAACAGGGCTGGAACACAAACATCGCCAAATTCACTGAATACATTATTATATGAAGAAACAATACTCAGAGCTGTAGCTCCATACTACTGGTCTCAGAACTGATACTATGTACTGGTCGTGGGATGGTGTTGGGGGGGTATGTGTCTGTCAGAACTGATACTGTGTACCGGTCGTGGGATGGTGGGGGGGTCCGTCTCCGTGTGTGTAGAACAAGGCCGTGTGGTGTGTAGAACAAGGCCGTGTGGTGTGTAGAACAAGGCCGTGTGGTGTGTAGAACAAGGCCGTGTGGTGTGTAGAACAAGGCCGTGTGGTGTGTAGAACAAGGCCGTGTGGTGTGTAGAACAAGGCCGTGTGGTGTGTAGAACAAGGCCGTGTGGTGTGTAGAACAAGGCTGTAACACAACAAACTGTGGAAAAAGTCTAGGGGTCTTAATACACACACACGGAAGAGGACTATATTAGCACCCTCTCTAATTGGTTGTTGATCATTAACAAGACAGCCATCTTCAAGTCTTGCATTACATTTTCAAGTAGATTTAGGTCAACACTATTCCATACTCAGTCGTCGGCAATACCTTCCATATATACATATAAAGAAAAGCAAAAAGTAGGCAGAAAACCGTGTTTGAAAGGTGTACAAGTTGAGTTACACAATGAGTTACACAATCAATTTGTTGATATGCAAAAATGCTAATAAAGGTCCCTTTTCCATAGACTGCAAACACAGTGAGGAAACCAATGTAATTTTGTAATTTGGGTGAACTATCCCTGTAGCATTGAGGGAGGAAGGGTCTTCAAACTTTTTTTCCAGCTTATAGCAGGAAATGCACTATCTAGGAGGTCAGAACATGGTAATAAGATGATGTTGGCTGGAACATACACCCAACAACTTCAATTAGTAATGGTCTCTGAACAGGGGAAACAAACATCCAATTCACTGAGTACATTACAGCTCTATACTATTTATCAGGCAGAACTGATAAGGTCTACTGGTGAACAGTTTTCAAATTAGACAGTTTTGTACATAGTAAACAGTCCCCCCATTTTAGGGGTCCAAAAACAATGGGACCAATCCACTTGTGTATTAAAGTAGTGAGAAGTTAAGTATTTGGTCCCATATTCATAGCATGCAATGACTACAAATTTGTTGATACTTTTTTTGTTTAATTGGTTGTGTTTAGATTATTTTGTGCCCAATTGAACTGAATGGTAAATAATGTATTGTGTCATTTTGGAGTCACTTATATTGTAAATAAGAATAGAATATGTTTCTAAAAACTTCTACAATAAATGTGGATGCTAATAAGATTACGGTAATCCTGAAGGAATTGTAAATCATGATGAGTGAGAAAGTTAAACGCACAAATAGCTTACTGTAGAAGTTTAGCACAGATACATACAGCCATGGGCGCCTCCATCTGACACATGTTCAGAGCCACGCTAGATGGCTAAGCAACACAGCTGGTCGCCTCATATTCCATCTGTTATCCGTAAACAAGTGTTGTAACATGGAGATACAGTCGTCTGGAAAGCATAACCCTAACAAGGCCGTTTAATCTTTATTTTTTTGTATAACTATTTCTCGCTAATAGTAAAGATAGGGTCCTTATGCTTCCAAAACCGTACAGCAAGCTATTTTTATTTAACAAGCAATACATGTTAATGTTGAGACCGAACGTCAGGGATCTTAAAACTCCCCCCTACAGAAGACACCTTCGTCCAATGACTTATGGAACGGAGTCATGATCAAGGGCTACAACAACCCGTGTGTCAGGAACAAATTGAGACAGTGCTCCTGGTGGAAAACTCGTTTAAATTAACAACCTACAGAGATGATTTTAGGCATCAAGAGCTAGCTATGTGCCAGAACATACAGGATCCTCTTCTATATCCGTTTTGTAAAACCACCTTGACAGTGTTGTCCAACTACTATGAGTAAAGTCTGTCATAACGGTTGTACTTGCTGGCTTATACAACCTGGGGTGTAATAATTAGTCCAAACAGTTGCAAAACGGAAGATTTCTAGAGTTTCAATTGGACAAATTCAGGTAGGTCCCTCCCAGTTTCGTTCGCTTCCGTTTAAGAAACGTTTTTGCAACACATTTGGCCTAATGAATACGCCAACGGTGTCTGCCAAGTTCAGCCAATATCAGTCGGTTCAAGGTTGGGATGCCCAGTCTTATCTCACGGGACATACTGTGCACTGACACTCTTTTACTCTGTCAGTTCCAAAGTAGGCAGACAGCCTAGCGGTTAAGAGCGTTGGGTCGAATCCCTGAACCGACTTGGTGAAAAATCTGTCGATGTGCCCTTCAGCAAGACACTTAACCCTAATTACTCCTGTAAATCGTGGAAGGATAAGAGCTTCTACCAAATGACAACTGTAAATGGTCAACACGTGACCCACTGACAAAAGCCCACCAACTATACCTCGCTGACAAAAAAAATAAAAATCACCCAGCAAGCAACGTATGAGGTGTAACTTTAGTTAGTTTTCAAAGTATATTTAGCTAGTTAGTCATGTGTCGAAATCACTTTCACCTCAACTTGCCGGATACGTCGAGTAGCAGGCAAGGCTACCAACCTAGCAAAACACCGACAGCCATGGCAATCTTGTGAAAACAGGCACCACAAGCTTGGTTAGCTTAACTTTCTGCTAGCTGACACATATTACTATAATATTATACGGTCATCCCAAAACCGGATAACGTTATAACATGTTGATGTGCCCTTGTCAACTTGTGTCAAAAGTGTGACTCAGAACAGTGTCCTTCGCCCCCTCACCAAATAAGTAGTCTGTTGATTCCGTTGCTTCCCATTCGGTTTGTTACCTCCTCGCCAAACATGATAAAAACTTGTCTGTTGAAGTAAAATAGCTAATTTTCTTCTCTGTAGGTGTAAAACGCATTCCAGTGGGACCAACAACGGAGCCATCTTACCAAAGGAAAGTGGGGTCGATAACGAACAAACTTACGTCATTTCCAATTAGAACGACCTTTGCACCCTGTCGTCATTCATTTATTTTTTTAAGGAATAAAATCACAATAGCTATCTATGTGGCTATTTCGAAACATGTGGTCATTATATACCCAATTAAATAATATTTCGACGTTTTTCTTGTAATGTAGGTTTTTACTCCTCTGATTGATACGATTTGTAAACAATCACGTACTTGTGACCTTACTAAGTGTTGTGGGAAATGTCGTCATTTCCTGAAGCCAGGCGGATGTGTTGACGTCCCCAACGTTGCGACACGTACGGTCGTTGTCAGCAAATAGCGAACTTTATTCGGGTTTAACAATATACAGTGAGTACAGCAACATGCCCTGCCACAACCAGTCGTTAAATAACGTTACTACCGGCCAAGAACATAACTTAACGAAGCATGTTCGGTTCGCCGCGAGCAGTAACAGCAGCAGCGTTCCGGTGGCGCCAAGCTCTGAAGCGGTGGATGACGTCAATAAACAGCGTTTGAACGGGAACTGTCCGAATGGTGGTGGGCTCGGCCCAGATGTGTTAAACCTTGGACCTCAACTGAAACTGCTTCCTCTTAACAGTCAGATACTAGAATTACAGACCATCATCAGAGACAAGTGAGTGTTGGACTTGGTGATCATGTTTTTATTTGGCTACATAGTGTTTGAAATCAAATGTTTTTTGTCACATGCGCTGAATACAACAGGTGTAGACCTCACAGTGAAATGCTGAATACAGCAGGTGTAGACCTTACAGTGAAATACTGAATACAACAGGTGTAGACCTCACAGTGAAATACTGAATACAACAGGTGTAGACCTTACAGTGAAATGCTGAATACAACAGGTGTAGACCTTACAGTGAAATACTGAATACAACAGGTGTAGACCTCACAGTGAAATGCTGACTTTCCAGCCCCTAACCAACAGTGCAGTAAAATAAGAAATAAAAGTAACAAGTAATTAAAGAGCAGCAGTAAAATAACATTAGCGAGACTATATACAGGGGGATAACGAGTGAATGTGCGGGGCACCAATTTAGTCAAGGTAATTGAGGTAGTGTGTACACGTAGGTAGAGTTATTAAAGTGACTATGCATAGATAATAACAGTAGCAGCGGAGTAAAAAGAGGGGGGGGGTCAATGCAAATAGTCTGGGTAGACATTTGATTAGATGTTCAGGAGTCTTATGGCTTGGTGGGTAGAAGCTGTTTAGAAGCCTCTTGGACCTAGACTTGGTGGTACCGCTTGCCGTGCGGTAGCAGAGAGAACAGTGTATGACTAGGGTGGCTGGAGCCTGACCATTTTTAGGGCCTTCCTCTGACACTGCCTGGTATAGAGGTCCTGGATGGCAGGAAGCTTGGCCCCAGTGATGTACTCTGAAGTGCCTTGTGTTCGGATGCCAAGCAGTTTCCATAACAGGCAGTGATGCAACCAGTCAGGAGGCTCTCGATGGTGCAGCTGTTGAACCTTTTGAGGATCTGAGGACCCATGCCAAATCTTTTCAGTCTTCCGAGGGGAATAGGTTTTGTCGTGCCCTCTTCATGACTGTCTTGGTGTGCTTGAACCATGTTAGTTTGTTGGTGATGTGGACACCAAGGAAATTGAAACTCTCAACCTGCTCCACTACTCCCCTGTCGATGGGAATGGGGGTGTGCTTGGTCCTCCTTTTCCTGTAGTCTACAATCATCTCCTTTGTCTTGATCAGTGTTAGGGAGAGGTCCTGGCACCGCATGGCCAGGTCGCTGACCTCCCTATAGGCTCTCGTCATTGTCAGTGATCTACCACTGTTGTGTCATCGGCAAACTTAATGATGGTGTTGGATTTGTGCCTGGCCGTGCAGTCATGAATGAACAGGGAGTACAGGAGGGGCCTGAGAACGCACCCCTGAGGGGCCCCTATGTTGAGGATCAGCGTGGCAGATGTGTTGTTAACTACCCTTCCCGCTTGGGGGTGGCCCATCAAGTCCAGGACCTAGTTGCAGAGGGAGGTGTTTAGTCCCAGGATCCTGAGCTTATTGATGAGCTTTGAGGGCACTATGGTGCTGAATGCTCAGCTGTAGTCAGTGAATAGCATTCTCACATAGGTGTTCCTTTTGTCCAGGTGGGAAAGGGCAGTGTGGAGTGCAATATAGATCGCATAATGTGTAGATCTGTTAGGGCAGTGTGCAAATTGGAGTGGGTGTAGGGTTTCTGGGATAATGTTGATGTGAGCCGTGACCAGCCTTTCAAAGCACTTCATGGCTACAGATGTGAGTGCTACAGGTTGGTAGTCATTTAGGCAGGTTACCTTCGTGTTCTTGGGCACAGGGACTATGGTGGTCTGCTTGAAACATGTTGGTATCAGAGACTCAGACAGAGAGGGGTTGAAAATGTCAGTGAAGACACTTGCCAGTTGGTCAGCGCATGCTCGCAGTACACACCCTGGTAATCCGTCTGGTCTTGTGAATGTTACTCACATTGGCTGCGGAGAGCATTTTTTGCTTGTAAGCAGGAATCAGGAGGATAGAGTTATGGTCAGATGTTCCAAATGGAGGGAGAGCTTTGTACGCATCTCTGTGTGGGGGTTAACGGTGGTCTTGAGTTAGCTTTTCCCCCCTCTGGTTGCACATTTAACATGAAGATAGAAATTTGCATTAAAGTCTCCGGCCACTAGGAGTGCCGTCTCTGAGTGAGCGGTTTCCTGTTTGCTTATGGTGGTATACAGCACATTGAGTGCTGTCTTAGTGTCAGCATCAGTCTGGTGGTATGTAGACAGCTATGAAATACACAGAAACTCTCTAGGTAGATATTGTGGTCTACAGCTTATCATGAGATACTCTACCTCAGGCGAGCAAAACCTTGACACTTCCTTTGATATCGTGCACCAGCTGTTGTTTACATATAAGCATTAGTCCGCTGCCCCTTGTCTTACCAGACGCCGCTGTTCTATCCTGTCTTACCTCGTCTTACCAGACACAGCTGTTCTATCCTGTCTTACCTCGTCTTACCAGACACAGCTGTTCTATCCTGTCTTACCTTGTCTTACCAGATGCCCCTGTTCTATCCTGTCTTACCTCGTCTTACCAGACACAGCTGTTCTATCCTGTCTTACCTTGTCTTACCTTGTCTTACCAGATGCCCCTGTTCTATCCTGTCTTACCTCGTCTTACCAGACGCCGCTGTTCTATCCTGTCTTACCTCGTCTTACCAGACACCGCTGTTCTATCCTGTCTTACCTCGTCTTACCAGACGCCCCTGTTCTATCCTGTCTTACCTCGTCTTACCAGACACCGCTGTTCTATCCTGTCTTACCTTGTCTTACCAGACACCGCTGTTCTATCCTGTCTTACCTCGTCTTACCAGACGCCGCTGTTCTATCCTGTCTTACCTCGTCTTACCAGACGCCGCTGTTCTATCCTGTCTTACCTCGTCTTACCAGACGCCGCTGTTCTATCCTGTCTTACCTCGTCTTACCAGACGCCGCTGTTCTATCCTGTCTTACCTCGTCTTACCAGACGCCGCTGTTCTATCCTGTCTTACCTCGTCTTACCAGACGCCGCTGTTCTATCCTGTCTTACCTCGTCTTACCAGACGCCGCTGTTCTATCCTGTCTTACCTCGTCTTACCAGATGCCCCTGTTCTATCCTGTCTTACCTCGTCTTACCAGACACCGCTGTTCTATCCTGTCTTACCTCGTCTTACCAGACACCGCTGTTCTATCCTGTCTTACCTCGTCTTACCAGACGCCGCTGTTCTATCCTGTCTTACCAGACACCGCTGTTCTATCCTGTCTTACCTTGTCTTACCAGACGCCGCTGTTCTATCCTGTCTTACCTCGTCTTACCAGACGCCGCTGTTCTATCCTGTCTTACCTCGTCTTACCAGACGCCGCTGTTCTATCCTGTCTTACCTCGTCTTACCAGACACCGCTGTTCTATCCTGTCTTACCTCGTCTTACCAGACACCGCTGTTCTATCCTGTCTTACCTTGTCTTACCAGACGCCGCTGTTCTATCCTGCTGGTACAGCGTATAACCAGCCAGCTGTATGTTGATAATGTCGTCGTTCAGCCACAACTCTGTGAAGCATAAGATATCACAGTTGGTAGTTTAATTTTCCTCGTAGGTCATTGATTTTATTTTCCAATGATTAGCTAGTAGGACAGAAGGCAAGGGGGGTTTTATTCAATCGCCTACGAATTCTCAGAAGGCACCCCGACCTCCATCCTCTTTTCTTCACGCAAATGACGGGGATTTGGGTTTTGTTCCCGGGAAAGCAGTATGTCAGGCTCGTCTGACTCGTTAAAGGAAAAACAAAAGCTTCTGCCAGTTCGTGGTGAGTAATCGTTTTTCTGAAGTCCCGAAGTTATTTTTGGTCATAAGAGACGGCAGCAGCAACATTATGTACACAATAAGTTAAAAAAAAACGCAAAAAAAACGAACATAAAATGACAATCGGTTAGGAACATGTAAAAACATCAGCCATCTTCTCCGGCGTCGTGTGTGTGTACTCAACTCGGACGTGGGAGCAAGGTAACAAGATGCTGTGGCCTCAGCAGGACAAATGATTTTAGTTTGTGTTTTGCAGGACAACCAGCAGAGGGGATTTTGTGTTCTGTGCAGACCGACTGGTAAGATTCCTTTTAAGAAGTCATCAGCTAGCTAGTAACTACAGTCGTTCATTTCATGGAAAAAAAGAGCATGAAGAGTTGAAACTGTTGATCTTCCTCCTCAGATCAGACTGGTGGTGGAAGAAGGACTGAACCAGCTGCCCTACTCAGAGTGCACTGTGACCACTCCTACAGGTACTGACTCTTACTCCCCAACCCCTACTCAGAGTGCACTGTGACCACTCCTACAGGTACTGACTCTTACTCCCCAACCCCTACTCAGAGTGCACTGTGACCACTCCTACAGGTACTGACTCTTACTCCCTAACCCCTACTCAGAGTGCACTGTGACCACTCCTACAGGTACTGACTCTTACTCCCTAACCCCTACTCAGAGTGCACTGTGACCACTCCTACAGGTACTGACTCTTACTCCCCAACCCCTACTCAGAGTGCACTGTGACCACTCCTACAGGTACTGACTCTTACTCCCTAACCCCTACTCAGAGTGCACTGTGACCACTCCTACAGGTACTGACTCTTACTCCCCAACCCCTACTCAGAGTGCACTGTGACCACTCCTACAGGTACTGACTCTTACTCCCTAACCCCTACTCAGAGTGCACTGTGACCACTCCTACAGGTACTGACTCTTACTCCCCAACCCCTACCCAGAGTGCACTGTGACCACTCCTACAGGTACTGACTCTTACTCCCCAACCCCTACGCAGAGTGCACTGTGACCACTCCTACAGGTACTGACTCTTACTCCCTAACCCCTACCCAGAGTGCACTGTGACCACTCCTACAGGTACTGACTCTTACTCCCTAACCCCTACTCAGAGTGCACTGTGACCACTCCTACAGGTACTGACTCTTACTCCCTAACCCCTACTCAGAGTGCACTGTGACCACTCCTACAGGTACTGACTCTTACTCCCCAACCCCTACTCAGAGTGCACTGTGACCACTCCTACAGGTACTGACTCTTACTCCCAAACCCCTACTCAGAGTGCACTGTGACCACTCCTACAGGTACTGACTCTTACTCCCCAACCCCTACTCAGAGTGCACTGTGACCACTCCTACAGGTACTGACTCTTACTCCCCAACCCCTACCCAGAGTGCACTGTGACCACTCCTACAGGTACTGACTCTTACTCCCCAACCCCTACTCAGAGTGCACTGTGACCACTCCTACAGGTACTGACTCTTACTCCCCAACCCCTACTCAGAGTGCACTGTGACCACTCCTACAGGTACTGACTCTTACTCCCCAACCCCTACTCAGAGTGCACTGTGACCACTCCTACAGGTACTGACTCTTACTCCCTAACCCCTACTCAGAGTGCACTGTGACCACTCCTACAGGTACTGACTCTTACTCCCCAACCCCTACTCAGAGTGCACTGTGACCACTCCTACAGGTACTGACTCTTACTCCCCAACCCCTACTCAGAGTGCACTGTGACCACTCCTACAGGTACTGACTCTTACTCCCCAACCCCTACTCAGAGTGCACTGTGACCACTCCTACAGGTACTGACTCTTACTCCCCAAACCCCTACTCAGAGTGCACTGTGACCACTCCTACAGGTACTGACTCTTACTCCCTACCCAGAGTGCACTGTGACCACTCCTACAGGTACTGACTCTTACTCCCTAACCCCTACTCAGAGTGCACTGTGACCACTCCTACAGGTACTGACTCTTACTCCCCAACCCCTACTCAGAGTGCACTGTGACCACTCCTACAGGTACTGACTCTTACTCCCCAACCCCTACTGTGACCACTCAGAGTGCACTGTGACCACTCCTACAGGTACTGACTCTTACTCCCTAACCCCTACTCAGAGTGCACTGTGACCACTCCTACAGGTACTGACTCTTACTCCCCAACCCCTACCCAGAGTGCACTGTGACCACTCCTACAGGTACTGACTCTTACTCCCTACCCAGAGTGCACTGTGACCACTCCTACAGGTACTGACTCTTACTCCCTAACCCCTACTCAGAGTGCACTGTGACCACTCCTACAGGTACTGACTCTTACTCCCTAACCCCTACTCAGAGTGCACTGTGACCACTCCTACAGGTACTGACTCTTACTCCCTAACCCCTACTCAGAGTGCACTGTGACCACTCCTACAGGTACTGACTCTTACTCCCCAACCCCTACTCAGAGTGCACTGTGACCACTCCTACAGGTACTGACTCTTACTCCCTAACCCCTACTCAGAGTGCACTGTGACCACTCCTACAGGTACTGACTCTTACTCCCCAACCCCTACTCAGAGTGCACTGTGACCACTCCTACAGGTACTGACTCTTACTCCCTAACCCCTACTCAGAGTGCACTGTGACCACTCCTACAGGTACTGACTCTTACTCCCCAACCCCTACCCAGAGTGCACTGTGACCACTCCTACAGGTACTGACTCTTACTCCCCAACCCCTACGCAGAGTGCACTGTGACCACTCCTACAGGTACTGACTCTTACTCCCTAACCCCTACCCAGAGTGCACTGTGACCACTCCTACAGGTACTGACTCTTACTCCCTAACCCCTACTCAGAGTGCACTGTGACCACTCCTACAGGTACTGACTCTTACTCCCTAACCCCTACTCAGAGTGCACTGTGACCACTCCTACAGGTACTGACTCTTACTCCCCAACCCCTACTCAGAGTGCACTGTGACCACTCCTACAGGTACTGACTCTTACTCCCAAACCCCTACTCAGAGTGCACTGTGACCACTCCTACAGGTACTGACTCTTACTCCCCAACCCCTACTCAGAGTGCACTGTGACCACTCCTACAGGTACTGACTCTTACTCCCCAACCCCTACCCAGAGTGCACTGTGACCACTCCTACAGGTACTGACTCTTACTCCCCAACCCCTACTCAGAGTGCACTGTGACCACTCCTACAGGTACTGACTCTTACTCCCCAACCCCTACTCAGAGTGCACTGTGACCACTCCTACAGGTACTGACTCTTACTCCCCAACCCCTACTCAGAGTGCACTGTGACCACTCCTACAGGTACTGACTCTTACTCCCTAACCCCTACTCAGAGTGCACTGTGACCACTCCTACAGGTACTGACTCTTACTCCCCAACCCCTACTCAGAGTGCACTGTGACCACTCCTACAGGTACTGACTCTTACTCCCCAACCCCTACTCAGAGTGCACTGTGACCACTCCTACAGGTACTGACTCTTACTCCCCAACCCCTACTCAGAGTGCACTGTGACCACTCCTACAGGTACTGACTCTTACTCCCCAAACCCCTACTCAGAGTGCACTGTGACCACTCCTACAGGTACTGACTCTTACTCCCTACCCAGAGTGCACTGTGACCACTCCTACAGGTACTGACTCTTACTCCCTAACCCCTACTCAGAGTGCACTGTGACCACTCCTACAGGTACTGACTCTTACTCCCCAACCCCTACTCAGAGTGCACTGTGACCACTCCTACAGGTACTGACTCTTACTCCCCAACCCCTACTCAGAGTGCACTGTGACCACTCCTACAGGTACTGACTCTTACTCCCCAACCCCTACCCAGAGTGCACTGTGACCACTCCTACAGGTACTGACTCTTACTCCCTAACCCCTACTCAGAGTGCACTGTGACCACTCCTACAGGTACTGACTCTTACTCCCCAACCCCTACCCAGAGTGCACTGTGACCACTCCTACAGGTACTGACTCTTACTCCCTACCCAGAGTGCACTGTGACCACTCCTACAGGTACTGACTCTTACTCCCTAACCCCTACTCAGAGTGCACTGTGACCACTCCTACAGGTACTGACTCTTACTCCCTAACCCCTACTCAGAGTGCACTGTGACCACTCCTACAGGTACTGACTCTTACTCCCTACCCAGAGTGCACTGTGACCACTCCTACAGGTACTGACTCTTACTCCCTAACCCCTACTCAGAGTGCACTGTGACCACTCCTACAGGTACTGACTCTTACTCCCTAACCCCTACCCAGAGTGCACTGTGACCACTCCTACAGGTACTGACTCTTACTCCCTACCCAGAGTGCACTGTGACCACTCCTACAGGTACTGACTCTTACTCCCTAACCCCTACCCAGAGTGCACTGTGACCACTCCTACAGGTACTGACTCTTACTCCCTACTCAGAGTGCACTGTGACCACTCCTACAGGTACTGACTCTTACTCCCCAACCCCTACCCAGAGTGCACTGTGACCACTCCTACAGGTACTGACTCTTACTCCCCAACCCCTACTCAGAGTGCACTGTGACCACTCCTACAGGTACTGACTCTTACTCCCCAACCCCTACTCAGAGTGCACTGTGACCACTCCTACAGGTACTGACTCTTACTCCCCAACCCCTACTCAGAGTGCACTGTGACCACTCCTACAGGTACTGACTCTTACTCCCCAACCCCTACTCAGAGTGCACTGTGACCACTCCTACAGGTACTGACTCTTACTCCCCAACCCCTACTCAGAGTGCACTGTGACCACTCCTACAGGTACTGACTCTTACTCCCTAACCCCTACTCAGAGTGCACTGTGACCACTCCTACAGGTACTGACTCTTACTCCCCAACCCCTACTCAGAGTGCACTGTGACCACTCCTACAGGTACTGACTCTTACTCCCCAACCCCTACTCAGAGTGCACTGTGACCACTCCTACAGGTACTGACTCTTACTCCCCAACCCCTACCCAGAGTGCACTGTGACCACTCCTACAGGTACTGACTCTTACTCCCTAACCCCTACTCAGAGTGCACTGTGACCACTCCTACAGGTACTGACTCTTACTCCCCAACCCCTACCCAGAGTGCACTGTGACCACTCCTACAGGTACTGACTCTTACTCCCTACCCAGAGTGCACTGTGACCACTCCTACAGGTACTGACTCTTACTCCCTAACCCCTACTCAGAGTGCACTGTGACCACTCCTACAGGTACTGACTCTTACTCCCTAACCCCTACTCAGAGTGCACTGTGACCACTCCTACAGGTACTGACTCTTACTCCCTACCCAGAGTGCACTGTGACCACTCCTACAGGTACTGACTCTTACTCCCTAACCCCTACTCAGAGTGCACTGTGACCACTCCTACAGGTACTGACTCTTACTCCCTAACCCCTACCCAGAGTGCACTGTGACCACTCCTACAGGTACTGACTCTTACTCCCTACCCAGAGTGCACTGTGACCACTCCTACAGGTACTGACTCTTACTCCCTAACCCCTACTCAGAGTGCACTGTGACCACTCCTACAGGTACTGACTCTTACTCCCTAACCCCTACCCAGAGTGCACTGTGACCACTCCTACAGGTACTGACTCTTACTCCCTACTCAGAGTGCACTGTGACCACTCCTACAGGTACTGACTCTTACTCCCCAACCCCTACCCAGAGTGCACTGTGACCACTCCTACAGGTACTGACTCTTACTCCCCAACCCCTACTCAGAGTGCACTGTGACCACTCCTACAGGTACTGACTCTTACTCCCCAACCCCTACTCAGAGTGCACTGTGACCACTCCTACAGGTACTGACTCTTACTCCCTAACCCCTACTCAGAGTGCACTGTGACCACTCCTACAGGTACTGACTCTTACTCCCTAACCCCTACCCAGAGTGCACTGTGACCACTCCTACAGGTACTGACTCTTACTCCCTACTGACTCTTACTCCCCTAACCCCTCCCACCCCTCAGAGTGCACTGTGACCACTCCTACAGGTACTGACTCTTACTCCCCAACCCCTACCCAGAGTGCACTGTGACCACTCCTACAGGTACTGACTCTTACTCCCCAACCCCTACCCAGAGTGCACTGTGACCACTCCTACAGGTACTGACTCTTACTCCCCAACCCCTACCAGAGTGCACTGTGACCACTCCTACAGGTACTGTCTCTTACTCCCCAACCCCTACCAGAGTGCACTGTGACCACTCCTACAGGTAGTCTCTTACTCCCCAACCCCTACTCAGAGTGCACTGTGACCACTCCTACAGGTACTGACTCTTACTCCCCAACCCCTACCCAGAGTGCACTGTGACCACTCCTACAGGTACTGACTCTTACTCCCTAACCCCTACCCAGAGTGCACTGTGACCACTCCTACAGGTACTGACTCTTACTCCCTAACCCCTACCCAGAGTGCACTGTGACCACTCCTACAGGTACTGACTCTTACTCCCCAACCCCTACTCAGAGTGCACTGGTGACCACTCCCCACAGGTGCACTGACCACTCTTACTCCCTCCCCACCCCTACCCAGAGTGCACTGTGACCACTCCTACAGGTACTGACTCTTACTCCCCAACCCCTACCCAGAGTGCACTGTGACCACTCCTACAGGTACTGACTCTTACTCCCCAACCCCTACTCAGAGTGCACTGTGACCACTCCTACAGGTACTGACTCTTACTCCCCAACCCCTACCCAGAGTGCACTGTGACCACTCCTACAGGTACTGACTCTTACTCCCCAACCCCTACCCAGAGTGCACTGTGACCACTCCTACAGGTACTGACTCTTACTCCCTAACCCCTACTCAGAGTGCACTGTGACCACTCCTACAGGTACTGACTCTTACTCCCCAACCCCTACCCAGAGTGCACTGTGACCACTCCTACAGGTACTGACTCTTACTCCCTAACCCCTACCCAGAGTGCACTGTGACCACTCCTACAGGTACTGACTCTTACTCCCTAACCCCTACTCAGAGTGCACTGTGACCACTCCTACAGGTACTGACTCTTACTCCCCAACCCCTACCCAGAGTGCACTGTGACCACTCCTACAGGTACTGACTCTTACTCCCTAACCCCTACCCAGAGTGCACTGTGACCACTCCTACAGGTACTGACTCTTACTCCCTAACCCCTACCCAGAGTGCACTGTGACCACTCCTACAGGTACTGACTCTTACTCCCCAACCCCTACCCAGAGTGCACTGTGACCACTCCTACAGGTAGTGACTCTTACTCCCCAACCCCTACCCAGAGTGCACTGTGACCACTCCTACAGGTACTGACTCTTACTCCCTAACCCCTACTCAGAGTGCACTGTGACCACTCCTACAGGTACTGACTCTTACTCCCTAACCCCTACCCAGAGTGCACTGTGACCACTCCTACAGGTACTGACTCTTACTCCCTAACCCCTACTCAGAGTGCACTGTGACCACTCCTACAGGTACTGACTCTTACTCCCCAACCCCTACCCAGAGTGCACTGTGACCACTCCTACAGGTAGTGACTCTTACTCCCTAACCCCTACCCAGAGTGCACTGTGACCACTCCTACAGGTACTGACTCTTACTCCCTAACCCCTACTCAGAGTGCACTGTGACCACTCCTACAGGTACTGACTCTTACTCCCCAACCCCTACCCAGAGTGCACTGTGACCACTCCTACAGGTACTGACTCTTACTCCCTAACCCCTACCCAGAGTGCACTGTGACCACTCCTACAGGTAGTGACTCTTACTCCCCAACCCCTACCCAGAGTGCACTGTGACCACTCCTACAGGTACTGACTCTTACTCCCCAACCCCTACCCAGAGTGCACTGTGACCACTCCTACAGGTAGTGACTCTTACTCCCCAACCCCTACCCAGAGTGCACTGTGACCACTCCTACAGGTACTGACTCTTACTCCCTAACCCCTACTCAGAGTGCACTGTGACCACTCCTACAGGTACTGACTCTTAACCCCTACCCAGAGTGCACTGTGACCACTCCTACAGGTACTGACTCTTACTCCCTAACCCCTACTCAGAGTGCACTGTGACCACTCCTACAGGTACTGACTCTTACTCCCCAACCCCTACCCAGAGTGCACTGTGACCACTCCTACAGGTAGTGACTCTTACTCCCTAACCCCTACCCAGAGTGCACTGTGACCACTCCTACAGGTACTGACTCTTACTCCCTAACCCCTACTCAGAGTGCACTGTGACCACTCCTACAGGTACTGACTCTTACTCCCCAACCCCTACCCAGAGTGCACTGTGACCACTCCTACAGGTACTGACTCTTACTCCCTAACCCCTACCCAGAGTGCACTGTGACCACTCCTACAGGTACTGACTCTTACTCCCTAACCCCTACTCAGAGTGCACTGTGACCACTCCTACAGGTACTGACTCTTACTCCCCAACCCCTACCCAGAGTGCACTGTGACCACTCCTACAGGTACTGACTCTTACTCCCTAACCCCTACCCAGAGTGCACTGTGACCACTCCTACAGGTACTGACTCTTACTCCCTAACCCTTACCCAGAGTGCACTGTGACCACTCCTACAGGTACTGACTCTTACTCCCTAACCCCTACCCAGAGTGCACTGTGACCACTCCTACAGGTACTGACTCTTACTCCCCAACCCCTACTCAGAGTGCACTGTGACCACTCCTACAGGTAGTGACTCTTACTCCCTACCCAGAGTGCACTGTGACCACTCCTACAGGTACTGACTCTTACTCCCCAACCCCTACCCAGAGTGCACTGTGACCACTCCTACAGGTAGTGACTCTTACTCCCCAACCCCTACTCAGAGTGCACTGTGACCACTCCTACAGGTACTGACTCTTACTCCCCAACCCCTACCCAGAGTGCACTGTGACCACTCCTACAGGTAGTGACTCTTACTCCCCAACCCCTACCCAGAGTGCACTGTGACCACTCCTACAGGTACTGACTCTTACTCCCTAACCCCTACCCAGAGTGCACTGTGACCACTCCTACAGGTACTGACTCTTACTCCCTAACCCCTACCCAGAGTGCACTGTGACCACTCCTACAGGTACTGACTCTTACTCCCTAACCCCTACCCAGAGTGCACTGTGACCACTCCTACAGGTACTGACTCTTACTCCCCAACCCCTACCCAGAGTGCACTGTGACCACTCCTACAGGTACTGACTCTTACTCCCTAACCCCTACCCAGAGTGCTCTGTGACCACTCCTACAGGTACTGACTCTTACTCCCTAACCCCTACCCAGAGTGCACTGTGACCACTCCTACAGGTACTGACTCTTACTCCCTAACCCCTACCCAGAGTGCACTGTGACCACTCCTACAGGTACTGACTCTTACTCCCTAACCCCTACCCAGAGTGCCCTGTGACCACTCCTACAGGTACTGACTCTTACTCCCTAACCCCTACCCAGAGTGCACTGTGACCACTCCTACAGGTACTGACTCTTACTCCCTAACCCCTACCCAGAGTGCACTGTGACCACTCCTACAGGTACTGACTCTTACTCCCCAACCCCTACCCAGAGTGCACTGTGACCACTCCTACAGGTACTGACTCTTACTCCCCAACCCCTACCCAGAGTGCACTGTGACCACTCCTACAGGTACTGACTCTTACTCCCCAACCCCTACCCAGAGTGCACTGTGACCACTCCTACAGGTACTGACTCTTACTCCCCAACCCCTACCCAGAGTGCACTGTGACCACTCCTACAGGTACTGACTCTTACTCCCCAACCCCTACCCAGAGTGCACTGTGACCACTCCTACAGGTACTGACTCTTACTCCCTAACCCCTACCCAGAGTACACTGTGACCACTCCTACAGGTACTGACTCTTACTCCCCAACCCCTACTCAGAGTGCACTGTGACCACTCCTACAGGTACTGACTCTTACTCCCTAACCCCTACCCAGAGTGCACTGTGACCACTCCTACAGGTACTGACTCTTACTCCCTAACCCCTACCCAGAGTGCACTGTGACCACTCCTACAGGTACTGACTCTTACTCCCTAACCCCTACCCAGAGTGCACTGTGACCACTCCTACAGGTACTGACTCTTACTCCCCAACCCCTACCCAGAGTGCACTGTGACCACTCCTACAGGTACTGACTCTTACTCCCTAACCCCTACCCAGAGTGCACTGTGACCACTCCTACAGGTACTGACTCTTACTCCCTAACCCTTACCCAGAGTGCACTGTGACCACTCCTACAGGTACTGACTCTTACTCCCTAACCCCTACCCAGAGTGCACTGTGACCACTCCTACAGGTACTGACTCTTACTCCCCAACCCCTACTCAGAGTGCACTGTGACCACTCCTACAGGTAGTGACTCTTACTCCCTACCCAGAGTGCACTGTGACCACTCCTACAGGTACTGACTCTTACTCCCCAACCCCTACCCAGAGTGCACTGTGACCACTCCTACAGGTACTGACTCTTACTCCCTAACCCCTACCCAGAGTGCCCTGTGACCACTCCTACAGGTACTGACTCTTACTCCCTAACCCCTACCCAGAGTGCACTGTGACCACTCCTACAGGTACTGACTCTTACTCCCCAACCCCTACCCAGAGTGCACTGTGTCCACTCCTACAGGTACTGACTCTTACTCCCCAACCCCTACCCAGAGTGCACTGTGACCACTCCTACAGGTACTGACTCTTACTCCCTAACCCCTACCCAGAGTGCACTGTGACCACTCCTACAGGTACTGACTCTTACTCCCCAACCCCTACTCAGAGTGCACTGTGACCACTCCTACAGGTACTGACTCTTACTCCCTAACCCCTACCCAGAGTGCACTGTGACCACTCCTATAGCAGAGTTTCCGTCAGCTGTTTTTATATGAATGAAATTGGCGCAGTCCAATTGTCTGTGAGAAGAAGAAAAAAATCCCATTGTGAAATAATGTTTTATAGCTTCTTCATTGATGGAAATACCAGATGACATGCTTATCGCTCAACAGGGGCATTTGCATAATTTAGTGGAATTAAATTGGCACGTGTACAGTATATTTGTGACATGTTTTCATTATGTGTGCATCTTGTTTATCACACCGAACAGCATACAGAAACAGAGTGGAAAATCTGTCAGACAGAGAGCTGCTGCAACACCTGGTGGGAACTTGGACAAATACGAAAATCAAATCAAATCAAATTTATTTGTCACATGGTTGGCAGATGTTAATGCGAGTGTAGCGAAATGCTTGTGCTTCTAGTTCCGACAATGCAGTAATAATCAACAAGTAATCTAACTAACAATTCCTAAACTACTGTCTTATACACAGTGTAAGGGGATAAAGAATATGTACATAAGGATATATGAATGAGTGATGGTACAGAGCAGCATAGGCAAGATACAGTAGATGGTATCGAGTACAGTATATACATATGAGATGAGTATGTAAACAAAGTGGCATAGTTAAAGTGGCTAGTGATACATGCATTACATAAGGATGCAGTCGATGATATAGAGTACAGTATATACGTATGCATAAGAGATGAATAATGTAGGGTAAGTAACATTATATAAGGTAGCATTGTTTAAAGTGGCTAGTGATATATTTACATCATTTCCCATCAATTCCCATTATTAAAGTGGCTGGAGTTGAGTCAGTGTCAGTGTGTTGGCAGCAGCCACTCAATGTTAGTGGTGGCTGTTTAACAGTCTGATGGCCTTGAGATAGAAGCTGTTTTTCAGTCTCTCGGTCCCAGCTTTGATGCACCTGTACTGACCTCGCCTTCTGGATGATAGCGGGGTGAACAGGCAGTGGCTCGGGTGGTTGATGTCCTTGATGATCTTTATGGCCTTCCTGTAACATCGGGTGGTGTAGGTGTCCTGGAGGGCAGGTAGTTTGCCCCCGGTGATGCGTTGTGCAGACCTCACTACCCTCTGGAGAGCCTTACGGTTGAGGGCGGAGCAGTTGCCGTACCAGGCGGTGATACAGCCCGCCAGGATGCTCTCGATTGTGCATCTGTAGAAGTTTGTGAGTGCTTTTGGTGACAAGCCGAATTTCTTCAGCCTCCTGAGGTTGAAGAGGCGCTGCTGCGCCTTCTTCACGATGCTGTCTGTGTGAGTGGACCAATTCAGTTTGTCTGTGATGTGTATGCCGAGGAACTTAAAACTTGGTACTCTCTCCACTACTGTTCCATCGATGTGGATAGGGGGTGTTCCTCTGCTGTTTCCTGAAGTCCACAATCATCTCCTTAGTTTTGTTGACGTTGAGTGTGAGGTTATTTTCCTGACACCACACTCCGAGGGCCCTCACCTCCTCCCTGTAGGCCGTCTCGTCGTTGTTGGTAATCAAGCCTACCATTGTTGTGTCGTCCGCAAACTTGATGATTGAGTTGGAGGCGTGCGTGGCCACGCAGTCGTGGGTGAACAGGGAGTACAGGAGAGGGCTCAGAACGCACCCTTGTGGGGTCCCAGTGTTGAGGATCAGCGGGGAGGAGATGATGTTACCTACCCTCACCACCTGGGGGCGGCCCGTCAGGAAGTCCAGTACCCAGTTGCACAGGGCGGGGTCGAGACCCAGGGTCTCGAGCTTGATGACGAGCTTGGAGGGTACTATGGTGTTGAATGCAGAGCTGTAGTCGATGAACAGCATTCTCACATAGGTATTCCTCTTGTCCAGATGGGTTAGGGCAGTGTGCAGTGTGGTTGAGATTGCATCGTCTGTGGACCTATTTGAGCGGTAAGCAAATTGGAGTGGGTCTAGGGTGTCAGGTAGGGTGGGGGTGATATGGTCCTTGACTAGTCTCTCAAAGCACTTCATGATGACGGAAGTGAGTGCTACGGGGCGGTAGTCGTTTAGCTCAGTTACCTTAGCTTTCTTGGGAACAGGAACAGTGGTGGCCCTCTTGAAGCATGTGGGAACAGCAGACTGATATAGGGATTGATTGAATATGTCCGTAAACACACCAGCCAGCTGGTCTGCGCATGCTCTGAGGGCGCGGCTGGGGATGCCGTCTGGGCCTGCAGCCTTGCGAGGGTTAACACGTTTAAATGTTTTACTCACCTCGGCTGCAGTGAAGGAGAGTCCGCATGTTTTCGTTGCAGGCCGTGTCAGTGGCACTGTATTGTCCTCGAAGCGGGCAAAAAAGTTATTTAGTCTGCCTGGGAGCAAGACATCCTGGTCCGTGACTGGGCTGGATTTCTTCCTGTAGTCCGTGATTGACTGTAGACCCTGCCACATGCCTCTTGTGTCTGAGCCGTTGAATTGGGATTCTACTTTGTCTCTGTACTGACGCTTAGCTTGTTTGATAGCCTTACGGAGGGAATAGCTGGATTGTTTGTATTCAGTCATGTTACCAGACACCTTGCCCTGATTTGAAAGCAGTGGTTCGCGCTTTCAGTTTCACGCGAATGCTGCCATCAATCCAAGGTTTCTGGTTAGGGAATGTTTTAATCGTTGCTATGGGAACGACATCTTCAACGCACGTTCTAATGAACTCGCACACGAGGTCAAATCATGACGTCAGTGATCTGCAGGTCGGAACATCAGAGCTCTGGAAAGAGGGCGGCGTTCCCGCGTTGGAATTCCTAGCAGTCCATTCAAAAATAATTTTGTCCCCGGTTGTTTTGAACATGAAATGTCAACAGACGGCATTCTTTATCAGCACTTCACACACTACTTTGCAATGAGCTGGAGGCAGTAGGCACTTTGAAAACCTTTTTGTTTTTGTTTTACTTTATTTAACTAGGCAAGTCAGTTAAGAACAAATTCTTATTTTCAATGACGGCCCAGGAACAGTGGGTTAACTTCCTGTTCAGGGGCATAACGACAGATTTGTACCTTGTCAGCTCGGGATTTGAACTTGCAACCTTTCAGTTACTAGTCCAACGCTCGAACCACGAGGCTACCCTGCCGCCTCTACACTCTAACCACTCGGCTACCCTGCCGCCTCTACACTCTAACCACTAGGCTACCCTGCCGCCTCTACACTCTAACCACTCGGCTACCCTGCCGCCTCTACACTCTAACCACTAGGCTACCCTGCCGCCTCTACACTCTAACCACTAGGCTACCCTGCCGCCTCTACACTCTAACCACTAGGCTACCCTGCCGCCTCTACACTCGAACCACGAGGCTACCCTGCCGCCTCTACACTCTAACCACTAGGCTACCCTGCCACCTCTACACTAACCACTCGGCTACCCTGCCGCCTCTACACTCTAACCACTAGGCTACCCTGCCGCCTCTAACCACTTACCCTGCCTGCCGCCTACACTCTAACCACTCGGCTACCCTGCCGCCCCCTCTAAAACAGAGCAGGCAGCTTCAGATCCAATCAGAGTGTTCGGGTTTAACCCTGTCCTAGTCCACAGTATTACAGTAGATCAGCCTGCAGAGTGGTTACCCTGCCGCCCCAATAATTGTTTGAAATGTGAACGTATTGATACGTGAGGCATGTCTTACCTTTCTTCAAAGTAGCCTATTAGATCTATTTTCTAAATATCTGAAGGCTGTTTTTTTCCATCTCTGTCACATGGAATAATAATGGCTGCTGTTTTACGGTCCCTTAATTGTGTGGTTTTTTTTAGCGAAACTTATTTTGTCCATAATGTTTCTGCCACCGTCTCTTGTGACCGAAATGAACTTCTAGACATCAGGACAGGGACTCACCTCATACTGGACAAAGAGCTTCTGGACATCAGGACAGGGATTACTCACCCACCCTGTACTGGACAAAGAGCTTCTGGACATCAGGACAGGGATTACTCACCCACCCTGTACTGGACAAAGAGCTTCTGGACATCAGGACAGGGATTACTCACCCACCCTGTACTGGACAAAGAGCTTCTGGACATCAGGACAGGGATTACTCACCCACCCTGTACTGGACAAAGAGCTTCTGGACATCAGGACAGGGATTACTCACCCACCCTGTACTGGAATACACTTTTTAACGCGTCGGACGCAAAGGATTTACTCCAGACACCCGACAAGGCCATCATCCCCGTCATTCACCGGAGAAAGACATGGATCCGATGGCGAGTGGGTAGTAGACCTTTTCCATCGGTCCTATTAGCCAACGTACAATCATTGGATAATAAAATAGACTAACTACGGGCGCGTATATCCTACCAACGGGACAATAATAACTGTAATATCTTATGTTTCACTGAGTCGTGGCTGAACGACGACATGAATAACATACAGCTGGTGGTTTATACACTGTATCGGCAGGATAGAACAGCAGCCTCTGGTAAGACTAGGGGTGGCGCTCTATGTATATTTGTAAACAACAGCTGGTGCACGAAATCTAAGGAAGTCTCGAAGTTTTGCTCGCCTGAGGTAGAGTATCTCATGATAAGCTGTAGACCACACTATCTACCTAGAGAGTTTTCATCTATATTCTTCGTAGCTGTCTACCACCACAGACCGATGCTGGCACTAAGACTGCACTCAAGTTGTTAGGAATTTTATGAATAATGACTAAACAATATCCCCATTTTAAATAGAACTATAACTAACTTATACTCTTTTTTTATTATATCTGATTAACAATATTAATTCATAAGTGAGGGATTGTGGAGCCTCAAACAGGGGGTAATTACATTAAATAAATAGCCAGGTTGGAGAAGACTGGAAGTGGATTTTTTTAAGTAAAGCAGAAGGGGTTTTTAAGTAAAGCAGAAGGGGTTTTTAAGTAAAGCAGAAGGGGTTTTTAAGTAAAGCAGAAGGGGTTTTTAAGTAAAGCAGAAGGGGTTTTTAAGTAAAGCAGAAGGGGTTTTTAAGTAAAGCAGAAGGGGTTTTTAAGTAAAGCAGAAGGGGTTTTTAAGTAAAGCAGAAGGGGTTTTTAAGTAAAGCAGAAGGGTTAACGACCCCTTCTGCTTTACTTAAAAACCCTATGGTTGAACCGACTCCACTTAGCTCTGGGATGTTGAGATAAGGCAGTGTGTGTTTTCTTAGGTTTTCCTGGAACTGTCTGCTGAATGGTGATGGATGAAGACTTCAGAAGGTTTATCTCGAATGAACTTTTGAACTGTTGGGAGAAATAATATTTTTTGACCTGTGATGTCATATTTTATATATAAACTGTTGTGGTTACATGGCAGCGCGCTCCGAGAATAAATACTATTATCTAATTTTGATAAGACTGGTCTCTGTCTATTTTATGCAAATAAGAATCTTACAAATTCTCATAAAATAGACTAATTGAATTCAATTAAAGAAAACATATTGGAATTATGAAATTACAGTAACAATGAGCAAACAGGAAAACGCTCATTGAGGCGGCGCTCCTAGTGGCCGGGGACTTTAATGCAGGGAAACTGAAATCCGTTTTACCTAATTTCTACCGGCATGTTAAATGTGCAACCAGAGGGAAAATAACTCTAGACCACCTTTACTCCCTCGTCCTCCACTTGGCAAATCTGACCGTAATTCTATCCTCCTGATTCCTGCTTACCTCACATCGTTGCATCCTCGACTTGCATGTTCTGTTTAATTGTGAATTACCATATTCTAAATGCGATTTGTCATTCTGAGCACTGTGGGTGGACGCCCTAATTACACGCTGACCCCTAACCTCTACACGCTGACCCCTAACCTTTACACGCCGACCCCTTACACACTATCCACATGCTGCTGATAAGATTCTGCTTCATCTCTCAACAGGACACATGTATGAAGGTGTAAAGTTTGAGAGAGGTAACTGTGGAGTCAGCATCATGAGAAGTGGTGAGTCTGGTATCCCCCCCCCCACCTCTACTGAAAAAAAATGTCCCTTTTTCTGCTTTTTTTTTTCATGTTATTTCACATACCTGACCTGTGTCTGTCCATCCCCCAGGCGAGGCCATGGAGCAGGGTCTGAGGGACTGTTGTAGGTCCATTCGCATAGGGAAGATCCTGATCCAGAGTGATGAAGAGACCCAGGAGGCTAAGGTCTACTATGCTAAGTTCCCCCCAGACATAAACAGGAGGAAGGTGCTGCTCATGTACCCAATACTGAGTAAGTCAAAAAGATCTCTGTCAAAAGGGGAAGATATTAGATGTCTTATATATCCCATTTAGCAGACGCTTTTGTCCAAAGCGACTTACAAGTCGGCTGGGGCCACTACTTTTACATATGGGTGGCCCCAGCGGGAATCGAACCCACGACGCTTGGCGTTGCAAGCGCCATGCTCTACCGACTGAGCCACACAGGACCCCTATTTGAAGGTCATTTTTCCTAATCCTGGAGTTTTTTTCAGCCAGGCAAATAATGAAATTGTTGAAAAAGTTCCTGTTAATTAACAACATTCGTCATTAACTATAGAATAATAATAATAATACATTAGAACCAGCATCAAATTCAGTCAGTCAAACTCCCGTAGGTTATGACAGCTTCTGGTCCCACAACACAAAAAAAATAGACAAAAATGACATTTGTGGTGTTTTTAATAACCATTTTCCCTCAGCTGGCCACCAATTGGAAAGAATGGTTTCTGAAAATACCTAAAGTTCCACTAGAGGGGGTCTTATTCACTTCCTGAACAGCATTTGAAACATTTTATGTCAATGATGTTGCAAAGTGCTTTCAAAAAATAGATGTAAAAACATCTGATCTGATTGGCTTGATCCCTTTTTCCTGTAGATTTAACGCTTCTGGTGCGTAAGATCTGGAGGGCCGTCCTCTCCCTTTACAAAGGTGGAGATCCTTCTGACCGAGATAACTACCAACCAATTTATAAACTCTCCTGCCTTGCAAACTTATTAGAACGACTGGCAAACTCTCAGCTCATCACTTCAAATTATATTCTTAATGTGCACCAGTCTAGTTATAGTTATAGACCTGGACTGACAGTACATTTAGAAAGTATTCAGACCCATTAAAAAAAATAAAAATGTTTACCTTTAATTAACTAGGCAAGTCGGTAAAGAACAAATTCTTATTTTCAATGACGGCCTAGGAACAATGAGTTTAACTGCCTTGTTCAGGGGCAGAACGACAGATTTGTACCTTGTCAGCTCGGGGATTCGATCTTGCAACCTTTCGGTTACATTACAGACTTATTCTAAAATGGATTAAATCGTTTTTTCCCCTCATCAAACTACATACAATTCCCCATAATGACATCACAATTCCCCATAATGACATCACAATACCCCATAATGAAAAAGCAAAAACAGGTTTTTAGCAATTGTTGCAAAAAAATAAAAATAACATTTAGGCGGTGCCTAAATGACTTGCATGTCACTCAGACCCTTTACTCAGTACTTTGTTGAACCACCTTTGGCAGCAATTACAGCATCAAGTCTTCTTGGGTATGACGCTAAAAGCTTGGCACCTGTATTTTGAGAGTTTCTCCCATTCTTCTCTGCAGATCCTTTCAAGCTCTGTCAGGTCAAGTTTAAGTCTGGGCTCATGGACTTTCAAAGACTTGTCCTGAAGCCACTCCTGCGTTGTCTTGGCTGTGTGCTTAGTGTTGTTGTCTTGTTGGAAGGTGAATCTTCGCCCCACTCTAAGGTCCTCAGTTCTGGCGCAGGTTTTCATCAAGGAACTCTCTGTACTTTGCTCTGTTCATCTTTCCCTCGATCCTGACTAGTTTTTCAGTGGCAGGGACTGGGAGACTAGTCAGGATCGAGGGAAAGATGATCATCTCCACAGCATGATTCTGCCACCACCATGCTTCACCGTAGGGATGGTGCCATGTTCCCTCCAGACTTGACGCTCGGCCAAACGGTTCAATCTTGGAAAGGTGCACACCTGTCTATTTAAGGTCTAGAGACCGATTAAGATTTTTCAACGCAGATACCGATTATTGGAGGACCCAAAAAAGCAGATACCAGCAGATACAATTTTTATATATATTTGTAATAATGACAATTACAACAATACTGAATGAACATTTTTATTTTAACTTAATATAATACATCAATAAAATCCAATTTAGTCTTAAATAAATAATGAAACATGTTCAATTTGGTTTAAGCAAAGACAGTGTTGGAGAAGAAAGTAAAAGTGTATTATGTGTAAAAACATTTAAGTTCCTCAGAACATGAACATATAGGACTTTATGAATACCTGTGATTATTGGTCCGGTCACATACAGTGAAGTCAGAAGTTTACATCCACTGAGGTTGGAGTCATTAAAACTCGTTTTTCAACCACTCCACAAATTTCTTGTTAACAATCTATAGTTTTGGCAAGTCAGTTAGGACATCTACTTTGTGCATGACACAAGTCATTTTTCCAACAATTGTTAAGACAGATTATTTCACTTATAATTCAATATCACAATTCCAGTGGGTCAGAAGTTTCCATACACTAAGTTGACTGTGCCTTTAAAACAGCTTGGAAATTGCAGAAAATGATGTCACGGCGTTAGAAGCTTCTGATAGGCTAATTGACATAATTTGAGTCAATTGGAGGTGAACCTGTGGATATATTTCAAGTCCTACCTTCAAACTCAGTGCCTCTTTGCTTGACATCATGGGGAAACATCTTGTAGACCTCCACAAGTCTGGTCATCCTTGGGACCAATTTCCAAACGCCTGAAGGTACCATGTTCATCTGTACAAACAATAGTACGCAAGTATAAACACCATGGGACCACGCAGCCGTCAAACTGCTCAGGAACGAGAAGCATTCTGTCTCCTCAAGATGAACGTACTTTGGTGCGAAAAATGCAAATCACTCCCAGAACAACAGCAAAGGACCTTGTGAAAATGCTGGAGGAAACAGTTACAATAGTATCTACATCCACAGTAAAACGAGTCCTACATCGACATAACCTGAAAGGCCGCTCAGCAAGGAAGAAGCCACTGCTCCAAAACCGCCATAAAAAGCCAGACTACGGTTTGCAACTGCACATGGGGACAAAGATCATACTTTTTGGAGACATGCTCTCTGGTCTGATGAAACAAAAATTGAACTGTTTGGCCATAATGACCATCGTTATGTTTGGAGGAAACTGAGGGAGGCTTGCAAGCCAAAAAACACCATCCCAACCGTGAAGCACGGGGGTGGCAGCATCAAGTTGTGGGGATGCTTTGCTGCAGGAGGGACTGGTGCACTTCACAAAATACATGGCATCATGAGGGAGGAACATTACGTGGATATATTGAAGCATCATCTCAGACATCAGTCAGGAAGTTTAAGCTTGGACAATGACCCCAAGCATACTTCCAAAGTTGTGGCAAAATGGCTTAAGGAGAACAAAGTCAATATATTGGAGTGGCCATCACAAAGCCCTTACCTCAAGCCTATAGAAAATTTGTGGGCAGAACTAAAAAAGCGTGTGAGAGCAAGGAGGCCTACAAACCTGACTCAGTTACACCGGCTCTGTCAGGAGGAATGGGCCAATATTTACCCATCTTATTGTGGGAAGCTTGTGGAAGGCTACCTGAAACGTTTGACCCAAGTTAAACTATTTAAAGGCAATGCTACCAAATACTAATTGAGTGAATGTAAACTTCTGACCCACTGAGAACGTGATGAAAGACATAAAAAGCTGAAATTGTCTACTATTTTTCAGACATTTCACATTCTTAAAGTAAAGTGGTGATCCTAACTGACCTAAAACAGGACATTTTTACTGGGATTAAATGTCAGGAATTGTGAAACTGAGTTTAAACGTATTTGGCGAAGGTGTATGTAAACTTCTGACTTCAACTGTTATGTAAGCTGGTGGTTCCTTTTAACATGAGTCTTCAATATTCCCAGTTGAGAATTTTTAGGTTGACGTTAATATAGGAATTATAGGACTATTTCTCTCATCTTTGACTATTGGATGTTCTTACAGGGAATGTCGTATTGCCAGCCTAATCTCTGGAGTTGATAGGCTTGAAGTCATAAACAGATCTGTGCTTCAAGCATTGCGAAGAGCTGCTGGCAAATGCAGGAAAGTGGTGTTTGAATGAATGCTTATGAGCCTGCTGCTGCCTGCCACCACTCAGACTGCTTCATCAAATCATAGACTGAGTTATAATATAATAAACACACACAAATACTTTATTAGCCTTTGTTCACTAATATGGTGAAATCTGGAAACTATCATTTAGAAAAGTAACCTTTAAGTCTTTCAGTGAAATACGGAACCGTAATGACCCGGTACCGCTGAGTAACGTAATGACCCGGTACCGCTGAGTAACGCTAATGACCCGGTACCGCTGAGTAACGTAATGACCCGGTACCGCGCTGACCCGTACCGCTGAGTAACGTAATGACCCGGTACCGCTGAGTAACGTAGTGACCCGGTACCGCTGAGTAACGTAATGACCCGGTACCGCTGAGTAACATAATGACCCGGTACCGCTGAGTAACGTAGTGACCCGGTACCGCTGAGTAACCCGTAATGACCCGGTACCGCTGAGTAACGTAATGACCCGGTACCGCTGAGTAACGTGTGACCCGGTACCGCGCTGACCCGTAAACGTAATGACCCGGTACCGCTGAGTAATGACCCGGTAAACATAATGACCCGGTGTGTGTGTCCCAGGTACAGGTAACACAGTGTATGTTGGTGTGTGTGTGTGTGTCTAGGTAACACAGTGTGTGTGTGTGTCTAGGTAACACAGTGTGTGTTGGTGTGTGTGTGTGTCTAGGTAACACAGTGTGTGTTGGTGTGTGTGTCCCAGGTACAGGTAACACAGTGATCGAGGCGGTGCAGGTACCACTGTTGATTGAGCATGGACTCCAACCCAAACACATCATCCTCCTCTCTCTCTTCTCCACCCCACACGGTAGGTGACACATCATCCTCCTCTCTCTCTCTCTCTCACCTCACCCGGTAGGTAACACATCATCCCCTTTGGACTCTCTCTTCTCCACCCACACCACGCGACCACACCACGCTAGGTAACACATTATCCCCCACGCTAGACCACACCACGCTCTCTCTTCTCCACCTCACGCTAGACGGTAGGTAACACATTATTTCTCTCTCTCTCCACACCACGCTCCTCTCTACATCTCTCTCTCTAGACCAGACATCTAGACCACACCACGCTAGACCACACCACGCTCTCTACATCTCTAGACCACACCACGCTCTCTAGACCATCTCTCCACACCACGCTCCACACCACGCTACCATCTCCAGACCACGCCAGACCAGACCACACCCGCTCCAGACCACACCACCTCTACCATCTCCACACCACACCACGCTCTCCACACCTCCACACCACACCCTAGACCAGACCACACCACGCTCTTTCATCTAGACTCCAGGACCAGCCAAGGACCATCCTCCAAGAGACCACACCACGCTCCCACCACGAGATCACCCACGCTGACCACACCACCCTCACCACAGAGCTGCCACACCACACCACGCTAGACCAGACCACGTTGCCCAGACCACACCACCCTTTGGACCAGAAGTACCACACCACGCTTTGACCACACCACACACCCTAGACCAGAATGACCAACCACACCACCCTAGACCAGACCACACCACCTAGACCACCACCACGCTAGACCACACCACGCTAGACTAGCCACACCACACCACGCTAGACCACACCACACCACGCTAGACCACACCACGCTAGACCACACCACGCTAGACCAGACCACACCACCCTAGCCCACACAGACCACACCACCTAGGACCACACCACGCTAGACCACACCACGCTAGACCACGACCACACCACGCTAGACCACACCACGCTAGACCACACCACGCTAGACCAGACCACACCACCCTAGACCACACCACGCTAGACCAGACCACACCACGCTAGACCAGACCACCACCCTAGCCAGACCACACCACGCTAGACCACACCACGACCACACCACGCTAGACCACCACGCTAGACCAGACCACACCACGCTAGACCAGACCACACCACGCTAGACCACACCACGCTACCACACCACGCTAGACCAGACCACACCACGCTAGAGACCACACCACGCTACCACACCACGCTAGACCAGACCACACCACGCTAGACCAGACCACACCACGCTAGACCACCACCCACGCTAGACCACACCACGCTAGACCAGACCACACCACCTAGACCACCCACACCACGCTAGACCAGACCACACCACCCTAGACCAGACCACACCACCCTAGACCAGACCACCACGCTAGACCAGACCACACCACGCTACGCCACACCACGACCAGACCACCACGCTAGACCACACCACCACACCACGCTAGACCACACCACGCCACACCACGCTAGACCAGACCACACCACGCTAGACCAGACCACACCACGCTAGACCAGACCACACCACGCTAGACCACACCACGACCACCACGCCTAGACCACGCTAGACCACACCACACCACGCTAGACCAGACCACACCACGCTAGACCACCACCCACGCTACCACCACACCACGCTAGACCACACCACGCTAGACCAGACCACACCACCACGCTAGACCAGACCACACCACGCCACGCTAGACCAGACCACACCACACCACGCTAGACCAGACCACCACCCTAGACCAGACCACACCACCCTAGACCACACCACGCTAGACCAGACCACACCACGCTAGACCAGACCACACCACGCTAGACCAGACCACACCACCACACCACACCACGCTAGACCAGACCACACCTAGACCACACCACACCACGCTAGACCAGACCACCACCCAGACCACACCACCCTACCAGACCACACCACCCTAGACCACACCACGCTAGACCAGACCACACCACCCTAGACCAGACCACACCACCCTAGACCAGACCACGCTAGACCAGACCACACCAGACCACAACCACACCACGCTAGACCAGACCACACCACCCTAGACCAGACCACACCACCCTAGGACCACACCACCCTAGACCAGACCACACCACCCTAGACCCAGACCACACCACCCTAGACCCACACCACCCTATTTCCAGACCACACCACCCTTTTCCAGACCACACCACCCTAGACCAACCACACCACCCTAGACCAGACCACACCACCCTAGACCAGACCACACCACCCTAGACCAGACCACACCACGCTAGACCAGACCACACCGAACTAGAGGTCGGCCGATTTCAAGTTTTCATAACAATCGGAAATTGGTATTTTTGGACACCGATTTGGACGATTTATTTTAACACCTTTTTACTTAACCTTTTATTTCACGAGGCAAGTCAGTTAAGAACAAATTCCTATTTTCAATGACGGCCCAGGAACAGTGGGTTAACTTCCAGTTCAGGGGCAGAACGACAGATTTGTACCTTGTCATCTCGTGGGATCCACTCTTGCAACCTTACAGTTAACTAGTCCAACGCTCTCACCACCTGATTACATTGCACTCCACGAGGAGCCTGCCTGTTACGCGAATGCAGTAAGCCAAGGAAAGTTGCTAGCTGGCATTAAACTTATCTTATAAAAAACAATCAATCATAAATCACTAGTTAACTACACATGGTTGATGATATTACTCGTTTATCTAGCGTGTCCTGCGTTGCATATAATCTGACTGAGCATACAAGTATCTGACTGAGCGGTGGTAGGCAGCCGCAGGCTCGTAAGCATTCATTCAAACAGCACTTTCGTGCGTTTTGCCAGTAGCTCTTCGTTGTGTGTCAAGCATTGCGCTGTTTATGACTTCAAGCCTATCAACTCCCGAGATGAGGCTGGTGTAACGGCTAGCTAGTTAGCAGGGTGCACGCTAATAGCGTTTCAAACGTCACTCGCTCTGAGCCTTGGAGTGGTTGTTCCCCTTGCTCTGCATGGGTAACGCTGCTTCGAGGGTGGCTGTTGTCGATGTGTTCCTGGTTCGAGCCCAGGGAGGAGCGAGGAGAGGGATCGAAGCTATACTGTTACACTGGCAATACTCAAGTGCCTATAAGAACATCCAATAGTCAAAGGTATATGAAATACAAATGGTATAGAGGGAAATAGTCCTATAATTCCTATAAGAAGTTTTAGGTTGTAGTTATTAACTGGGAATATTGAAGATTCATGTTAAAAGGAACCACCAGCTTCCATATGTTCTCATGTTCTGAGCAAGGAACTTAAACGTTAGCTTTCTTACATGGCACATATTGCACTTTTACTTTCTTCTCCAACACTTTGTTTTTGCATTATTTAATCATATTGTTTCATTATTGTTTGGATGTATTATATTAAGTTTAAATAAGTGTTGTTTTTTTTAAATGGCCGATTAATCGGTATCGGCTGTTTTGGTCCTCCAATAATCGGTATCGGCGTTGAAAAATCATAATCGGTCGACCTCTAGACCGAACCACACCAGACCGAACCACACCACACCAGACCGAACCACACCACACCAGACCGAACCAGACCAGACCACACCAGACCGAACCAGACCAAACCGAACCACACCAGACCAGACCGAACCACACTAGACCAGACCGAACCACACTAGACCACTCATCCCTAAGATCAGTGTGAATAAAAAATAAAATAAAAACTTTAGATGTGATGTTACTGAGTCCTAACTTCATTATCTACAGTATGTGTTCTTATCTGATGTGATGTTAATGAGAGTCATAACTTCATTATCTACGGTATGTGTTCTTATCTGATGCGATGCCAGTGTACATCGACCTCTGTTCCTCCCCCCTCCTACCGTGGTTCCTACCCTCCCCCCCCTCCTACCGTGGTTTCTACCCTCCTCCCCCTCCTACCGTGGTTCCTACCCTCCTACCGTGGTTCCTACCCTCCTCCCCCTCCTACCGTGGTTCCTACCCTCCCCCCCTCCTCCTACCGTGGTTCCTACCCTCCTCCCCCTCCTACCGTGGTTCCTACCCTCCTCCCCCCTCCTACCGTGGTTCCTACCCTCCTCCCCCTCCTACCGTGGTTCCTACCCTCCTCCTCCCCCTCCTACCGTGGTTCCTACCCTCCTCCGCCCCTCCTACCGTGGTTCCTACCCTCCTCCCCTCCCCTACCGTGGTTCCTACCCTCCTCCGCCCTCCTACCGTGGTTCCTACCCTCCTCCCCCTCCTACCGTGGTTCCCTCCTCCGTGGTTCCTACCCTCCTCCCCCTCCTACCGTGGTTCCTACCCTCCTCCTCCTACCGTGGTTCCTACCCTCCCTCCCCCCTCCTACCGTGGTTCCTACCCTCCTCCCCCCCTCCTGGTTCCTACCCTCCTCCCCCTCCTACTGTGGTTCCTCCCTCCTCCCCCCCTCCTACCGTGGTTCCTACCCTCCTCCCCCTCCTACCGTGGTTCCTACCCTCCTCCCCCCTACCGTGGTTCCTACCCTCCTCCGCCCCACCGTGGTTTCTACCCTCCTCCGCCCTCCTACCGTGGTTCCTACCCTCCTCCCCCCCTCCTACCGTGGTTCCTACCCTCCTCCCCCTCCTACCGTGGTTCCTACCCTCCTCCCCCTCCTACCGTGGTTCCTATTCCCCCTCCTACCACTGTTCCTCCCCTCCTCCTACCATGGTTCCTACCCTCCCTCTCTCTGCCACTGTCCCTAATGCCCCACTCTACAAAATGTCCTTCACGTGGTCAAGAACTATTCTGACAGAATGTCCAAATACTGCCCACCATATCGCCTTAATGTTTCTGCAGAACAAACTTGACCTCAAACTGAATGTATTGACCCACTACTTACAGGGAAGGATTCGGGGCTCTATTCAGCCTGGGTCCTGAACAATAGAAATGTAAAGGTCATTTCCCATTGGGCCGACGGGTGCAGTCTCCGCCAACGTGGGAACATCGTTTTTAAATTTCGATTGGGCATCAGTGCTGACCTTCTGCGATACGTATTGAACAGATTTATCCAGTCATGTGTGTAAGACTCAGGTAAACGGAGTGATTGTGTTGATCTCCTGTTGGAATGATGAATAAAACAGGAACCAGAAGTGATCAGGAGTAAAAGTTAATTTCAGTGTCAGTCAGTATGATGATCAGCAACATAGTACATGGAGTTAGAGCACCAGTAAACTGCTGACCCAAACACCACCTCCTCTCAGTGATGGGAAGACCAGTAAACTGGGAAGACTGACCCAAACACCACCTCCTCTCAGTGATGGGAAGACCAGTAAACTGCTGACCCAAACACCACCTCCTCTCAGTGATGGGAAGACCAGTAAACTGCTGACCCAAACATGGGACCTCCTCTCAGTGATGGGAAGACCAGAAACTGGGACCTCCTCTCAGTGATGGGAAGACCAGTAAACTGCTGACCCAAACACCACCTCCTCTCTGCTGAGTGATGGGAAGACCAGTAAACTGCTGACCCAAACACCACCTCCTCTCAGTGATGGGAAGACCAGTAAACTGCTGACCCAAACACCACCTCCTCTCAGTGATGGGAAGACCAGTAAACTGCTGACCCAAACCCAATGGGAAGACCAGTAAACCAAACACCACCTCCTCTCAGTGATGGGAAGACCAGTAAACTGCTGACCCAAACACCACCTCCTCTCAGTGATGGGAAGACCAGTAAACTGCTGACCCAAACACCACCTCCTCTCAGTGATGGGAAGACCAGTAAACTGCTGACCCAAACACCACCTCCTCTCAGTGATGGGAAGACCAGTAAACTGCTGACCCAAACACCACCTCCTCCAGTGATGGGAAGACCAGTAAACTGCTGACCCAAACACCACCTCCTCTCAGTGATGGGAAGACCAGTAAACTGCTGACCCAAACACCACCTCCTCTCAGTGATGGGAAGACCAGTAAACTGCTGACCCAAACACCACCTCCTCTCAGTGATGGGGAGACCAGTGACCCAAACACCCTCTCAGTGATGGGAAGACCAGTAAACTGCTGACCTCCTCTCAGTGATGGGAAGACCAGTAAACTGCTGACCCAAACACCACCACCTCTCAGTGATGGGAAGACATACTCAACATCCATGAAGGTCCATCCTCTCTTCACTCTCTCCCACAGTCACATACGCAGATATGATTGTAAATTAACATTGACAGCATAAGGAACATTTTGCTGAATAGAAGAGAGGAAATAATAACTTATGTCTCAGTTGTAACAACAGCCGTATTGAAATACATGTTAAACCAATGTAAATAATATATCTGAGTAGGAGTGCTGACCTAGGGTCAGTTCTGCCTTCTACAACACATTACATGCACATGAGCCTGATCCTAGATCAGTCAGTTCTACCTTCTACAACACATTACATGCACATGAGCCTGATCCTAGATCAGTCAGTTCTACCTTCTACAACACATTACATGATCCTAGATCAGTCACCTTCTACAACACATTACATGAGCCTGATCCTAGATCAGTCAGTTCTACCTTCCACAACACATTACATGCACATGAGCCTGATCCTAGATCAGTCAGTTCTACCTTCCACAACACATTACATGCACATGAGCCTGATCCTAGATCAGTCAGTTCTACCTTCCACAACACATTACATGCACATGAGCCTGATCTGAGATCAGCACTCTGAACCGCTTGAGACAGACAGCACTAGACCTACCTTGATAACAGCTTTGGCCCGGTCCAGACAAGGCCCTTGGCCCCTCCCCAAGGCTGCATCCCAAATGGCACCCTATACAGTGCACTAGTTTTGACCAGAGCCTTATGGGTAATAGGATGCAAACCAAGGACTGACTACCTAAGCTAAGAGTAGGAACTAGGGTCTGCTTCTGTAGTGGAGCAGGTTGAGAGCTTCAGGTTCCTTGGTGTCCACATCACCAACAAACGATCATGGTCCTTGGTGTCCACATCACCAACAAACGATCATGGTCCTTGGTGTCCACATCACCAACAAACGATCATGGTCCTTGGTGTCCACATCACCAACAAACGATCATGGTCCTTGGTGTCCACATCACCAACAAACGATCATGGTCCTTGGTGTCCACATCACCAACAAACGATCATGGTCCTTGGTGTCCACATCACCAAACGATCATGGTCCTTGGTGTCCACATCACCAACAAACGATCATGGTCCTTGGTGTCCACATCACCAACAAACGATCATGGTCCTTGGTGTCCACATCACCAACAAACGATCATGGTCCTTGGTGTCCACATCACCAACAAACGATCATGGTCCTTGGTGTCCACATCACCAACAAACGATCATGGTCCTTGGTGTCCACATCACCAACAAACTAACATGGTCCAAGCACACCAAGACAGTTGTGATGAGGGCACAACAAAACCTAATCTCCCTCAGGAGACTGAAAAGATTTGGCATGGATCCTCAGATCCTCAAAAGGTTCTACAGCTGCACCATCCGGAGCATCCTGACCGGTTGCATCACTGCCTGGTATGGAAACTGCTCGGCCTCTGACCACAAGGCACTTCAGAGGGTTGTGCCTACGGCCCAGTACATCATTGGGGCCAAGCTTCCTGCCATCCAGGACCTCTATACCAGGCGGTGTCAGAGGGAGGCCGAAATATGTCCAAAGACTCCGCCACCCTAGTCATAGACTGTTCTCTCTGCTACCGCATGGCAAGCGGTACCGGAGTGCCAAGTCCAGGTCCAAGAGGCTTCTAAACAGCTTCTACCACCAAGCCATAAGACTCCTGAACAGCTAATCAAATGGCTACCCAGTCTATGCATAGTCACTTTAATAATTCTACCTCCATGTATATATTACCTTGATTAACAAGTGCCCCGCATATTGACTCTGTACCGGTACCCCCTGTATATAGCCTCCACATTGACTCTGTACTGGTACCCCCTGTATATAGCCTCCACATTGACTCTGTACTGGTACCCCCTGTATATAGCCTCCACATTGACTCTGTACCGTAACACCCTGTATATAGCCTCCACATTGACTCTGTACTGGTACCCCCTGTATATAGCCTCCACATTGACTCTGTACCGGTACCCCATGTATATATCCTCCACATTGACTCTGTACCGGTACCTCCTGTATATAGCCTCCACATTGACTCTGTACCCCCTGTATATAGTCTCCACATTGACTCTGTACCCCCTGTATATAGCCTCCACATTGACTCTGTACCGGTATCCCCCTGTATATAGCCTCCACATTGACTCTGTACTGGTACCCCCTGTATATAGCTTTGTTATTGCTGCTCATTTATTTATTTTAAATATTTTGTTTATTTTAGTAAATACTTTAACACTTATTTTCATTAACTGCACTGTTGGTTAAGGAATCATTTCACTGTCAGGTCTACACCTGTTGTATTCGGCGCACGTTACAGATAACATTTGATTTGGGCAGTGCAGCATCTTTACAATACAAAGGAACGACAGGTGCATGGCCCTAAGATGACAACAAATACATGTGGTTTTAATGGGCTTTCTCCATTCTGGGCCTTAAGGGCCCTGCATATGGAATAATGATAATACATTACATTTATAGAACTCTTTTCATTTAAAGATGTAAATCACAAAGCTATTTACATTAACAAAATACAGGCAAGAAATGAAAAGCTAGCTAGCAGCCTAGTACTATATAAGATACACAATAATACAGGACAGGTAGGGAGACAACAGAAGGAGACAGAGAGACAACAGAAGTAGAGAGACAACAGAAGTAGAGAGACAGAGAGACAACAGAAGTAGAGAGACAGAGACAACAGAAGTAGGGAGACAACAGAAGTAGGGAGACAGAAGTAGGGAGACAACAGAAGTAGGGAGACAGTGCTAGACATGGTCTTTCTCTTAAAACAATTGTGTACTGTGACATAATATTAATGGACTACTGTTCCCCTAACATTGTCTCCATGGTGAACTGTTCCCCTAACATTGTCTCCATGGTGAACTGTTCCCCTAACATTGTCTCCATGGTGAACTGTTCCCCTAACATTGTCTCCATGGTGAACTGAAAACTCTTCCTGATATTGAGAAGGTGACAGCTTTGGCTGCACGTTGAGGTCTTCCTGTGTCCGATGGTCCCACAGGGTCTGTCTGCCTCCACAGGGTCTGTCTGCCTCCACAGGGTCTGTCTGCCTCCACAGGGTCTGTCTGCCTCCACAGGGTCTGTCTGCCTCCACAGGGTCTGTCTGCCTCCACAGGGTCTGTCTGCCTCCACAGGGTCTGTCTGCCTCCACAGGGTACAACACCCACTGCACAGTTTATAAAGTCCATGAAGTGATCCTACTCCTCTTCGTCCATCTCTACGGTAACAGAGGGATCCCTGTCACCACCTGGAAAATACAGATTCACACAGGAACATTGAAATAAACAAAGTTCAACCCCCCCCCCCCCCCACACACACACACACACACACACACATGCAACAATTTCTAAGATTTGACTGAGTTACAGTCCATATGAGGAAATCAGTCAATTGAAATAAATGTATCAGGCCCTAATCTATGGATTTCACATGGCTGGGAATACAGGTATGCATCTGTTGGTCACAGAAACCTTTAAAAAGAGAATACAGGTATGGATCTGTTGGTCACAGAAACCTTTAAAAAGAGAATACAGGTATGGATCTGTTGGTCACAGAAACCTTTAAAAAGAGAATACAGGTATGGATCTGTTGGTCACAGAAACCTTTAAAAAGAGAATACAGGTATGGATCTGTTGGTCACAGAAACCTTTAAAAAGAGAATACAGGTATGGATCTGTTGGTCACAGATACCTTTAAAAAGAGAATACAGGTATGGATCTGTTGGTCACAGATACCTTTAAAAAGAGAATACAGGTATGGATCTGTTGGTCACAGATACCTTTAAAAAGAGAATACAGGTATGCATCTGTTGGTCACAGATACCTTTAAAAAGAGAATACAGGTATGGATCTGTTGGTCACAGATACCTTTAAAAAGAGAATACAGGTATGCATCTGTTGGTCACAGAAACCTTTAAAAAGAGAATACAGGTATGCATCTGTTGGTCACAGAAACCTTTAAAAAGAGAATACAGGTATGGATCTGTTGGTCACAGAAACCTTTAAAAAGAGAATACAGGTATGCATCTGTTGGTCACAGAGACCTTTAAAAAGAGAATACAGGTATGGATCTGTTGGTCACAGATACCTTTAAAAAGAGAATACAGGTATGGATCTGTTGGTCACAGATACCTTTAAAAAGAGAATACGGGTATGGATCTGTTGGTCACAGAAACCTTTAAAAAGAGAATACGGGTATGCATCTGTTGGTCACAGAAACCTTTAAAAAGAGAATACAGGTATGGATCTGTTGGTCACAGAAACCTTTAAAAAGAGAATGCAGGTATGGGCGTGGCTCAGAAAACCATCTGGTGACCACCTCATGCAGTGCCACATCTCCTTCACAGTGTTGATCAGGATCCCACTCTAATGGCTGTGAGAAGGAACTGGAACACGAGCATCCCAAACATGCTCAACGGGTGACGGGGCTGGTAAGTACGTAGGCCATGAATTTCAGCTTCCAGAAATTGTGTACGGATCCTTGCGACATGGAGAAATGCTCACTAACAGGGTTGTAAACAAATTTATGCGCAGAATTTTTGAGAAATAAGCTTGGTGTGTATGGAACATCTATTTGATTTCAGCTCCCGAAACATGGGACTAACACTTCACATGTTGCCTTTATATTCCTGTTCAGTGTGGCTTCCCCTGACTGACAGATTTCTGAACGATATAATACTGTCTATCACAGATTGAGGGTTGACAATTTCATTTAGTACACAGAACATCAATATAAAATGCCCACATGCAACAATCTCAACAACTTTACTGAGGTACAGTTCATACTAGGAAATCAGTCAATTGAAAAACTCATTAGGCCCTAATCTATGGATTTTACATGACTGGGCAGGGGTGCAGCCATGGCCTGGGAGGACATAGGCCCGCCCACTGGAGAGCCAGGCCCGCCCACTGGAGAGCCAGGCCCGCCCACTGGGGAGCCAGGCCCAGCCACTGGGGAGCCAGGCCCAGCCACTGGGGAGCCAGGCCCACCCAATGGGGAGCCAGGCCCAGCCACTGGGGAGCCAGACCTACTGGGGAGCCAGGCCCAGCCACTGGGGAGCCAGGCCCACCCACTGGGGAGCCAGACCTACTGGGGAGCCAGGCCCAGCCACTGGGGAGCCAGACCCAGCCACTGGAGAGCCAGGCCCAGCCACTGGGGAGCCAGGCACACCCAATGGGGAGCCAGGCCCAGCCACTGGGGAGCCAGGCCCAGCCATTGGGGAGCCAGACCTACTGGGGAGCCAGACCCAGCCATTGGGGAGCCAGACCTACTGGGGAGCCAGGCCCAGCCACTGGGGAGCCAGGCCCAGCCACTGGGGAGCCAGGCCCACCCAATGGGGAGCCAGGCCCAGCCACTGGGGAGCCAGACCTACTGGGGAGCCAGGCCCAGCCACTGGGGAGCCAGGCCCACCCACTGGGGAGCCAGACCTACTGGGGAGCCAGACCCAGCCACTGGAGAGCCAGGCCCAGCCACTGGGGAGCCAGGCACACCCAATGGGGAGCCAGGCCCAGCCACTGGGGAGCCAGACCCAGCCATTGGGGAGCCAGACCTACTGGGGAGCCAGACCCAGCCATTGGGGAGCCAGACCTACTGGGGAGCCAGGCCCAGCCATTGGGGAGCCAGACCTACTGGGGAGCCAGGCCCAGCCATTGGGGAGCCAGACCTACTGGGGAGCCAGGCCCAGCCATTGGGGAGCCAGACCTACTGGGGAGCCAGGCCCAGCCATTGGGGAGCCAGACCTACTGGGGAGCCAGACCCAGCCATTGGGGAGCCAGACCTACTGGGGAGCCAGGCCCAGCCACTGGGGAGCCAGGCCCAGCCACTGGGGAGCCAGGCCCAGCCACTGGGGAGCCAGGCCCAGCCACTGGGGAGCCAGGCCCAGCCACTGGGGAGCCAGGCCCGCCCACTGGGGAGCCAGGCCCAGCCACTGGGGAGCCAGGCCCAGCCACTGGGGAGCCAGGCCCAGCCACTGGGGAGCCAGGCCCACCCACTGGGGAGCCAGGCCCAGCCACTGGGGAGCCAGGCCCGCCCACTGGGGAGCCAGGCCCGCCCACTGGGGAGCCAGGCCCAGCCACTGGGGAGCCAGGCCCAGCCACTGGGGAGTTTCATCAGTTTCACCGCAGGTGAAGAAGCCGGATGTGGAGGTTCTGGGCTGGTGTGGTTACACGTGGTCTGCTGTTGTGAGGCCGGTTGGACGTACTGCCAAATCTCTAAAACAACTTTGGAGGCAGCTTATGGTAGAGAAATTAACATTAAATTCTCCGGCAACAGCTCTGGTGGACATTCCTGCAGTCAGCATGCCAATTGAACACGCTCTTTCAAAACTTGAGACATCTGTGTCATTGTGTTCTGACAAAATTGCACATTTGAGTGACCTTTTATTGTCCACAGCACAAGGTTGAACCACCATGCAACAACAGCAGTAAATTAGGGACACCACCACCACATCATATATTCTTCCCTGATAGATGTTCATCTAAGCATCGGTCCTATTGGTCTCCTTACTTATGTTGTCGTCCTCTGACTCCTCTTCCTCTTCCCATTTCTCCTCATTGGCTAATAGAGAGGTTGAGGATTCACTAAGGCTCTTCAGAGGGAAGTAGTGGCCATCTCCTTGGCTGGGAAACACAGAAACAGACAGGATGGGGTTAAATATCCATAGTCGGGGAAGTAGTGGCCATCTCCTTGGCTGGGAAACACAGAAACAGACAGGATGGGGTTAAATATCCATAGTCGGGGAAGTAGTGGCCATCTCCTTGGCTGGGAAACACAGACACAGACAGGATGGGGTTAAATATCCATAGTCGGGGAAGGAGAGGCCATCTCCTTGGCTGGGAAACACAGACACAGACAGGATGGGGTTAAATATCCATAGTCGGGGAAGGAGAGGCCATCTCCTTGGCTGGGAAACACAGAAACAGACAGGATAGGGTTAAATATCCATAGTCGGGGAAGTAGTGGCCATCTCCTTGGCTGGGAAACACAGAAACAGACAGGATGGGGTTAAATATCCATAGTCGGGGAAGTAGTGGCCATCTCCTTGGCTGGGAAACACAGAAACAGGCAGGATGGGGTTAAATATCCATAGTCGGGGAAGTAGTGGCCATCTCCTTGGCTGGGAAACACAGAAACAGGCAGGATGGGGTTAAATATCCATAGTCGGGGAAGTAGTGGCCATCTCCTTGGCTGGGAAACACAGAAACAGACAGGATGGGGTTAAATATCCATAGTCGGGGAAGTAGTGGCCATCTCCTTGGCTGGGAAACACAGAAACAGACAGGATGGGGTTAAATATCCATAGTCGGGGAAGTAGAGGCCATCTCCTTGGCTGGGAAACACAGAAACAGACAGGATGGGGTTAAATATCCATAGTCGGGGAAGGAGAGGCCATCTCCTTGGCTGGGCAACACAGAAACAGACAGGATGGGGTTAAATATCCATAGTCGGGGAAGGAGAGGCCATCTCCTTGGCTGGGAAACACAGAAACAGACAGGATGGGGTTAAATATCCATAGTCAGAAGTAGTGGCCATCTCCTTGGCTGGGAAACACAGAAACAGACAGGATGGGGTTAAATATCCATAGTCGGGGAAGTAGAGGCCATCTCCTTGGCTGGGAAACACAGAAACAGACAGGATGGGGTTAAATATCCATAGTCGGGGAAGGAGAGGCCATCTCCTTGGCTGGGAAACACAGAAACAGACAGGATGGGGTTAAATATCCATAGTCGGGGAAGTAGAGGCCATCTCCTTGGCTGGGAAACACAGAAACAGACAGGATGGGGTTAAATATCCATAGTCGGGGAAGTAGAGGCCATCTCCTTGGCTGGGAAACACAGAAACAGACAGGATGGGGTTAAATATCCATAGTCTGGGAAGTAGTGGCCATCTCCTTGGCTGGGAAACACAGAAACAGACAGGATGGGGTTAAATATCCATAGTCGGGGAAGTAGAGGCCATCTCCTTGGCTGGGAAACACAGAAACAGACAGGATGGGGTTAAATATCCATAGTCAGGGAAGTAGTGGCCATCTCCTTGGCTGGGAAACACAGAAACAGACAGGATGGGGTTAAATATCCATAGTCTGGGAAGTAGTGGCCATCTCCTTGGCTGGGAAACACAGAAACAGACAGGATGGGGTTAAATATCCATAGTCGGGGAAGTAGTGGCCATCTCCTTGGCTGGGAAACACAGAAACAGACAGGATGGGGTTAAATATCCATAGTCGGGGAAGTAGTGGCCATCTCCTTGGCTGGGAAACACAGAAACAGACAGGATGGGGTTAAATATCCATAGTCGGGGAAGTAGTGGCCATCTCCTTGGCTGGGAAACACAGAAACAGACAGGATGGGGTTAAATATCCATAGTCGGGGAAGTAGTGGCCATCTCCTTGGCTGGGAAACACAGAAACAGACAGGATGGGGTTAAATATCCATAGTCGGGGAAGTAGAGGCCATCTCCTTGGCTGGGAAACACAGAAACAGACAGGATGGGGTTAAATATCCATAGTCGGGGAAGGAGAGGCCATCTCCTTGGCTGGGCAACACAGAAACAGACAGGATGGGGTTAAATATCCATAGTCGGGGAAGGAGAGGCCATCTCCTTGGCTGGGAAACACAGAAACAGACAGGATGGGGTTAAATATCCATAGTTGGGGAAGTAGAGGCCATCTCCTTGGCTGGGAAACACAGAAACAGACAGGATGGGGTTAAATATCCATAGTCGGGGAAGTAGAGGCCATCTCCTTGGCTGGGAAACACAGAAACAGACAGGATGGGGTTAAATATCCATAGTCGGGGAAGGAGAGGCCATCTCCTTGGCTGGGAAACACAGAAACAGACAGGATGGGGTTAAATATCCATAGTCTGGGAAGTAGTGGCCATCTCCTTGGCTGGGAAACACAGAAACAGACAGGATGGGGTTAAATATCCATAGTCGGGGAAGTAGTGGCCATCTCCTTGGCTGGGAAACACAGAAACAGACAGGATGGGGTTAAATATCCATAGTCGGGGAAGTAGTGGCCATCTCCTTGGCTGGGAAACACAGAAACAGACAGGATGGGGTTAAATATCCATAGTCGGGGAAGTAGTGGCCATCTCCTTGGCTGGGAAACACAGAAACAGACAGGATGGGGTTAAATATCCATAGTCGGGGAAGTAGTGGCCATCTCCTTGGCTGGGAAACACAGAAACAGACAGGATGGGGTTAAATATCCATAGTCGGGGAAGTAGTGGCCATCTCCTTGGCTGGGAAACACAGAAACAGACAGGATGGGGTTAAATATCCATAGTCGGGGAAGTAGAGGCCATCTCCTTGGCTGGGAAACACAGAAACAGACAGGATGGGGTTAAATATCCATAGTCAGGGAAGTAGTGGCCATCTCCTTGGCTGGGAAACACAGAAACAGACAGGATGGGGTTAAATATCCATAGTCGGGGAAGGAGAGGCCATCTCCTTGGCTGGGAAACACAGAAACAGACAGGATGAGGTTAAATATCCATAGTCGGGGAAGTAGAGGCCATCTCCTTGGCTGGGAAACACAGAAACAGACAGGATGGGGTTAAATATCCATAGTCGGGGAAGTAGAGGCCATCTCCTTGGCTGGGAAACACAGAAACAGACAGGATGGGGTTAAATATCCATAGTCGGGGAAGTAGAGGCCATCTCCTTGGCTGGGAAACACAGAAACAGACAGGATGGGGTTAAATATCCATAGTTGGGGAAGTAGAGGCCATCTCCTTGGCTGGGAAACACAGAAACAGACAGGATGGGGTTAAATATCCATAGTCGGGAAGTAGAGGCCATCTCCTTGGCTGGGAAACACAGAAACAGACAGGATGGGGTTAAATATCCATAGTCGGGGAAGTAGTGGCCATCTCCTTGGCTGGGAAACACAGAAACAGACAGGATGGGGTTAAATATCCATAGTCTGGGAAGTAGAGGCCATCTCCTTGGCTGGGAAACACAGAAACAGACAGGATGGGGTTAAATATCCATAGTCGGGGAAGTAGTGGCCATCTCCTTGGCTGGGAAACACAGAAACAGACAGGATGGGGTTAAATATCCATAGTCGGGAAGTAGAGGCCATCTCCTTGGCTGGGAAACACAGAAACAGACAGGATGGGGTTAAATATCCATAGTCGGGGAAGTAGTGGCCATCTCCTTGGCTGGGAAACACAGAAACAGACAGGATGGGGTTAAATATCCATAGTCTGGGAAGTAGAGGCCATCTCCTTGGCTGAGAAACACAGAAACAGACAGGATGGGGTTAAATATCCATAGTCAGGGAAGTAGTGGCCATCTCCTTGGCTGAGAAACACAGAAACAGACAGGATGGGGTTAAATATCCATAGTCAGGGAAGTAGTGGCCATCTCCTTGGCTGGGAAACACAGAAACAGACAGGATGGGGTTAAATATCCATAGTCAGGGAAGTAGTGGCCATCTCCTTGGCTGGGAAACACAGAAACAGACAGGATGGGGTTAAATATCCATAGTCTGGGAAGTAGTGGCCATCTCCTTGGCTGGGAAACACAGAAACAGACAGGATGGGGTTAAATATCCATAGTCGGGGAAGTAGTGGCCATCTCCTTGGCTGGGAAACACAGAAACAGACAGGATGGGGTTAAATATCCATAGTCTGGGAAGTAGAGGCCATCTCCTTGGCTGGGAAACACAGAAACAGACAGGATGGGGTTAAATATCCATAGTCGGGGAAGTAGTGGCCATCTCCTTGGCTGAGAAACACAGAAACAGACAGGATGGGGTTAAATATCCATAGTCTGGGAAGTAGTGGCCATCTCCTTGGCTGGGAAACACAGAAACAGACAGGATGGGGTTAAATATCCATAGTCGGGGAAGTAGAGGCCATCTCCTTGGCTGGGAAACACAGAAACAGACAGGATGGGGTTAAATATCCATAGTCGGGGAAGGAGAGGCCATCTCCTTGGCTGGGCAACACAGAAACAGACAGGATGGGGTTAAATATCCATAGTCGGGGAAGTAGTGGCCATCTCCTTGGCTGGGAAACACAGAAACAGACAGGATGGGGTTAAATATCCATAGTCGGGGAAGTAGTGGCCATCTCCTTGGCTGAGAAACACAGAAACAGACAGGATGGGGTTAAATATCCATAACAGATGTTATTGGTCCATATTTAACAGATGTTATTGGTCTATATTTAACAGATGTTATTGGTCCATACACATATTTAACAGATGTTATTGGTCCATATTTAACAGATGTTATTGGTCCATACACATATTTAACAGATGCTATTGGTCCATATTTAGCAGATGTTATTAGTCCATATTTAACAGATGTTATTGGTCTATATTTAACAGATGTTATTGGTCCATACACATATTTAACAGATGTTATTGGTCCATATTTAACAGATGTTATTGGTCCATATTTAACAGATGTTATTGGTCCATACACATATTTAACAGATGTTATTGTTCCATATTTAACAGATGTTATTGGTCCATATTTAACAGATGTTATTGGTCCATATATAACAGATGTTACTGGTCCATATTTAACAGATGTTATTGGTCCATATTTAACAGATGTTATTGGTCCATATTTAACAGATGTTATTGGTCCATATATAACAGATGTTACTGGTCCATATTTAACAGATGTTATTGGTCCATATTTAACACATGTTATTGGTCCATACACATATTTAACAGATGTTATTGGTCCATATTTAACAGATGTTATTGGTCCATACACATATTTAACAAGATGTTATTGGTCACATATTTAACATATGTTATTGGTCTATACTCATATTTAGCAGATGTTATTGAGGTGTAGTGAAATTATTGTGTTTCTAGCTCTAACAGTGCAGTAATATCTAACAATTCACAACAATACACACAAATCTAAAAGTAAAAGAATAGAATGAAGAAAAACATGAATTTGAGGACGAGCAATGTTGGAGTGGCATTGACTAAAACACAGAATACAGGCCTTCCTGTGTCATCGGTGCTGAAGGAGGACAGGCAGTTTTCCCATCACCAGACCGTACCTCTGGAGAGCCCTGCGGTTGCTGGCAGTGCAGTTGCCGTACCAGGATGTAATTGTGCATCTGTAAAAGTTTGTGAGGATCTTAGGAGACAAGCCAAATTTCTTCAGCCTCTTGAGGTTGAAGAGGCGCTGTCGAGCCTTCATCACCACACTTTCTGTGTGGGTGGACCATTACAGGTTGTTAGTGATGTGTATGTCGAGGAACTTCAAGCTTTCCACCTTCTCCACTGCGGTTCTGTCGATGTGGATAGAGGCTCCCTCAGCTCCTTCCTGTTGTTGAGGATATTTCCCTGGCAGCACTCCACCAGGGCCCTCACCTCCTCCTGATTCAGACCTGGGACACTCCACCAGGGCCCTCACCTCCTCCTGATTTAGACCTGGGACACTCCACCAGGGCCCTCACCTCCTCCTGATTCAGACCTGGGACACTCACTCCGAGGGCCCTCACCTCCTCCTGATTTAGACCTGGGACACTCCGAGGGCCCTCACCTCCTCCTGATTCAGACCTGGGACACTCCGAGGGCCCTCACCTCCTCCTGATTTAGACCTGGGACACTCCGAGGGCCCTCACCTCCTCCTGATTTAGACCTGGGACACTCCGAGGGCCCTCACCTCCTCCTGATTTAGACCTGGGACACTCCGAGGGCCCTCACCTCCTCCTGATTTAGACCTGGGACACCCCCGAGGGCCCTCACCTCCTCCTGATTTAGACCTGGGACACTCCGAGGGCCCTCACCTCCTCCTGATTTAGACCTGGGACATTTAGACCTCCGAGGGCCCTCACCTCCTCCTGATTTAGACCTGGGACACTCCGAGGGCCCTCACCTCCTCCTGATTTAGACCTGGGACACTCCGAGGGCCCTCACCTCACCTCCTCCTGATTTAGACCTGGGACACTCCGAGGGCCCTCACCTCCTCCTGATTTAGACCTGGGACACTCCGAGGGCCCTCACCTCCTCCTGATTTAGACCTGGGACACTCCTCCTGATTTAGACCCTCACCTCCTCCTGATTTAGACCTGGGACAGGGCCCTCACCTCCTCCTGGGACACTCCGAGGGCCCTCACCTCCTCCTGATTTAGACCTGGGACACTCCGAGGGCCCTCACCTCCTCCTGATTTAGACCTGGGACACTCCGAGGGCCCTCACCTCCTCCTGATTTAGACCTGGGACACTCCGAGGGCCCTCACCTCCTCCCCTGGAGGGGCCGTTTCGTCGTTGATTTAGACCTAATCAAGTCTACCTACTGATTTAGACCTGTCATCTACAAACTTGATGATTGATTTGGACCTGGGACACTCCGAGGCCCTCACCTCCTCCTGATTTAGACCTGGGAACAGGGATTTAGACCTACAGGGGGGGACACTCCGAGGGCCCATCACTCTCCACAGACCTGGGACACTCCGAGGGCCCTCTCCTCCTGATTTAGGAACAGGGTTGGATTTAGACCTAAAGGGCCTAATTTAGACCTGGGACACTCCGGGGCCCTCACCTCCTCCTGATTTAGGAACAGGGTTGGATTTAAACCTAACACTCCGAGGGTCTCTCTCCTCCTGATTTAGACCTGGGACACTCCGGGTTCCTGATTTAGACCTATAAACCTAATTTAGACCTGACACTCCGGGTCTCTCTCTCCAGGAACAGGGTTGGATTTATAAACCTAAAGGAGGGTCTCTCTCTCCAGATTTAACAGGGACACTTGGGGTATATTTAACCTAACACTCCGAGGGCCTCTCTCTCCTGGAACAGGGTTGGAGTATAAACCTAACACTCCGAGGGCCCTCTCTCCTCCAGGAACAGGGTTGGAGACCTAAAGGGCCCTCACCTCCCTGATTTAGACCTGGGAGGGTCTCTCTCCCAGGAACAGGGTTGGATTATAAACCTAAACACTCCGAGGGTCTCTCTCTCCAGGAACAGGGTTTAGGGGAGTATAAACCTAACACTCCGAGGGCCCTCTCTCTCCAGACCTGAACAGGGTTGGAGATATAAACCTAATTTAGGACCTGGGACTCTCTCTCCAGACCTGAACAGGGTTGGATTATAAACCTAAACTCCGAGGGTCTCTCTCTCCTGAGGAACAGGGTTGGACCTGTATAAAACCTGGGACAGGAGGGCCCTCATCTCTCCAGGAACAGGGTTGGAGTCCTAAACCTAACACTCGAGGGTCTCTCACCTCTCCAGGAACAGGGTTGGATATAAAACCTACAGGAGGGCCCTACCTCTCCAGGAACAGGGTTGGATTTAGTGTAAGGGCCCTCACCTATTTAACCTGGATGGTATCCTCACCCTCTCCAGGAACAGGGTTGGATTTAGACCTGGGACCCCGAGGGCCCTCACCTCCTCCTGGGGACACTCCGAGGATTTAGCCCTCACCTCACACAGGGCCCTCCTGAAACCTCATCTCTGGGGCCCTCACTTTGAAACCAGTTCCACAGCGTGTTTTAATTGTTCCCCCTCCTGAATCAGGGACTGATTTAGACCTGGGACACCAGGTGATTTAGGTGACTCCCCCTCCTGAATCAGGGACTGATTTAGACCTGGGACACCAGGGGGTGACTCCCCTGATTTAACCTCAGGGGCCCTCACTGATTTAGACCTGGGACACCAGGGGGCCCTCACTCCTCCTCCTGGGAATCAGGGGCCCTCACTGATTTAGACCTGGGACACCAGGTGGGTGACTCCTCCTCTAATCAGGGACTGATTTAGACCTGGGACATCTAAAACTGATCATTGAGTTGGAGGTGACACGCAGTCATGGGTGAACAGGGAGTACAACAGAAAACAAGCAGTACTCTGGACCTCGTAGGAACAGTGTTGAATTAAACCTAAAGGAGGGTCTTGTCTAGGAACAGGATAGGATGTAAGGGTTGAGGGTCTAGGGGTTAAGGCCTAGGAGGTTAACAGGTCAGAGTTAGATGAAAGGTCTCTCTCTCCAGGAACAGGGTTAGGGAGGGTCTCACCTCCAGGAACAGGGTGCAGATAAACCTAAAGGAGGCAGGAACCAGAGTCTCTTAGGAACAGGGTTGTCTCCAAACACCTGCTGCAGGGTTCCTTCTGACCCCCACATTGAAAAACCGTTACGGTCTGGTCCTGTGGTGAAGACTGGAGCAGAGAACGCCTCTGGAGGAGAGGGGAGGAGGAACAGGGGGAGTATAAACCTAAAGGAGGGGAACAGGGTTGGAGTATAAACCTAACAGGAGGAGGGGGAGGAACAGGGTTGGAGTATAAACCTAAAGGAGGGTCTCTCTCTCCAGGAACAGGGGGAGAGTATAAAACCTACAGGAGGGTATCTCTCCAGGAACAGGGTTGGAGGTAAACCTAAAGGAGGGTCTCTCTCTCCAGGAACAGGGTTGGAGGGAGGGTATCTCTCCAGGAACAGGGTTGGAGTGTAAACCTAAAGGATGGTATCTCTCCAGGAACAGGGTTGGAGAGCCCTGGGGTAGGAGCCCTCAAACTCATCTCTGGACTTTGAAACCAGTTCCACAGCGTGTTTTAATTGTTCCCCTCTAATCAGGGACTGAATTAGACCTGGGACACCAGGTGGGTGACTCCCCTCTAATCAGGGACTGATTTAGACCTGGGACACCAGGTGGGTGACTCCCCCAATCAGGGACTGATTTAGACCTGGGACACCAGGGGGGGACTGATTTAGACCTGGGACACCAGGTGGGGACTCCCCTCTAATCAGGGACTGGGGGAGGTGGGCGAGGGACTGATTTAGACCTGGGACACCAGGTGGGCGACTCCCCCTCTAATCAGGGACTGATTTAGACCTGGGACATTAATGATCAGGTAGAACAGAAAACAAGCAGTACTCTGGACCTCGGGGTCAGTGTTGAATTACCCTTGTCTAGAGGATAGGATGTAGGGTTGAGGGTCTAGGGGTTAAGGCCTAGGGAAAGGGGTTAGATGAGGTAGAGGTTAGGGTCTCACCTGGTGCAGAGAGGCAGGAACCAGAGTCTCTTATTGTCTCCAAACACCTGCTGCAGGTTCCTCCTGACCCCCACATTGAAACCGTTACGGTCTGGTCCTGTGGTGAAGACTGGAGCAGAGAACGCCTCTGGAGGAGAGGAGAGAGGGGGGAGGGAGGGGGAGGGGAGGGAGGGAGGGGGGAGGGGAGGGGGGGGGGGGGAGGGGAGGGAGGGGAGGGAGGAGGGGGGGAGGGGGAGGGGGGGAGGGGGAGGGAGGGGGAGGGAGGGAGGGGAGGAGGGGGAGGGGAGGAGGGGAGGGAGGGAGGGAGGGAGGGGGAGGGGAGGAGGGGAGGGAGGGAGGGGGGAGGGAGGGGGAGGGGAGGGGGAGGGGGAGGGAGGGGAGGGGAGGGGGGAGGGGAGGGGGGGAGGGGGGGAGGAGGGAGAGGGGGAGGGAGGGGGAGGGAGGAGAGGGGGGGGAGGAGAGGGGGGGAGGGAGGGAGGGGGAGGGAGAGAGGGGGAGGGGGAGGGGGGGGAGAGGGGAGGGGGGGAGGGAGAGGAGGAGGGGGGGAGGGAGGGGGGGGGGGAGAGGGAGGGGGAGGGGAGGGAGGGGGAGGGGAGGGGGGGAGGGGAGGGAGAGGGAGGGGGAGGAGAGGGAGGGGAGGAGGGGGGGGGAGGGAGGGAGGGGGAGGGGAGGGGGAGGGAGGGGAGGGGAGGGGAGGGGGAGGGGGGGGGAGGAGGGAGGGAGGAGAGGGAGGGGGGGAGGGAGGGGAGGGGGGGGGGGGGGGAGGGAGGGGGGGTAGAGGGAGGGGGAGGAGAGGGAGGGGAGGAGAGGGAGGGGGAGGAGAGGGAGTCGGAGGAGGGGGGGGAGTCAGAGAAGGAAAGAGGAATAGATTTTAGTGGCTGTGTTTCTCCATGAAATTGAAGACCTACATTGCTAATGCAGCGGAGCAGCTCTTATTGCCTCAAAATGGCAGCTGTGTGTATTACCTAGTGTGGACCGGTTCTGGACGACCAGCCAGCAGTGGTAACCCAACAGGAACATGAGACTGACCAAGAACATCAAAGCCACAAACATCAGGAAGAGAACGTGGAACTTAGCAGGTCCATTTGGCAGGTCCCCCTGTAGGAGAACACACACAACACGGAGAACGACAACTGTGTAGGAGAACCTCTGCCGTTCCACAACAAACAATGTGCCTTGTGCTGAGTCAGCTTACATGAATATGTTACCATGGTTACACCAGCAGTAGGTCATGTGATCTGACTGTTGACACAGCTTACGTCAATATGTTACCATGGTTACACCAGCAGTAGGTCATGTGATCTGACTGTTGACACAGCTTACATCAATATGTTACCATGGTTACACCAGCAGTAGGTCATGTGATCTGACTGTTGCCACAGCTTACATCAATATGTTACCATGGTTACACCAGCAGTAGGTCATGTGATCTGACTGTTGCCACAGCTTACATCAATATGTTACCATGGTTACACCAGCAGTAGGTCATGTGATCTGACTGTTGCCACAGCTTACGTCAATGTTACTATGGTTACACCAGCAGTAGGTCATGTGATCTGACTGTTGCCACAGCTTACGTCAATATGTTACTATGGTTACACCAGCAGTAGGTCATGTGATCTGACAAGCTCTGGAATGCAGTGGACAGGAGTGTATGATAAATGACTAAGGCGGTGGGAAATGGCGCCCTGTTCTCTGTGCTTCACTGTGGGCCCTGGACAGAGGCAGGTACTCTATAGGGAATAGGGGAGCATTTGAGATGCAGACTAAGCTGGGATTGTAAAACATCCATCACCACTCACCACCCAGAAGTTGATGAAGAATCTGAAGACTGAGGCAGAGATGAACACACAGTAGACCATGGAGTAGGACAGGAAGAGGAGGAAGAACTTGTAGTTGGAGAACCCCACACAGTTATTCACCCTGGAGAGAGAGAGAGAGAGACAGTTATTCACCCTGGAGAGAGAGAGAGAGACAGTTATTCACCCTGGAGAGAGAGAGAGACAGTTATTCACCCTGGAGAGAGAGAGAGACAGTTATTCACCCTGGAGAGAGAGAGATTCACCCTGGAGAGAGAGAGAGACAGTTATTCACCCTGGAGAGAGAGAGAGAGAGAGACAGTTATTCACCCTGGAGAGAGAGAGAGAGACAGCTATTCACCCTGGAGAGAGAGAGAGAGAGAGACAGCTATTCACCCTGGAGAGAGAGAGAGAGACAGCTATTCACCCTGGAGAGAGAGAGAGAGACAGCTATTCACCCTGGAGAGAGAGAGAGACAGCTATTCACCCTGGAGAGAGAGAGAGACAGTTATTCACCCTGGAGAGAGAGAGAGACAGTTATTCACCCTGAGAGAGAGAGAGAGACAGTTATTCACCCTGGAGAGAGAGAGAGAGACAGTTATTCACCCTGGAGAGAGAGAGAGACAGTTATTCACCCTGGAGAGAGAGAGAGAGACAGTTATTCACCCTGGAGAGAGAGAGAGAGACAGTTATTCACCCTGGAGAGAGAGAGAGACAGTTATACACCCTGGAGAGAGAGAGAGACAGTTATACACCCTGGAGAGAGAGAGAGAGACAGTTATTCACCCTGGAGAGAGAGAACCCTGGAGAGAGACAGTTATTCACCCTGGAGAGAGAGAAAGAGAGACAGCTATTCACCCTGGAGAGAGAGAGACAGCTATTCACCCTGGAGAGAGAGAGACAGTTATTCACCCTGGAGAGAGAGAGAGACAGTTATTCACCCTGGAGAGAGAGAGAGAGACAGTTATTCACCCTGGAGAGAGAGAGAGACAGAGATATTAAACCACCCACCACGACAGAAGAGGACAGACCATTATTCACCCTGGACAGACCATATTAAACCACCCACCACGAGACCATATTAAACCACCCACCACGGACAGACCATATTAAACCACCCACCACGGACAGACCATATTAAACCACCATACGGACAGACCATATTAAACCACCCACCACGGACAGACCATATTAAACCACCCACCACGGACAGACCATATTAAACCACCCACCACGGACAGACCATATTAAACCACCCACCACGGACAGACCATATTAAACCACCCACCACGGACAGACCATATTAAACCACCCACCACGGACAGACCATATTAAACCACCCACCACGGACAGACCATATTAAACCACCCACCACGGACAGACCATATTAAACCACCCACCACGGACAGACCATATTAAACCACCCACCACGGACAGACCATATTAAACCACCCACCACGGACAGACCATATTAAACCACCCACCACGGACAGACCATATTAAACCACCCACCACGGACAGACCATATTAAACCACCCCATATTAAACCACGGACAGACCATATTAAACCACCCACCACGGACAGACCATATTAAACCACCCACCACGGACAGACCATATTAAACCACCCACCACGGACAGACCATATTAAACCACCCACCACGGACAGACCATATTAAACCACCCACCACGGACAGACCATATTAAACCACCCACCACGGACAGACCATATTAAACCACCCACCACGGACAGACCATATTAAACCACCCACCACGGACAGACCATATTAAACCACCCACCACGGACAGACCATATCCATCTTCAGAACCATATTAAACCTGCAACAGACAACACATGTTACTGGACAGACCATTAAACCAAACAACTACCATTAGAAAATGTAAACCACCCACCACGAAATATTAAACAGGACATTCAAGCAACATAAAACCACCCACCACGGTGTATTAAACAACAGACCATTTTTTTCTTTACCACCCACCACGAAACTGTCAAGAGATTAATTTTGGGACAGACCATTCACATGTCTGACAGACCATATAAACAACAGCAGTAAAACAGGTCAGATTTCACCCACCACGTGTATACACAGCCCATTTATCAATCAGGCCCATATTAAACAAGGAAAGAAGATTCCACCCAGTAGCTGGCCAAAGTGTTTAGTCATCATCATTAACAGGTCAGATTTCAGTGTATACACAGCCCATTTATCAATCAGGCCCCAGGGGAAAGAAAATTCTATTTTGTAGCTGGACAACAAAAGCAGGTCAAGTCATCATCATTAACAGGTCAGATTTCAGTGTATACACAGCCCATTTATCAATCAGGCCCCAGGGGAAAGAAGATTCTAGTAGCTGGCCAAAGTGTTTAGTCATCATCATTAACAGGTCAGATTTCAGTGTATACACAGCCCATTTATCAATCAGGCCCCAGGGGAAAGAGGATTCTAGTAGCTGGACAAAGTGTTTAGTCATCATCATTAACAGGACAGGTATTGTTCTCCAGGTGTACAAGAGACACTAATGCTGTCCAATCAGATCATTGTTATCTGTACACAGACAGGGAGACGGGTATGGGTCTGTGTGTATAATGACAGCAGGGAGACGGGTATGGGTCTGTGTGTATAATGACAGCAGGGAGACGGGTATGGGTCTGTGTGTATAATGACAGCAGGGAGACGGGTATGGGTCTGTGTGTATAATGACAGCAGGGAGACGGGTATGGGTCTGTGTGTATAATGACAGCAGGGAGACGGGTATGGGTCTGTGTGTATAATGACAGCAGGGAGACGGGTATGGGTCTGTGTGTATAATGACAGCAGGGAGACTTACGTTTCACATACAGAGCAATGGTGACTACGGTCAGGCTTCAGCACCTGGCACCGGTCACAGAACCTGATAGCTGAGGGGAGTCAGAGACAGAGAGAGAATGAGAGACAGAGAGAGAGAGAGAGAGAGAGAGAATGAGAGAAATGAGAGAGAGAGATACAGAGAGAGATACAGAGAGAATGAGATACAGAGAGAAATACAGAGAGAATGAGAGAGAGATACAGAGAGAGAGAGAGAGAGAATGAGATACAGAGAGAATGAGATACAGAGAGAATGAAATACAGAGAGAGAGAGAGATTAAATACAGAGAGAGAGAGAGAGAATGAGATACAGAGAGAATGAAATACAGAGAGAGAGACAGAAATAAAGAGAGAGAGAGAGAGAGAATGAAATACAGAGAGAATGAAATACAGAGAGAATGAGATACAGAGAGAATGAGATGAAATACAGAGAGAGAATGAGATGAGATACAGAGAGAGAGAGAGAGAGAGAATGAATACAGAGATACAGAGAGAGAGATTATTATTATCTACCTTACTTGCTTTGGCAATGTTAACACATGTTACCCATGCCAATAAAGCCCCTTGAATTGAATTGAATTGAGAGAGAGAGAATGAGATACAGAGAGAATGAGATACAGAGAGAGAGATACAGAGAGAGACACACACAGACAGAGAGAGACAGAGGTCATATGATCCTTCCTTATCCTCCAGACACTAACTGATCGGTACAGTCAGCTGCATGTTGTAAATGTTTGATAGGAGGTTTACTAACAGGCTTGTCTGCGTCCCAAATGGAACCATGTTCTCTGTATAGTGAACTACAAAGGGAAGAGGGAGCCATTTGGGTTGCTGCTTTAGATATGAGTGGGTCACCTCCAGACGTAGCTCTAGTGAAGATGGGGAGACTCTTAGCGATGTCCACCAGAATCTGTTTCTGAGCATCAGGCCTCTCCTCCCTCTCATAACGGTCCTTATCGGAGTACGACAGCTGGAACTGGAACCAACAACCACGTTATAATGCTCTACTAATATGAGCCTTGATGAAGCATGTGTTGTCAAATCTGTGAATGTATTGTAATGTTTTAAACATTTTATAAAACTGCGTTAATTTTGATGGATCCCAGGAACAGTAGCTGCTGCCTTGGCAGGAACTAATGGGGATCCACAATAAACCCCAGGAAGAGTAGCTTCTGCCTTGGCAAACTAATGGGGATCCATAATAAACCCCAGGAAGAGTAGCTGCTGCCTTGGCAGGAACTAATGGGGATCCATAATAAACCCCAGGAAGAGTAGCTGCTGCCTTGGCAACACTAATGGGGATCCATAATAAATCCCCAGGAAGAGTAGCTGCTGCCTTGGCAGGAACTAATGGGGATCCATAATAAACCCCAGGAAGAGTAGCTGCTGACTTGGCAGGAACTAATGGGGATCCATAATAAACCCCAGGAAGAGTAGCTGCTGCCTTGGCAGGAACAGAAACTAATGGGGATCCCTAATAAACCCCAGGAAGAGTAGCTTCTGCCTTGGGGATCCAACACTAATGGGGATCCATAATAAACCCCAGGAAGAGTAGCTGCTGCCTTGGCAGGAACTAATGGGGACCCATAATAATGGGGACCCCAGGAAGAGTAGCTGCTGCCTTGGCAGGAACTAATGGGGATCCATAATAAACCCCAGGAAGAGTAGCTGCTGACTTGATAGGAACTACTGGGGATCCATAATAAACCCCAGGAAGAGTAGCTGCTGCCTTGGCAGGAACTAATGGGGATCCATAATAAACCCAAATAAATACACAGGCTTTGAATCATCTTCTGATTATAACAGCAACATTCTATGGCTGTTATAGACAACATTATATTCAGAAGCTTCCGGCAACATAAAAAGTGACGAGTCAACAGGGATCATGCTGTATGAGGCTACTTGTCATAGGCTACACATGTATACAGCCTTCTGCACACAGGCAGTTTGAGGTAACCCAGATCCACTTTGTTTTGCATATCCGATTAAAATCTATACCTTTTCCTGCAGTCTGAACAGCCAAAAAGCACATGGAATCGAAGATTTAAAGCCTAATTTCAAACCACCTTTGTAGGTGGTTTGAAATCAGATACAAATCTGATTCCTGGCCATGCGTCAAATCTGATGTTGCCCTCAAGGTGGTTTTTAGACTTTTTGGGCATATCTTATTGCTTGCTACTCTGCTTTTTGATAAGAGGTTTAGCTCCCGTATTTTTGGCCACCTTACCATTTTGTTTAATTACAAGATATATTTGTTTAATTTTGTTCAACAAAGAGACACCAACCTCATATCTGAAGTGTTTACTAGTTAGTTGACTAGCCTTCCAGTAAAGAATAAAGAAGGACTTGTTTTCCATTGAATGTGCCCCCTCCTGTTGACTGTTAAAAATGGTTCTTCACCAACATCTTCTTCAGAGTTGTAACCAAATAATGTCTCATTATTTATTTTACAGATTTAATCTTATGTTTTGAGAAAGTAGATCAGTTTAATACTAACATATAAATGAGTATGAATAATTTAGGTAAATTGCATATTAAATGTGTGGTCTGTCGCGCATTTGAATTTGACAATTTACAGCGTGTCCCACAAAATGCGTAAATATATATAACATTTTTGAAAACTCTCAAAACCTAACTTACATAAACTGCAATGAAAATCGGTGGTCAGCTAGCTAGAAGGCTGTCCTTTAGTGGCAAAATGTACCGTTATTTTCCAGTCCATTTAAAATGTTGAGCTCGAGGTGATTTAATCCTCCAACCGCTAGTGTCCTAAATTAGGGGGTGTCCAATGTTGGGGGGAAATTAGCTAGCTAGCGAGTTGACTATTGTGTCGAGCCAAAAAAGGACTTGTTTTGAAAGTTGGATCATCTTATCCTTTGAGGCATTAAAAGTGATCCCACACTATGATTTTGAACATTCAAAGCAACTGGGAAATTTCCATGGGGCGGCAGTGTAGCCTAGTGGGTTAGAGCATTGGACTAGTGACCGAAAGGTTGCAAGTTCAAATCCCCGAGCTGACAAGGTACAAAATCTGTCGTTCTGCCCCTGAACAGGCAGTTAACACACTGTTCCTAGGTCGTCATTGAAAATAGGGATCATGCATGTTCTTAACTGACTTGCCTAGTAAAATAAAGGTAAAAAAAATAAATTGTTGTAACCTTAGCTCGTTACATAACTTCTGAGTGATAGGATGCAGGCCCACGAGCACCACTGCACACACGCCAGTCGTTACTTAGCATAGCCCAGTCAGCAAATGACTGTTTTCTGAACACATAAATCTGATTTGGTCACTTTGTAACTTTCTGTCTGAACAGTCAGTATTCCAAAACAGATATGGGAGAAAAAAAAACTAATTGAAGCATTAAGGCCTGCAGTGTGAACAAGACAAGTCTTGATGATGTCTTGCTTGGCCATGTAGACCGACTCCAGACGGGACAAACCACCAACAATGAACTCCTACCTTCTTGCAGGGTGTGGCAGGAGGAGTGAAGATGGCCTTCCAATAGGTCCAGGAGAACATCACAAAACACACATGGAACACCAGTAGGTAGGCCACTGGAAACACAGACAGATACAACACTTAGGAAACCATCAAGCTGATATCCAAGTGTCTACAAGGTGTCAGATGACTATTCTGACCATTGATTAGGCCTATGTGTTAAAAAAAAACTCACCCTTCTCCAATGTGTTGCTGATAGTGACTGTGAAGAGCACACATTGGACAATTCTGAATTATTGACATGCAAACAGCTGTACAGCAGTACTCCAACAGATATTTGGTAGCTGAAGCTGCTAACACTCGGGTTGTGAAGACAGCAAAACAACATGTTACAGTCTGACGGTGATTACTTCACACCTGTACTTACAGTAGCTCACTGACCTACTGTGTCTTATCACAACTTAGTTAGCTACATTCCGTAACGTTAATGGCCTTTAAATATATAGCTAGCTATTTATTTCCTAGATATGGTAGGTCAATGTAAGAACAGTATAATTCGTTCACAAATGGAATTAGAAACAACAACAAAAAAAACAGTACAATATGGTCACTAGTTAGATTAATAAAGACAATTATCACGAAAAAAAACGCTTCCTGGTTAGCATGATGCTAGGTTTGGCTAGCAGGTTTAAAGAGCTGTTCGTGTTAGCTAGCTAGCATCGCCGACAAAAACAAAACAGACAACAGTCATAATCCCTATACTTACATATACATAGTTCAAACACATAGGCGTAGTAGGACCACAGCACCACGGAGGTGATTATGAGGACAGGTATCCAGGAAAACACCCGGGCACAGCATCTCAGACCTCGGGAAAGAGCCATTGTCCATCTCCGACCAAACTGGCTCCACAATCATATTCTCAGCACTCCGCTCCATTCAAGTCCGCTCCACCCCAATGAACTGCACTCCATTCCACTCTGCTCTACTCCACTCCACTGCTTCTTTCTTCCTTCCTTCCTCCTCCTCCTCCTCCTCCTCCTTCTTCTTCTTCTATGGAAACGTGGTGGTCCGCAAAAAATCGTTTAAATGCATTCCCCACCCACTATGCTTGAATGTATGATCAATCATTAGCTGCCCAATTCTGTACTACCATGAAAATAACATTCTTAACCAAATAAATCCCTAACTTCTACCTCCCCCAAAACCCATTCAACTGTATCTATACCATTCCTAAACAGTCCCTTAGGATTGTTCAGCATGTCAACAGTAACATCTGTTACCCCCAATATCTCTTCTGCCGTCTCCACAATAACCTTCAACCAGGCATTTCTGGTTTCCACGACCCGAGTCGTATTGATAACCTTACCAATAACAGCTATGAAGTCAACTTTATTCATTATCAAAGGGTCCTTTGACGCCACACATTCATGAGCACCAGATTTCTGAACAGGCCTTGAAACCATGCCAGGACCAGCAGAAACACCAGCCCTGACAGTAGGTCCACTTACTACAGGAGCAGCCATCTAAGATCCATCAGTGTGACAGTAGTTCTACCAATCTGTTTTACAGGCTCTGCGTATGATACATCATGACGGATCCTGTATCTCTGAGCCTCTTTTGCCTCTCTCTGAACCTGGCATCCACCAAATGCTGCTCTGTGTTCCCTACAATTACAACACTCAAGAGAGGAGAGGAGTCATCGTTCACCATAATCATGTTCCCCTCCACACTTGGCTCATCTTTTCTTTCCTTTACGCTGAGCAGCTACATATCTCATTCTTTTGTATTTAAAACACAGCAGTGTACATGGGACAAATTCTCAAACAGTGAATCTAAGGATTCTTATGTGTACTTTCCCAGCAAGACTTTCTCCAACCTCATCATCACTGAAAAGCTTTCACTTCTTCGACCCTCTTTTCAACTGATCAACCTTTTGGCCTCAATCCCTCTGCCTGCCTTCACATTGTCTTTAATGTCATCTGTGGACATAGATATTGGGACACCAGTGATGACTCCTCTTCACCTAGCATAATCCCTAGGGACATGACTTTTCATCTTCTTCCCATTAAGCTTTTCCATTTTCAGAATCTTCTCTTGCTGAGCCTGGCTACGACACAATATTAACAATCTACCATTTCCAATTAACCAAGCTAATTTCACGTCACCTACTTCTTTATCTACTGCGTTAGTTTGTTGGGTAGAGTGTAAATGAGGCCCTGTGGTCTCATCAAACACACTCTCACCACTTTCCACTCCAACACATCACTACTCCTGCTTCCTACCTTGGTCCTCTTTATGCTTTCTTTACTAGACGCTCCACTGTTTTCTATATCATGATCTCTCTTCTTCCTACGTCTTTCCACTACCCACCATCCCGGCCCTTGACCCCTTGACCCCTTGACTCCTCCCACTCCATACCATCAGGACTGACACCCATATTGTTCACATTCCAGTACAGCTGTTTCTTCACCAACCTTTTCTCCATTTCGTTCATATCGTCCACACTACTCGCCTTCATTTCCCATTCCCCGAACTATGGGTCAACTCTACACGCTACACCAATCAAGGAACCTCATGAAAACAACATCCACAACTCGACCTCCCACGGGACAAGTCTTGCCCTTCCATCTGCCCAGCAGCCACAGCCTCTTCTTCTTAGAGGGGTTAAATGCGGAAGACACATTTCTATGTGCAACTTTCTTTTCATGTTTTGTAGAATCTAAAGCTGTTAAATGTAACGGGAACAAGTAGTATTACTAAAATAACCTATCATTTCAAACCCGACGTCCCGAGTCGTTACTTTGAAGATAGTTATTCTATACTTACCTAACTCACTAGTTTTGACAAAATTAAAAAGAGCCCTGCTAACTTCTAATAGACCCTCCCCCATCCCCCTCACCAGACATCACCGGCAACAACGTCGCTACAAACCCACCATCGCTGGACCTGACTGGACTGGCAAAAAGTGCTCTTCACTGACGAGTCGCGGTAATGTCTCACCAGGGGTGATGGTCGGATTCGTGTTATCGTCGAAGGAATGAGCGTTACACCGAGGCCTGTACTCTGGAGCGGGATCGATTTGGGGGTGAAGGGTCCGTCGTGGTCTGAGGCGGTGTGTCACAGCATTATCAGAATGAGTTTGTTGTCATTGCAGGCAATCTCAACACTGTGCGTTACAGGGAAGACATCCTCCTCCCTCATGTGGTACCCTTCCTGCAGGCTCATCCTGACATGACCCTCCAGCATGACAATGCCACCAGCCATACTGCTCGTTCTGTGATTTCCTGCAAGACAGGAATGTCAGTGTTCTGCCATGGCCAGCAAAGAGCCCGGATCTCAATCCCATTGAGCACATCTGGGACCTGTTGGATCGGAGGGTGAGGTCTAGAGCCATTCCCCCCAGAAATGTCTGTGAACTTCCAGTTGACTTGGTGGAAGAGTGGGGTAACATCTCACAGCAAGAACGGGCAAATCTGGTGCAGTCCATGTGGAGGAGATGCACTGCAGTACTTAATGCAGCTGGTGGCCACACCAGATACTGACTGTTCTTTTGATTCCTACCCCCCCTTTGTTCAGGGACACATTATTACATTTTTGTTAGTCACATGTCTGTGGAACTTGTTCAGTTTATGTCTCAGTTGTTGAATCTTGCTGTGTTCATACAAATATTTACACATGTTAAGTTTTCTGAAAATAAATGCAGTTGACAGTGAAAGGACGTTTCTTTTTTCGCTGAGTTTACATATCTGCACATCAAATTCAGGAACGTAAATGCCTGCTCCTGTGAGCCCACTATTTGGGTCATTGGATTCATCTGTGAAAAGCGGTAAAAAAAACATATAAACTTCTACCAATGTAATTGTCAACCAGTTTCCCTTTCTCACTGACTTCTAACCAATCTTTCCTTTTCTCTACCAAGGTTAGATCAACAACAGGATCTGGGAGTAACCATGGAGGAGCATCCCCTATCACCACAGAAGAGCCAGCCTCCAAATCCCTCAAACCACTCTCATCAGCAAGCTTTACAACTGTCCAACCAAAACCATTACCTTGTCTACTAGTCATCAGTCATCTAGAACAGTAGCAGTGGGTTGCTCAACCGGACACAGCTTTTCAACCCAATAAGCTAATGACGTTTTTACAAAGGCATCTCACCTGTCTCCACATAGAGATGTTAATTGAAATGCACCAATACAAAAAAATCTATATGCTGGATTCTGCTTCTGAAGTACACTGATCAGAACTCTATAAATATCCATCAACGATTGTTTGTCAGCACCCCATTCATAACCAGAGACCGAGCGCATAAGATTCACCACCTTCTTACATTTTGTTTCAACATTTATGACATTATCTTTCCATGTATATCACTCATTGAACCATAGACCCAAATATTTATACTTAGAAACCCTCCCCATAGGCTGTCCATACAGAAACAACTGTATAATATATACATATATATATTTAACCAGGTAGGCCAGGATAAAGCGACCTGGCCAAGATAAAGCCAAGATAAAGCAAAGCAGTGCGACAAAAACACAGATTTACACATTTACAAACGTACAGTCAATAACACAATAGAAAAATCTATGTACAGTGCAAATGTAGAAGAGTAGGGAGGTAAGGCAATAAATAAGCCATAGAGGTGAAATTATTACAATTTAGCATTAACACTGGAGTGATAGATGTGCAGATGATGATGTGCAAGTAGAGACACTGGGGTGCAAAAGAGCAAGAGGGTAAGTAATAATATGGGGATGAGGTAGTTGGGTGGGCTATTTACAAATGGGCTGTGTACAGGTACAGTGATCGGTAAGCTGCTCTGACAGCTGATGCTTAAAGATAGAGAGGGAGATATAAGACTCCAGCTTCAGAGATTTTTGCAATTCGTTCCAGTCATTGGCAGCAGAGAACTGGACGGAAAGGCGGCCGAAGGAGGAATTGGCTTTGGGGGTGACCAGTGAAATATACCTGCTGGAGCGCGTGCTACGGGTGGGTGTTGCTATGGTGACCAGTGAGCTGAGATAAGGCGGGGCTTTACCTAGCAAAGACTTATAGATGACCTGGAGCCAGTGGATTTGGTGACAAATATCAAGCGAGGGCCAGCCAACGAGAGCATACAGGTCCCAGTGGTGGGTAGTATATGGGGCTTTGGTGACAAAACGGATGGCAATGTGATAGATTACATCCAATTTGCTGAGTAGTGTTGGAGGCTATTTTGTAAATAAAATTGCCGAAGTCAAGGATCAGTAGGATCGTCAGTTTTATGAGGGTATGTTTGGCAGCATGAGTGAAGGAGGCTTTGTTGCGAAAAAGGAAGCCGATTCCAGATTTAATTTTGGATTGGAGATGCTTAATGTGAGTCTGGAAGGAGAGTTTACAGTTTAACCAGACACCTAGGTATTTGTAGTTGTCCACGTATTCTAAGTCAGAGCCGTCCAGAGTAGTGATGTTGGACAGGCGGGTAGATGCGGGTAGCGATCGGTTGAAGAGCATGCATTTAGTTTTACTTGTATTTAAAAGCAGTTGGAGGCCACGGAAGGAGTGTTGTATGGCATTGAAGCTCGTTTGGAGGTTTGTTAGCAGTGTCCAATGAAGGGCCAGATGTATACAGAATGGTCTTGTCTGCGTAGAGGTGGATCAGAGAATCACCAGCAGCAAGAGCGACATCATTGATATATACAGAGAAAAGAGTCGTCCCGAGAATTGAACCGTGTGGAACCCCCATAGAGACTGCCTGAGGTCTGGACAACAGGCCCTCCGATTTGACACACTGAACTCTGTCTGAGAAGTAGTTGGTGAACCAGGCGAGGCAATCAATTGAGAAGCCAAGGCTATTGCGTCTGCGGATAAGAATGTGGTGATTGACAGAGTTGAAAGCCTTGGCCAGGTCAATGAAGATGGCTGCACAGTACTGTCTTTTATCGATGGCGGTTGTTTTATTGTTTAGGATCTTGAGCGTGGCTGAGGTGCACCCATGACCAGCTCGGAAACCAGATTGCGTAGTGGAGAAGGTACAGTGGGATTCGAAATGGCTGGTGAACTGTTTGTTAACTTGACTTTCAAAGATTTTAGAAATGCAGGTTAGGATAGATATAGATCTATAACAGTTTGGGTCTAGAGTGTCACCCCCTTTGAAGAGGGGCATGACCGCGGCAGCTTTCCAATCTTTGGGGATCTCAGAAATTTCTGTTTGAAATAGCTAGCCTTAGCTTTCCTAACTGACTGAGTATATTGGTTCCTGACTTCCCTGAAAAGTTGCAATTCGATGCTAATCTAGAATGCCACAGGATGTTTTTATGCTGGTCAAGGGCAGTCAAGTCTGGAGTGAACCAAGGGCTATATCTGTTCCTCGTTCTAAATGTTTTGAATGGGGCATGCTTATTTAAGATGGTGAGGAAACCACTTTTAAAGAGCAACCAGGCATCCTCTACTGATGTAATGAGGTCAATATCCATCCAGGATACCCGGGCCAGGTCGATTTGAAAGGCCTGCTCGCTGAAGTGTTTTAGGGAGCGTTTCACAGCGATGAGGGGTGGTCATTTGACCGCGGACCCAGTACGCACGCAGGCAATGAGGCAGTGATTGCTGAGATCCTGGTTGAAGACAGCAGAGGTGTATTTAGAGGGCAAGTTGGTCAGGATGATATCTAAGAGGGTGCCCACGGTTACAGATTTAGGGTTGTACCTGGTAGGTTCCTTGATAATTTGTGTGAGATTGAGGGTACCTATCTTAGATTGTTGGACGGCCAGGGTGTTAAGCATATCCCGGTTTAGGTCACTTAACAGTATGAACTCTGAAGAGAGATGGGGAGCAATCAATTCACATATGGTGTCCAGGGCACAGCTCGGGGCTGAGGGGGGTCTATAACAAGCGGCAACGGTGAGAAACTTGTTTCTGGAAGGGTGGATTTTTAAAAGAAGAAGCTCAAATTGTTTGGGCACAGACCTGGATATCATGACAGAACTCTGCAGGCTATCTCTGCAGTATATTTCAACTCCACCCCCTTTGGCAGTTCTATCTTGTTGGAACATGTTATAGTTAGGGAGTGAAATGTCAGGATTTTTGGTGTCCTTCCAAAGCCAGAATTCAGACACGACTAGGACAGACCTTTTGGCAGAGTGTGGTAAAGCAGCGAATAAAACAAACTTAGGGAGGAGGCTTCTAATGTTAACATGCACGAATCCAAGGCTTTTACAGTTACAGAAGTCAACAAATGAGAGCGCCTGGGGAATGGGAGTGATGCTTGGGGCTGAAGGGGTTAACCTCTACATCACCAGAGGAACAGAGGAGGAGTAGGATAAGAGTACGGCTAAAGGCTAAAAGAACTGGTTGTCTAGTGCGTTGGAGAAAGAGTGTAAATGGAGCAGGTTTCTGGCCGCGGGAAGATTAGATTCAAGGCATAATGTACAGACAAGGTTATGGTAGGATGTGGGTACAGTGGAGGTAAACCTAGGCATTGAGTGACGATGAGAGGTTTTGGACCATTCCTAATAGTTCTTCCATTCTGCCCAATTGTTCCTCCATTCTGCCTAATAATTCCTCCATTCTGCCTAATAGTTCCACCGTTCTGCCTAATAATTCCTCCATTCTGCCTCGTAGTTCCACCAATCTGCCTTGCAGCCTCTGCATAAGAGACAATATGAGTGATTTTATTTGGGCCTCTCTGGCCTCTTGGCTTCAACCATTATGCCCCCCTCCACATTTAATTGTATATCACCTATGGACATAGATAGTGGAACCCAAGAAATGACCCCCCTCAGCTTAGCCGAAGCTCCTGTGACATGACTTGTTTTCTTCACGTCACAACACATGACTACAGTACACTACACTATACGACACTACACTACACACGACTACAGTACACTACACTATACGACACTACACTACACACGACTACAGTACACTACACTACACTACACCACAGTACACTACACTACAGTACACTACAGTACACAACAATACACTATAATACACTACACTACAATACACTACAATAACCTACACTGCACTACAATACAATACACTACACTACAATACACAACAATACACTACACTACAGTACACTAAACTACAGTACACTTTAATACACTTTAATACACTACAATACACCACACTAGAATACAGTACACTACAGTACACTACAGTACACTTTAATACACTTTAATACACTACAATACACCACACTACAATACACTACAATACACTACGCTACACTAGACAACAATACACTACACTACAGTACACTACAGTACAATTTAATACACTTTAATACACTACAATACACCACACTACAATACACTACAATACACCACACTACAATAGACAGCAATACACTACACTACACAGCAATGCACTACACGACAATACACAACAATACACTACAATACACTCCCCTACACTACACTACCTGACACTACACTACAATAACCAACACTACAATACAATACACTACAATAGACAACAATACACTACACCACAATACACTACACAACAATACACTACACCACAATACACTACACTACAATACACAACAATACACTACACTACAGTACACTGCAGTACACTTTAATATCAAATCAAATTTCAAATCAAATCAAATTTATTTATATAGCCCTTCGTACATCAGCTGATATCTCAAAGTGCTGTACAGAAACCCAGCCTAATACACAACAATACACTACAATACACCACACTACAATACACCACACTACAATACACTACACTACAATAGACAACAATACACTACACTACACTGCAATACACTACAATACACTACACTACAATAGACAACAATACACTACACTACACTGCAATAGACTACACTACAATACACAACAATACACTACACTATACGACACTACACTACACTACAATACACACACTACAATAAACACTACACTACAATACACAACAAGACACTACACTACACTACACTACAATACACTACACACACACTACAATACACTACACTACAATACACTACACTACAATACACTACACTACAATACACACTACACTACAATACACTACACTACAATACACAACAATACACTACACTACACTACACTACAATACACTACACTACAATACACAACAATACACTACACTACAATACACTACACTACAATACACAACAATACACTACACTACACAATAAACTACACTACAATACACTACACTACAATACACTACACTACAATACACTACAATAGACTACATTACACTACACTCCACTACACCTAATACACTACACTATACTACAGTACACTACACTACACTACATAACAATACACTACAATACACTACACACTACACTACACTACACTAGACAACAATACACTACACTTCAAATCACTACATCACAATACACAACAATACAATACACTACACTAAAATACACTACAGTACACTACACTACACTACACTGCAATACACTACACTACAATACACTACACTGCAATACACTACACTACAATACACTACACCACACTACAGTACAATACACTACACTACAATACACAACAATACCCTACACTACAATACTCACAATACACAACAATACACTACACTACACACACTACAATACACAACTACACTACAATACAACTACACTACACAACAATACACTACACTACAATACACTACACTGTCACAACAATACAATACACTACTACACTACACACTACAATACACTACACACTACAGTACACTACACTACACTACAATACACTACACTACACTACACTACACTACACACTACACTACAAACTACACTACACTACACTAAAATACACTACAATACAATACACTACACTACAATACACAACAATACACTGTCTACACTACAATACACTACACACGACTACAACACACTACACTACACTACAATACACTCCCCCTGTCTACAATACACTACACTACAATACACTACACTACACCTGGCACTGTCTACCTGGCAATGCAGGTACCTACACTACAATACCTGGCCTGTCTCCCCCTGTCTGGTACAGGTACCTCCACTACACTACACCTGGCCTGTCTCCCCCTGTCTGGTACAGGTACCTACACTACACTACACCTGGCCTGTCTCCCCCTGTCTGGTACAGGTACCTCCACTACACTACACCTGGCCTGTCTCCCCCTGTCTGGTACAGGTACCCCCACTACACTACACTACACAGGTACCTCCACACCTACAGGTACCTACACTACACTACACCTGGCCTGTCTCCCCCTGTCTGGTACAGGTACCTACTAACTACACCTGGCCTGTCTCCCCCTGTCTGGTACAGGTACCTACACACTACACCTGGCCTGTCTCCCCCTGTCTGGTACAGGTACTACACACTACACAGGTACACTACACAGGTACCTCCACTACACTACACCTGGCCTGTCTCCCCCTGTCTGGTAAGGTACCTACACTACACTACACCTGGCCTGTCTCCTCCTGTCTGGTACAGGTACCTCCACTACACTACACCTGGCCTGTCTCCCCCTGTCTGGTACAGGTACCTACTACACACACCTGGCCTGTCTCCCCTGTCTGGTACAGGTACACTACACTACACCTGGCCTGTCTCCCCCTGTCTGGTACAGGTACCTACACTACACTACACCTGGCCTGTCTCCCCCTGTCTGGTACAGGTACCTCCACTACACTACACTACACTACACTCACCCTCTCCCTGGTCTGTCTCCCCTGTCTGGTACAGGTACCCCCACTACACTCACCCCTGGTCTGTCTCCCCCTGTCTGGTACAGGTACCCCCACTACACTCACCCCTCTCTTCCTGGTCTGTCTCCCTGTCTGGTACAGGTACCTCCACTACACTACACCTGGCATGTCTCCCCCTGTCTGGTACAGGTACCTACACTACACTACACCTGGCCTGTCTGGTACAGGTACCTGGCCTGTCTCCCCCTGTCTGGTACAGGTACCTACACTACACTACACCTGGCCTGTCTCCCCCTGTCTGGTACAGGTACTACACTACACCTGGCCTGTCTCCCCCTGTCTGGTACAGGTACCTCCACTACACTCACCTGGCCTGTCTCCCCCTGTCTGGTACAGGTACCTCCACTACACCTACACACTACACTACACCTGGCCTGTCTCCCCCTGTCTGGTACAGGTACCTACACTACACTACACCTGGCCTGTCTCCCCTGTCTGGTACAGGTACCTACACTACTACAGGTACCTACACCACTACACCTGGCCTGTCTCCCCCTGTCTGGTACAGGTACCTCACTACACTACACTACACTGGCACCTGGCCTGTCTCCCCCTGTCTGGTACAGGTACCTCCACTACACTACACCTGGCCTGTCTCCCCCTGTCTGGTACAGGTACCTCCACTACACTACACCTGGCCTGTCTCCCCCTGTCTGGTACAGGTACCTCCACTACACTACACCTGGCCTGTCTCCCCCTGTCTGGTACAGGTACACTACACTACACTACACCTGGCCTGTCTCCCCCTGTCTGGTACAGGTACCTCCACTACACTACACCTGGCCTGTCTCCCCCTGTCTGGTACAGGTACCTCCACTACACTACACCTGGCCTGTCTCCCCCTGTCTGGTACAGGTACCTCCACTACACTACACCTGGCCTGTCTCCCCTGTCTGGTACAGGTACCTCCACTACACTACACCTGGCCTGTCTCCCTGTCTGGTACAGGTACTGGCCTGTCTCCCCCTGTCTGGTACAGGTACCTCCACTACACTACACCTGGCCTGTCTCCCCTGGTACAGGTGTCTGTCTGGTACAGGTACCTCCACTACACCTACACCTGGCCTGTCTCCCCCTGTCTGGTACTAGGTCTCCCCCTGTCTGGTACAGGTACCTCCACTACACTACACCTGGCCTGTCTCCCCCTGTCTGGTACAGGTACCCCCACTACACTACACCTGGCCTGTCTCCCCCTGTCTGGTACAGGTACCTCCACTACACTACACCTGGCCTGTCTCCCCCTGTCTGGTACAGGTACTGGCCTGTCTCCCCCTGTCTGGTACAGGTACCTCCTACACCTACACTACACCTGGCCTGTCTCCCCCTCTGTCTGGTCCCCCTGTCTGGTACAGGTACCCAACACTACACCTGGCACTCCCCCTGTCTGGTACAGGTCTCACAAGCTTTTGCTTGCCTCCACTAACACCTGGCCTGTCTCCCCCTGTCTGGTACACTACACTGTTCTCCCCCTGGGGCAAGTGACTCTGAACTTATAATGGCTAGCCCCAAGTTGTTAAATATGATTTTTTCTGTTTTTATTTTCTTATTTTGGTATTTGCCTCATGACTCCTGCTTTGTTGACTATGAATGTCCTTGTTTTCCCAACCATGGGACAGGCTATGTTTGTTCCCACACTCGGGACTCTGACTCTCTATTGGTTACACAGACTTTTGGCCTCCCATCCTATTCTAACCACCTCTTTGTATTCATGTTACCTGATAAAATTACTGATCTTGTTGCTATTTAATGCACATTCAAATGTCATAAATCAACACCGCAGAGCTCTCCCTGTCCTCTTCTGTGCCTTGATTGTGTTACTGTTGATGATATCTGGAAATGTTCATGTACACCCTGGCCCCAATTCTGACTTCACTGATTTCTGCTCTCGTAAAAGCCTGGGTTTTCTGCACGTTAACATTAGAAGCGTATTACCTAAAATGGATAAATTGAAAGTGTGGGTTCACAGCTCCAATCCAGATGTGTTGGTCATTACTGAGACTGGTTATTAAGGAAGAGTGTTTTGAATACTGATGTTAACCTTTCTGGTTATAACCTTTTTCAAAAAGACAGATCTTCCAAAGGTGGTGGAGTGGCAATCCTTACCAAGGATCCCCTTCAGTGCTCGGTGGTCTCCACTAAGTCTGTCCCCAAACAATTTGATTTCCTTGTTTTAAGCATTAAACTTTCAAATAGCTCTTTGTTGACTGTTGCTGGGTGCTATCGTCCTCCATCAGAACTGGCCTGTACCCTACCTGCCCTATGCTTTCTCCTGGACCCTACCTGCCCTAAGCTCTCTCCTGTACCCTACCTGCCCTAAACTCTCTCCTGGCCCCTACCTGCCCTAAGCTCTCTCCTGGCCCCTCCCTGCCCTAACTCTCTCCTGGCCCCTCCCTGCCCTAAACTATCTCCTGGCCCCTCCTTGCCCTAACTCTCTCCTGGCCCCTACCTGCCCTAACTCTCTCCTGTACCCTCCCTGCCCTAAACTCTCTCATGGCCCCTCCCTGCCCTAACTCTCCCCTGTACCCTCCCTGCCCTAACTCTCTCCTGTACCCTCCCTGCCCTAACACTCTCCTGTACCCTCCCTGCCCTAAGCTATCTCCTGGCCCCTTACACTGATTCTGAATTTATTCTGCTAGGTGACCGAAACTGGGACATGCTTAAACCACCGGACCAAGTCCTAAAGCAATGGGACTCCCAAAATCTTTTTCAGATTCAAATCAAATCAAATGTATTTATATAGCCCTTCGTACATCAGCTGATATCTCAAAGTGCTGTACAGAAACCCAGCCTAAAACCCCAAACAGCAAGCAATGCAGGTGTAGAAGCACGGTGGCTAGGAAAAACTCCCTAGAAAGTCCAGAGAGAAACCAGGCTATGAGGGGTGGCCAGTCCTCTTCTGTCCTCTTCTGGCTGTGTCGGGTGGAGATTATAACAGAACATGGCCAAGATGTTCAAATGTTCATAAATGACCAGCATGGTCCACTAATAATAAGGCAGAACAGTTGAAACTGGAGCAGCAGCACGGCCAGGTGGACTGGGGACAGCAAGGAGTCATCATGTCAGGTAGGCCTGAGGCATGGTCCTAGGGCTCAGGTCCTCCGAGAGAGAGAAAGAAAGAGAGAAAGAGAGAATTAGAGAGAGCACACTTAAATTCACACAGGACACCGAATAGGACAGGAAAAGTACTCCAGATATAACAAACTGACCCAAGCCCCCGACACATAAACTACTGCAGCATAAATACTGGAGGCTGAGACAGGAGGGGTCAGGAGACACTGTGGCCCCATCTGAGGACACCCCCGGACAGGGCCAAACAGGAAGGATATAACCCCACCCACTTGCCAAAGCACAGCCCCCACACCACTAGAGGGATATCTTCAACCACCAACTTACCATCCTGAGACAAGGCCGAGTATAGCCCACAAAGATCTCCGCCACGGGTTAACCCAAGGGGGAGGAGCGCCAACCCAGACAGGAAGATCACATCAGTGACTCAACCCACTCAGGTGAGGCATCCCTCCCATGAGAGAGCACCAGTAAGCCAGTGACTCAGCCCCTGTAATAGGGTTAGAGGCAGAGAATCCCAGTGGAAAGAGGGGAACCGGCCAGGCAGAGACAGCAAGGGTGGTTCGTTGCTCCAGAGCCTTTCCGTTCACCTTCCCACTCCTGGGCCAGACTACACTCAATCATATGACCCACTGAAGAGATGAGTCTTCATTAAAGACTTAAAGGTTGAGACCGAGTTTGCGTCTCTTACATGGGTAGGCAGACCGTTCCATAAAAATGGAGCTCTATAGGAGAAAGCCCTTCCTCCAGCTGTTTGCTTAGAAATTCGAGGGAAAATTAGGAGGCCTGCGTCTTGTGACATGTAGGTACGTACGGCAGGACCAGATCAGAGAGATAGGTAGGAACAAGCCCATGTAATGCTTTGTAGGTTAGCAGTAAAACCTTGAAATCAGCCCTTGCCTTGACAGGAAGCCAGTGTAGTGAGGCTAGCACTGGAGTAATATTATCAATTTTTTTGGTTCTAGTCAGGATTCTAGCAGCCGTATTTAGCACTAACTGAAGTTTATGTAGTGCTTTATCCGGGTAGCAGGAAAGTAGAGCATTGCAGTAGTCTAACCTAGAAGTGACAAAAGCAAGGATTCATTTTTCTGCATCATTTTTGGAGAGAACGTTTCTGATTTTTGCAATGTTACGTAGACTGAAAAAAGCTGTCCTTGAAACATTCTTGATATGTTCTTCAAAAGAGAGATCAGGGTCCAGAGTAACGCCGAGGTCCTTCACAGTTTTATTTGAGACGACTGTACAACCATTACGATTAATTGTCAGATTCAACAGAAGATCTCTTTGTTTCTTGGGACCTAGAACAAGCATCTCTGTTTTGTCCGAGTTTAAAAGTAGAAAGTTTGCAGCCATCCACTTCCTTATGTCTGAAACACATGCTTCTAGCGAGGGCAATTTTGGGGCGTCACCAAGTTTCATTGAAATGTACAGCTGTGTGTCATCCGCATAGCAGATTATAACCAATCCCACAAGGTATGACTCCAAACACCCAGAAAAGGCTACTCTCCTTGATGTTATCTTCACAAATAATCCTGATAGGTGTCAATCTGGTGTTTTCTGTAATGACCTTAATGATCACTGGTTTACAGCCTGTGTTAGTAATGACCTGTCCTGATTTGTCATAGATGCTTGCTAAACAACTTTAATGAGCAAGCCTTCCTTCATGAACTGGCCTCTGTAAAATGGTGTAGAATCAGCTTGATCCTCTCTGTTGAAGACGCTTGGACCTTCTTTTTTGATATTTTCAATGGTATTGTTAACAAACACGCCCCATAAAGAAAATGAGAATTAAAAACATGTTCAGCCACTGGTTTGACCGTGATCTTGCAGAGTTACTCCACCTCAAGAATTGCATTTGGCGAAAGGCTCGGCACACACATACTCAGGCCCGACTGGCTCTTGTTCAGGCAAATAAGAAATAAGTGCACTCAGGCTATCCGGAAGGCCAAAGTTAGTTACTTTAAGGTTCCTGCCCCTATCATCACCAAGCCTGTCTCTGACCTTTTTAACCTGTCTCTCCTCTCTGCGGAGGTTCCCATTGCTTGGAAGGCAGCCACGGTTCGTCCTTTATTTGAAGGGAGAGATCAAGCTGATCCTAACCGTTATAGGCCTATTTCTATTTTGCCTTGTTTACCAAAAGTGTTGGAAAAACTTGTCAATAATCAACTGACTGGCTTTCTTGATGTCTATAGTATTCTCTCTGGTATGCAATCTGGTTTCCGCTCAGGTTATGCATGTGTCACTGCAACCTTACAGGTCCTGAATGATGTCACCATTGCCCTTGATTCTAAGCAATGTTGTGCTTCTATTTTTATTGATATGGCCAAATCTTTTGATACGGTAGACCATTCCATTATTGTGGACTGGCTGAGGAGCATTGGTGTCTCTGAGGGGTCTTTGGCCTGGTTTGCTAACTACTTCCCTCAAAGAGTGCAGTGTATAAAGTCAGAACATCTGCTGTCTTATCAACTGCCTGTCACCAAGGGTGTACCCCAAGGCTCAATCCTAGGCCACACGCTCTTCTCAATTTACATCAACAACATAGCTCAGGCAAGCTCTCTCATCCATTTATATGCAGATAATACAGTCTTATACTCAGCTGGCCACTCCCTGGATTTTGTGTTAAACGCTCTACAACAAAGCTTTCTTAGTGTCCAACAAGCTTTCTCTGCCTTAACGTTGTTCAGAACACCTCCAAAACATGTGGTTTGGTAAGAAGAATGGCCCTCTCCCCACAGGTCTGATTACTACCTCTGAGGGTTTAGAGCTTGAGGTAGTTACCTCATACCAGTACTTGGGAGTATGACTAGATGATACACTGTCCTACTCTCAGCACATATCAAAGCTGCAGGCTAAGGTTAAATCTAGACTTGGTTTCCTCTATCGTAATTGCTTCTCTTTCACCCCAGCTACCAAATTAACCCTGATTCTGATGACCATCCTACCTATGCTAGATTACGGAGACATAATTTATAGATCGGTACGTAAGGGTGCTCTCGAGTGGCTAGATATCGCTTCACCATTCAGCCATCAGTTTTGCCACCAATGCAACTTATAGGATACATCACTGCACTCTATATTCCTCTGTAAACTGGTCGGTTTTATAAATAAGCATCAACCAGTGGGTCTTGTGACAGGTGTACAGAGACATTACATTTACATTTACATTTACATTTAAGTCATTTAGACTTAAATATAAATGTAAATGTAATGTCTCTGTACACCTGTCACAAGACCCACTGGTTGATGCTTATTTATAAAACCCTCTTAGGCCTCACTCCCCCTATCTGCGATATCTACTGCAGCCCTCATCCTCCACATAGATCGCCCATTCTGCCAGTCACATTCTGTTAAAACCTCTTATGGATCCCTTAAGCGTGAATCCCGCTTGAATCTCGTTAGCGGGATTGATTTGACAACATCCAATGAAATTGTAGCGTGCTAAATTCCAACTACAGGAATATCAATATTCAACCTTCACGACAATATAAGTGTAATACATCTTCCTGTTAATCCAGCCGCTGTGTCAGATTTCAAAAAGGCTTTACGGCGAAAGCAGACCATTCGATTATCTGAGGACAGCCGCCCCACATACAAACACATGAAAATGATTTTTCAACCAGGCAGGTGTGACACAAAAGTTAAAAATAGCCATAAAATAAATGCCTTACCTTTGAAGATCTTCTTTTTGCAATCTCAAATGTCTCAGTGACACAATGAATGGTCGTTTTGTTCGAAAAATTCCTTCTTTATATCCCCAAAATGTCCATTTATTTGGCGTGTTTGATTCAGATATACACCGGTTCCAACATGCCTACAAAGTATCTAATAAGTTACCTGTAAACTGGGTCCAAACATATCAAACAACGTTCCTAATCCAACCTCAGGTACCCTGAAACGTAAATAAATCGATAACATTTATGATGGAATAAACTGTTTCTAATACCGGATAAAAACAACATGAAGCGCGCTCCAGTTCATGCGCATCAAAACAGTAGAGTCCAGCTGGAGTGACACCTATAAAGAACAGCCCTACTTCTTAATTTCTCAAAAGAAAAACATCGAACAATTCCTAAAGACTGTTGACATCTAGTGGAAGCCATAGGAACTGCAATCTGGGCCCTAATAAATCAGGTCTCCCAAAGAACACCATTGGAAAACACAGTGACCTCAAAATTGATTTTCCCTGGATGGTTTGTGCTCGGGGTTTCACCTACCAAATCAGTTCTGTTATAATCACAGACATTATTCTAACAGTTTTAGAATCTTCAGAGTGTTTTCTATCCAAATTACTAATTACTACTAATTATATGCATATCCTTTGGGCCTGAGTAGCAGGCAGTTTACTTTGGGCATGCTTTTCATCTGGATGTGAAAATACTGCCCCCTATCCCAGAGAGGTTTTAAAGGTCCCTAAAGCACACACCTCCCTGTGTCGCTTGTCTTTTCAGCTCGCTGCAGCTAGCGACTGGAACGAGCTGCAACCAACACTCAAACTGGACAGTTTTATCTCAATCCCTTCATTCAGAGACTCAATCACGGACACTCTTACTGACAGTTGTGGCTGCTTTGTGTGATGTATTGTTGTCTCTACCTTCTTGTCCTTTGTGCTGTCGTCTGTGCCCAGTAATTTTTGTACCCTGTTTTGTGCTGCTAGCAAGTTGTGTTTCTGTCATGTTGTGTTGCTACTATGTAGTTGTCATGTTGTGTTGCTACCATACTGTGTTGTCGTGTGTTGCTGTCATGTTATGTTGTTGTCTTAGGTCCCTCTTCATGTATTGTTGCGTTGTCTTTCATATCGTGATGTGTGGTTTGTCAGGGGCCCTTTTACCTTTTGTTAGGGCGTCATTGTAAATAAGAATTTGTTCTTAAATGACTTAAGTAGTTAATAAAGGTTCAATATTTAAAAACTTTTAAAAAATGTGTTTGACATCAAGCTCTCTGATCTGTTCATATGTTAAGTGTTACTATGTTTGACAGCTTGCACTCTGCTCTGCTCTGTTCTGTTCATATGTTACGTGTTACTGTTGGACAGCTAGGGCTCTGTTCTGTTCTGTTCATATGTTACTGTTGGACAGCTAGGGCTCTGTTCTGTTCATATGTTACTGTTGGACAGCTAGGGCTCTGTTCTGTTCATATGTTACTGTTGGACAGCTAGGGCTCTGTTCTGTTCTGTTCATATGTTACTGTTGGACAGCTAGGGCTCTGTTCTGTTCTGTTCATATGTTACTGTTGGACAGCTAGGGCTCTGTTCTGCTCTGTTCTGCTCTGTTCTTATGTTACTGTTGGACAGCTAGGGCTCTGCTCTGTTCTGTTCATATGTTACGTGTTACTGTTCGACAGCTAGGGCTCTGTTCTGTTCATATGTTACTGTTGGACAGCTAGGGCTCTGTTCTGTTCTGTTCATATGTTACGTGATTACTCATGGAAACAGTGATGGCTCTCCTCCAGAATTCATGGGCCAGTCCCAAATGGCACCCTATTCCCTATGTAGTGCACAACCTTTGACCATAATGGCACTATTCCCTATGTAGTGCACAACCTTTGACCAGAATGGCACCCTACTCCCTATGTAGTGCACAACGTTTGACCAGAGCTCATAGGGCCCATAGTGGTCAAAAGTAGTGCACTGTAAAGGGAATAGGATGCTATTTAGGAGGTGCCCATGCTTTACTGGCCTGGGCTGGGGCATGGTTATGTCACCATAGCTCTGTGATCACTTAACCAAGCTGAGCTGAGCCCACATTTGTTGAACCACAGTAAAAAAAAAACAACAACACGAGCCTATCGTATCCACCATGTGTAGATTTTGCACCTGGTCACCAGCAGTGGGCGCTGCAGGACCAAACTAAACCCAAATACCCGAGCAGCTGAACTCCCCTTATCACTGACCACGTTCACATGCACACCAATATATCCCGTTATTACTTGCGATGCTCAAGTGTTCTGTTTTTGAGTTGACGCTTATAAAACATCATATCCCGTTTACAATAACCCAAATAAGCTCCTTTCAGAGTTTTAAGAAACCCGAATAAGATGTTTAGGATATGCTGATATTAGACTGGATACTGTGGCATGTAAATGTCTTTACAGTCGTTTACCGTGTTCTGCCGGGTTCAGTTTAGCATATTATCACCATAGTATCACGACAGTATCACCATAATATACAGTACCAGTCAAAAGTTTGGACACACCTACTTTTTTCAAGGGTTTTTCTTTATTTGACTGTTTTTCTACATTGTAGAGTAATAGTGAAGACATAAAAACTATTAAATAACACATAGGTGTTTGAAGAATGTTAAATATAACATATACTGTATTTTGATTTGTTTAACACTGTTTTGGGTTACTACATAATTCCATGTGTGTTATTTAATAGTGTTGATGTCGTCACTATTATTCTACAATGTAGAAAATAGAAAAATAAAGAAAAAGCTCTTGAATGAGTGGTTGTGTCCAAACTTTTGACTGGTACTGTGTACACTGAACAAAAATATAAACGCAACATGTAAAGTGTTGGTCCCATGTTTCGTGAGCTGAAACAAAAGATCACAGAAATGTTCTATACGCACATAAAGCTTATTTCTCTCAAATTTTGTGCACAAATGTGTTTACATCCCTGTTAGTGAGCATTTCTTATTTTCCAAGATAATCCATCCACCTGACAGGTGTGGCATATCAAGAAGCTGATAAAACAGCACGATCATTACACAGGTGCACCTTATGCTGGGGACAATAATCCACTCTAAAATGTGCAGTTGTATCACACAACACAATGCCACAGATGTCTCAAGTTTTGAAGGAGCGTGCAATTGGCATGCTGACTACAGGAATGTCCACCAGAGCTGTTGCTGGAGAATTTAATGTTAATTTCTCTACCATAAGCTGCCTCCAAAGTTGTTTTAGAGATTTGGCAGTACGTCCAACCAGTCTCAAAACCGCAGACCACGTGTAACCACACCAGCCCAGAACCTCCACATCCGGCTTCTTCACCTGCGGGGTCGTCGGTCACCAGACACCAGACAGCTGATGAAACTGAGGAGTATTTCTGTCTGTAACAAAGTCCTTTTGTGGGGAAAACTCATTCTGATTGGCTGGGCCTGGCTCCCCAGTGGGTGGGCCTGGCTCCCCAGTGGCTGGGCCTGGCTCCCCAGTGGGTGGGCCTGGCTCCCCAGTGGCTGGGCCTGGCTCCCCAGTGGGTGGGCCTGGCTCCCCAGTGGCTGGGCCTGGCTCCCCAGTGGGTGGGCCTGGCTCCCCAGTGGCTGGGCCTGGCTCCCCAGTGGGTGGGCCTGGCTCCCCAGTGGGTGGGCCTGGCTCCCCAGTGGGTGGGTCTGGCTCCCCAGTGGCTGGGCCTGGCTCCCCAGTGGCTGGGCCTGTCTCCCCAGTGGGTGGGCCTGGCTCCGCAGTGAGTGGGACTATACCCTCCAGGCCCACCCATGGCTGTGCCCATGTCCAGCATTGTGAAATCCATAGATTAGGGCCTAATAAATGTATTTAAATTGACTGATTTAATTATATAAAAAGTAAATCAGTAAAATCATTGAAATTGTTACATTTTGCTTTTAGTTTTTTGTTAAGGATAAAATAACGATAGTACATAGTATCACCATAGTATTACAATATTACATAGTATCACCATAGTATCACCATAGTATAGAGTATCACCTTAGTATCACCATAGTATAGAGTATCACCTTAGTATCACCATAGTATAGAGTATCACCATAGTACCACCATAGTATATAGTATCACCATAGTATATAGTATCACCATATTATATAGTTTCAACAGAGTATCACCATATTATATAGTATCACCATAGTACCACCACAGTATTACAATATTATATAGTATCACCATAGTACCACCATAGTATTACAATATTATATAGTATCACCATAGTACCACCATAGTATCACCATAGTATCAGCATAGTATATAGTATCACCATAGTATATAGTATCACCATAGTATATAGTATCACCATATTATATAGTTTCAACAGAGTATCACCATATTATATAGTATCACCATAGTGCCACCATAGTATTACAATATTATATAGTATCACCATAGTACTACCATAGTATTACAATATTATATAGTATCACCATAGTACCACCATAGTATTACAATATTATATAGTATCACCATAGTACCACCATAGTATTACAATATTATATAGTATAACCATAGTACCACCATAGTATTACAATATTATATAGTATCACCATAATATCACCATAGTATTACAATATTATATAGTATCACCATAGTACCACCATAGTATAGAGTATCACCATAGTATTACAATATTATATAGTATCACCATAGTACCACCATAGTATTACAATATTATAGAGTATCACCATAGTATCTCCATAGTATAGAGTATCACCATAGTATCACCATAGTATAGAGTATCACCATAGTATCACCATAGTATAGAGTATCACCATAGTATCACCATAGTATCACCATAGTATAGAGTATCACCATAGTACCACCATAGTATCACCATAGTATATAGTATCACCATAGTATATAGTATCACCATAGTATATAGTATCACCATAGTATATAGTATCACCATATTATATAGTATCATCATAGCATCACCATAGTATATAGTTTCACCATAGTATATAGTATCACCATAGTATATAGTATCACCATATTATATAGTTTCAACAGAGTATCACCATATTATATAGTATCACCATAGTATATAGTATCACCATATTATATAGTATCACCATATTATATAGTATCACCATAGTATCACCATATTATATAGTATCACCATATTACATAGTATCACCATAGTATATAGTATCACCATATTATATAGTATCACCATATTATATAGTATCACCATAGTATATAGTATCACCATATTATATAGTATCACCATAGTATCACCATATTATATATTATCACCATAGTATCACCATATTATATAGTATCACCATAGTATATAGTATCACCATATTCTATAGTATCACCATATTATATAGTATCACTATATTATATAGTATCACCATAGTATATAGTATCACCATATTATATAGTATCACCATAGTATCACCATATTATATATTATCACCATAGTATCACCATATTATATAGTATCACCATAGTATATAGTATCACCATATTCTATAGTATCACCATATTATATAGTATCACCATATTATATAGTATCACCATAGTATATAGTATCACCATATTCTATAGTATCACCATATTATATAGTATCACCATATTATATAGTATCACCATAGTATATAGTATCACCATATTATATAGTATCACCATATTATATAGTATCACCATATTATATAGTATCACCATAGTATATAGTATCACCATATTATATAGTATCACCATATTATATAGTATCACCATAGTATCACCATAGTATCACCATATTATATAGTATCACCATAGTATCACCATATTATATAGTATCACCATAGTATATAGTATCACCATATTATATAGTATCACCATATTATATAGTATCACCATAGTATATAGTATCACCATATTATATAGTATCACCATATTATATAGTATCACCATAGTATCACCATATTATATAGTATCACCATAGTATCACCATATTATATAGTATCACCATATTCTATAGTATCACCATAGTATATAGTATCACCATATTCTATAGTATCACCATATTATATAGTATCACCATATTATATAGTATCACCATAGTATATAGTATCACCATATTATATAGTATCACCATAGTATATAGTATCACCATATTATATAGTATCACCATATTATATAGTATCACCATATTATATAGTATCACCATAGTATATAGTATCACCATATTATATAGTATCACCATAGTATCACCATATTATATAGTATCACCATAGTATCACCATATTATATAGTATCACCATATTATATAGTATCACCATAGTATCACCATATTATATAGTATCACCATAGTATATAGTATCACCATATTATATAGTATCACCATATTATATAGTATTACCATATTATATAGTATCACCATAGTATCACCATATTATATAGTATCACCATATTATATAGTATCACCATAGTATATAGTATCACCATATTATATAGTATCACCATATTATATAGTATCACCATATTATATAGTATCACCATAGTATCACCATATTATATAGTATCACCAAAGTATATAGTATCACCATATTATATAGTATCACCATATTATATAGTATCACCATAGTATCACCATATTATATAGTATCACCATAGTATCTCCATGGTATATAGTATCACCATAGTATCACCATGGTAATTAGTAACACCTTAGTGTATAGTTTCACCTTAGTGTATAGTATCACCATAGTATATAGTATCACCATAGTATATAGTATCACCATAGTATATAATTTCCTCATAGTATCACCATATTATATAGTATTACCAAAGTGTGACCTTTGTTGTTCAGATGGGAGAAGTTATAGTTGAAGTATTAACTCCAGTCTGGACACTGACTGTAGGCCTCATGTCAATTGTTGTACTATTAACAGCCGTATAATTAATTGTTTCTTGCATTAAACAGGAGTGGGGAAATATGATTTATTTAAGCATGAGAAAATGTGAATGTGCGCTGAAGGACCGTGTTGTGTCGCCTAAACGTCAGCGATGTAAAAGCTGACAGTATTTCACTTTCAACCACATACAATATGTTTCCATGACGAACTGTAATACTTTTAGAAACATGTTGGACTGTTTTCGCAGGTTTCCATTTCCTGACAACTGATAAGCAAACTGTTGTCATTTGGATGTTTTGCTCTGAGAATCTCCCTGATCCCTAAACGTCTGCCTCTGCGAGAGAAGCAGAAACAACAAAAGTAGATTGTTGATTTATTCTATCAATTCATGAAAATATTCTGGTGAGCAAGTCTTAATTTAGTATTCTAGAGCATGAAGTACTCACAGAAGAGAAGTGTAGCTAATAACAGATAAGTTGACCTTCAAATAGCCTTCAAAATGTCACAAAATATATCGAAATGAGGTTGAAAACTTTTTGTCCTGCACCCCCATGTCACAAAATTATTTTGGGCGTCCCTGATCAAATTACGACTATTTAGTTTATACATGGATACATGGATACTCATGAGCAGGATATGAAAGGTAAATGTAAACAGCTTATTCTGAATTAAGACCTTAAGGGGCGTATGAGTTTTTATGTGGAGTACTGTGGGCATGTAAACCTGGTCACTGCTACTCATTCAAGCTGACTCCCAAAAGGTTCACTGTTCCCTATAAAGTCCACGACCTTTGGGACCTTTGAGAGAAACTGCTTCCCAACCATCTCCTGTCTCGTCCTCCATCAAAGATGGACTGGGTTCTGGTCATTCATGTATTCAGGTGTGTTTCTGATCCTATACCGTTGTGAAAGAACAATCATTCTATCCCTCATGTCTAGCTTTTGTATGCAATTTCATTAAGTTACTTCAGGTATCAGCAAAGTTGCTTGAAGTGATGTCACACCTACAACTGCAACTCAAATTGTTACTTTGTGTTACTCTCAAAATAAAATGATTGTTGCTTTGTGTAACCTCAGCCTAAAATGATTGTTGCTTTGTGCAACCTCAGCCTAAAATGATTGTTGCTTTTTGTAACCTCAGCCTCAAATGATTGTTGCTTTGTGTAACCTCACCCTAAAATGATTGTTGCTTTTTGTAACCTCACCCTAAAATGATTGTTGCTTTGTGTAACCTCACCATAAAATGATTGTTGCTTTGTGTAACCTCACCCTAAAATGATTGTTGCTTTGTGTAACCTCACCCTAAAATGATTGTTGCTTTTTGTAACCTCACCCTAAAATGATTGTTGCTTTGTGTAACCTCACCATAAAATGATTGTTGCTTTTTGTAACCTCAGCCTCAAATGATTGTTGCTTTTTGTAACCTCACCCTAAAATGATTGTTGCTTTTTGTAACCTCACCCTAAAATGATTGTTGCTTTGTGTAACCTCACCATAAAATGATTGTTGCTTTGTGTAACCTCAGCCTAAAATGATTGTTGCTTTTTGTAACCTCAGCCTAAAATGATTGTTGCTTTTTGTAACCTCACCCTAAAATGATTGTTGCTTTTTGTAACCTCACCCTAAAATGATTGTTGCTTTGTGTAACCTCACCATAAAATGATTGTTGCTTTGTGTAACCTCACCCTAAAATGATTGTTGCTTTTTGTAACCTCAGCCTAAAATGATTGTTGCTTTTTGTAACCTCACCCTAAAATGATTGTTGCTTTGTGTAACCTGACACTAAAATGATTGTTGCTTTGTGTAACCTCACCCTAAAATGATTGTTGCTTTGTGTAACCTCACCCTAAAATGATTGTTACCTTGTGTAACCTCACCCTAAAATGATTGTTGCTTTGTGTAACCTGACACTAAAATGATTGTTACTTTGTGTAACCTCACCCTAAAATGATTGTTGCTTTGTGTAACCTCACCCTAAAATGATTGTTACTTTGTGTAACTCATCCTAAAATGATTGTTGCTTTGTGTAACCTCACCCTAAAATGATTGTTGCTTTGTGTTACTCTCACCCTAAAATGATTGTTGCTTTGTGTTACTCTCATCCTAAAATGATTGTTACCTTGTGTAACCTCACCCTAAAATGATTGTTGCTTTGTGTTACTCTCATCCTAAAATGATTGTTGCTTTGTGTTACCTCACCCTAAAATGATTGTTGCTTTGTGTTACTCTCATCCTAAAATGATTGTTGCTTTGTGTAACCTCACCCTAAAATGATTGTTACCTTGTGTAACCTCACCCTAAAATGATTGTTGCTTTGTGTAACCTGACACTAAAATGATTGTTACTTTGTGTAACCTCACCCTAAAATGATTGTTGCTTTGTGTAACCTCACCCTAACACGATTGTTACTTTGTGTAACCTCACCCTAAAATGATTGTTACTTTGTGTAACTCACCCTAAAATGATTGTTACTTTGTGTAACCTCACCCTAAAATGATTGTTGCTTTGTGTTACTCACCCTAAAATGATTGTTACTTTGTGTAACCTCACCCTAAAATGATTGTTACTTTGTGTAACTCACCCTAAAATGATTGTTACTTTGTGTAACCTCACCCTAAAATGATTGTTGCTTTGTGTAACCTCACCCTAAAATGATTGTTACTTTGTGTAACCTCACCCTAAAATGATTGTTACTTTGTGTTACTCTCACCCTCAAATGATTGTTGCTTTGTGTAACCTCAGCCTCAAATGACTGTTGCTTTGTGTAACCTCAGCCTAAAATGATTGTGCTATGTGAAATAGATGTTGGTAGGTATCACTGGCCATTATGGAGACCAGATCAGACCAGCTAAAAGGTTCTGATGTGACTTTGGGAACCTGGAACAAAACAAGCCCAACAAAGGAATCCCTAATAAATGACCTCTGCTGTTCCAGTCATTGGAAAATCAGTGGAAAGGCTGAGTGTTCTGTTCAGGCCTGCCATTCTCATCTTTACTGTGTTAATCTCTCATCCCTCTATCCAACTCCCTCTCCCTCCCTCCCCCACACCCAACCCCCCTCTCTCTCTCTCTCTTCCTCCTTTCTCCCTCTCTCTAGCCCCCCCTCTCTCTCTCTTCCTCCTTTATCCCTCATTCTCTCTCTCTCCATCCATCAATATCTCTCTCTCGCTCTCTTTCTCTCTCTCTATACCTCCATCTCTCCCTCTCTCTCTCACTCTTTCTCCCTCCATCTCTCCCTCTCTCCAGAGTGATGTTTCTTTTATTCCTTTTGTTGTTGTAGATTTATGATCTTCCGTCATCTTCCGTCGTTGCCGTCCAACACGATGCATAGCAACCGCAGTAACAACCATCCTATTACAGAGGGCTGTGAAAGTGTTCATCATGTCTAGGGACGCCAGAGTCACTGGAGCATTTAACCATGGAGCTATAGCTGAGGCCCAGCCCTCTATCCCAGCCTGACGGTCTGGAGCATTTAACCATGGAGCTAAATCTGAGGCCCAGCCCTCTATCCCAGCCTGACGGTCTGGAGCATTTAACCATGGAGCTAAAGCTGAGGCCCAGCCCTCTATCACAGCCTGATGGTCTGGAGCATTTAACCATGGAGCTATAGCTGAGGCCCAGCCCTCTATCCCAGCCTGACGGTCTGGAGCATTTAACCATGGAGCTATAGCTGAGAGCCAGTCCTGTACCCCAACCTCTATCTCAACCCAGACTCTACCACAACCCAGCCCATCCTCTACCCCAACCCCAACCCCAACCCAACCCAGCCTCTACCCCATCCATAACCCTCTACCCCAACGACAACCCAGACTCTACCCCAACCACAACCCTCTACCCCAACGCCAACCCAGTCTCTACCCCAACCCAGCCTCTACCTCAACCCCAACCCAGCATCTACCCCAACCCAGCCTCTACCCCAACCCCAACTCTGTCTCTAACCCAGCCACAACCCTAGCATCTACCCCAACCCAGCCTCTACCACAACCCAGCCCAGCCTCTATCCCAACCCTAACCTAGCCTCTACCCCAACCACAACCCTAGCCACTACCCTAACCAACCCAGCCTCTACCCCAACCACAACCCTAGCCTCTACCCCAGCCACAACCCAGCCTCTAACCCAGCCACAACCCTAGCATCTAGCCCAACCCAGCCCCAACCCCAACCCAGCCTCAACCCCAACCCCAACCCAACCCAGCCTCTACCCCAACCCCAACCCAGTCTCTACCCCAACCCCAACCCAGTCTCTACCCCAACCCAGCCTCTACCCCAACCCCAACCCAGCATCTACCCCAACCCAGCCTCTACCCCAACCCCTACCCAGTCCCAACCCCAACCCAACCCAGCCTCTACCCCAACCCCAAACAAGCCTCTACCCCAACCCCAACCCAGTCTCTAACCCAGCCACAACCCTAGCATCTACCCCAACCCAGCCTCTACCCCAACCCAACCCAGCCTCAATCCCAACCCCAACCCAACCCAGCCTCAACCCCAACCCCAACCCAACCCAACCCAGCCTCTACCCCAACCCAGTCTCTACCCCAACCCAGTCTCTAACCCAGCCACAACCCTAGCATCTACCCCAACCCAGCCTCTACCACAACCCAGCCCAGCCTCTATCCCAACCCTAACCTAGCCTCTACCCCAACCACAACCCTAGCCACAACCCTAGCTACTAGCCAGAACCAATCCCAACCCAGCCCTCTACCCCAGACCCAACCCAGCCCTCTACCCCAGACCCAACCCAGCCTCTACCCCAGACCCAATCCCAACCCAGCCCTCTACCCCAGACCCAACCAAGCGTCTACCCCAGACCCAACCCAGCCTCTACCCTAGACCCAATCCCAACCCACTCTCTACCCCAATCTAGACTCTACCCCAGCCCTATTCACCAGTCTCTACCCCAGCCCTATACACCAGTCTCTACCCCAGACCCAATCCCAATCCAATCTTATACCCCAGCCTCAACCCAGACTCTACCCCAGCCCCAACCACAACCCAGCCTCTACACCAAACCAGACTCTACCCCGACCCAGACTCTACCCCAGCCCCAACCACAACCCAGCCTCTACACCAAACCAGACTCTACCCCAACCCAGACTCTACCCCAGCCCCAACCACAACCCAGCCTCTACACCAAACCAGACCCTACCCCAACCCAGACTCTACCCCAGCCCCAACCACAACCCAGCCTCTACACCAACCCAGACTCTACCCCAACCCAATCCTAACCCAGCCTCTACCCCAGACCCAATCCTAACCCAGTCTCTACCCCAGACCCAATCCTAACCCAGCCTCTACCCCAGCCCCAACCCCTAACCTAGACCCAATCCAGTCTCTACCCCAGACCCAATCCAGGCTCTACCCCACCCCAAGCTTGACGGTCCTGGAGCATTTAACTATGGATCTACAAACTGTGAGGGTTAAACAAAGGGGATGTGATGGCCCTATCCCAGGATGATGGCCCTATCCCAGCATGATGGCCCTATCCCAGCATGACGGCCCTATCCCAGCATGACGGCCCTATCCCAGCGTGACGGCCCTATCCCAGCATGATGGCCCTATCCCAGCATGATGGCCCTATCCCAGCATGATGGCCCTATCCCAGCATGATGGCCCTATCCCAGCATGATGGCCCTATCCCAGCATGACGGCCCTATCCCAGCATGACGGCCCTATCCCAGCATGATGGCCCTATCCCAGCATGATGGCCCTATCCCAGCATGACGGCCCTATCCCAGCATGACGGCCCTATCCCAGCATGACGGCCCTATCCCAGCATGACGGCCCTATCCCAGCATGATGGCCCTATCCCAGCATGATGGCCCTATCCCAGCATGACGGCCCTATCACAGCATGATGGCCCTATCACAGCATGATGGCCCTATCCCAGCATGATGGCCCTATCCCAGCATGATGGCCCTATCCCAGCATGAAGGCACTATCCCAGCATGATGGCCCCATCCCAGCATGATGGCCCTATCCCAGCATGATGGCCCTATCCCAGCATGATGGCCCTATCCCAGCATGATGGCCCTATCCCAGCATGACGGCCCTATCCCAGCATGATGGCCCTATCCCAGCATGATGGCCCTATCCCAGCATGACGGCCCGATCCCAGCATGAAGGCCCTATCCCAGCATGATGGCCCTATCCCAGCATGATGGCCCTATCCCAGCATGATGGCCCTATCACAGCATGATGGCCTTATCCCAGCATGACGGCCCTATCCCAGCATGATGACCCTATCCCAGCATGACGGCCCTATCCCAGCATGACGGCCCTATCCCAGCATGATGGCCCTATCCCAGCATGATGGCCCTATCCCAGCATGATGGCCCTATCCCAGCATGACGGCCCTATCCCAGCATGATGGCCCTATCCCAGCATGATGGCCCGATCCCAGCATGACGGCCCTATCCCAGCATGACGGCCCTATCCCAGGATGACGGCCCTATCCCAGGATGATGGCCCTATCCCAGCGTGATGGCCCTATCCCAGCATGATGGCCCTATCCCAGGATGATGGCCCTATCCCAGCATGACGGCCCTATCCCAGGCCTGGTGATCAGAGGGGAGGAGCCACGGGCCGTTGGAGTTGGTGAAGACTGGGGGTGTGGAGGGGTGAGAGGGGATATGGAGGGGTGAGGGGGATATGAAGGGGATGAGGGGGGATATGGAGGGGTGAGGGGGATATGGAGGGGTGAGGGGGATATGGAGGGGTGAGGGGGATATGGAGGGGTGAGGGGGATATGGAGGGGTGAGGGGGATATGGAGGGGTGAGGGGGATATGGAGGGATGAGGTATGATATGGAGGGGTGAGGGGGGATATGGAGGGGTGAGGGGGATATGAAGGGGATGAGGGGGGATATGGAGGGGTGAGGGGGGATATGGAGGGATGAGGTATGATATGGAGGGGTGAGGGGGGATATGGAGGGGTGAGGGGGATATGAAGGGGATGAGGGGGGATATGGAGGGGTGAGGGGGATATGGAGGGATGAGGTATGATATGGAGGGGTGAGGGGGATATGGAGGGGTGAGGGGGATATGGAGGGGGATATGGAGGGGGGATATGGAGGGGTGAGGGGGGATATGGAGGGGGATATGGAGGGGTGAGGGGGATATGGAGGGGTGAGGGGGATATGGAGGGGTGAGGGGGATATGGAGGGGTGAGGGGGATATGGAGGGGTGAGGGGGGATATGGAGGGGTGAGGGGGATATGGAGGGGTGAGGTGGGATGTGGAAGGGTGAGGGGGGATATGGAGGGGTGAGGGGGGTGAGGGGGATATGAAGGGGTGAGGTGGGGTGAGGTGGGATGTGGAGGGGTGAGGGGGATATGGAGGGGGGGGATGAGGGGGGTGAGGGGGATATGAAGGGGTGAGGTGGGGTGAGGTGGGATGTGGAAGGGTGAGGGGGGATATGGAGGGGTGAGGGGGGATATGGAGGGGTGAGGGGGATATGGAGGGGTGAGGGGGACATGGAGGGGTGAGGTGGGATGTGGAAGGGTGAGGGGGGATATGGAGGGGTGAGGGGGGTGAGGGGGGATATGAAGGGGTGAGGTGGGGTGAGGGGGATGTGGAGGGGTGAGGGGGGATATGGAGGGGTGAGGGGGGGGAGGGGGGATATGAAGGGGTGAGGTGGGGTGAGGGGGGATATGAAGGGGTGAGGTGGGGTGAGGTGGGATGTGGAGGGGTGAGGGGGATATGGAGGGGGGGGGATATGGAGGTATGATATGGAGGGGGATATGGAGGGAGGAAATGGAGGGGTGAGGTGAGATGGAGGGGTGAGGGGGGATATGGAGGGGTGAGGTGGAGTGAGGTGGGATGTGGAGGGGTGAGGGGGGATATGGAGTGGTGAGGGGGGATATGGAGGGGTGAGGGGGGATATGGAGGGGGGATATGGAGGTATGATATGGAGGGGGGATATGGAGGGGTGAGGTGAGATGGAGGGGTGAGGTGAGATGGAGGGGTGAGGTGAGATGGAGGGGTGAGGTGAGATATGGAGGGGTATACAGAGGGGGGATACGGAAGGGGGATACAGCGGGAGATATGAAGGGTGAGGTGAGTTGCTACACTGACCTCTGATGCTCATGTTCCTTGTTATTCACTTTCTTTATTCTCTCACATGTTGTTTTTCCTCCTCCCCCTTCCCTCGCCCATTCTCTCCCCCTTCCCTCCCCCTTCCCTCACCCCTTCCCTCCCCCTTCCCTCACCCCTTCTCTCCCCCTTCCCTCCCCCTTCTCTCCCCCTTCTCTCCCTCCTTCTCTCCCTCTGAGGCGGTGGTGCCGACTGTAGCGGGGTGATGACAGCTTCTCTCTCTCCTCTGTTCACTACAAACAGGGAGCGGCCACCTTGCCATCCGTCAGCACAGCAGCCAACCCACACCATTACAAAGACATTGTGACTAGCAAAATAGTAACAGCCTTTTAATCAAAACATTTAGACAGACAAACCCCTCATCTGGAGAGAGTGCAGGTTGAGGCTGCTCCCTCCCTTGAGTGTGTGTGTGTTGCGTGTGTGTTGTGCGTGCGTGTGACTGTGTGTCTGTGTGTGTGTGTGTGTGTGTGTGTGTGTGTTGCGTGTCGCATTCCAGTCAGTCCTGATGGCAGCAGCAGTGCAGTGTGGGTAAGCAGACAGCAGGGTCATGTGAAGAGGAAGAGGGAGATAGACATGATAACAAATTACTCCACCACAGCAGAGACAAGACTAACAGTCTGCTGAGAGGCACACAGACCTTTCAGCCTGGTCTCTCTCCGTTCGGTCTGGTAGATTAACAGGCTCTTAGAGCTGTGGGTTGGACTACTGTGGGTTGTCTGGTAGATTAACATGCTCTTAGAGCTGTGGGTTGGACTACTGTGGGTTGTCTGGTAGATTAACATGCTCTTAGAGCTGTGGGTTGGACTACTGTGGGTTGTCTGGTAGATTAACATGCTCTTAGAGCTGTGGGTTGGACTACTGTGGGTTGTCTGGTAGATTAACATGCTCTTAGAGCTGTGGGTTGGACTACTGTGGGTTGTCTGGTAGATTAACATGCTCTTAGAGCTGTGGGTTGGACTACTGTGGGTTGTCTGGTAGATTAACATGCTCTTAGAGCTGTGGGTTGGACTACTGTGGGTTGTCTGGTAGATTAACATGCTCTTAGAGCTGTGGGTTGGACTACTGTGGGTTGTCTGGTAGATTAACATGCTCTTAGAGCTGTGGGTTGGACTACTGTGGGTTGTCTGGTAGATTAACATGCTCTTAGAGCTGTGGGTTGGACTACTGTGGGTTGTCTGGTAGATTAACAGGCTCTCTCCTCTCTCTCTCCTCTTTCTCTGCACTCTCCTCTCTCTCCTCTCTCTCTCCTCTCTCCTCTCTCCTCTCTCTCCTCTCTCCTCTCCTCTCTCTCCTCTCTCTCTACTCTCTCCTCTCTCTCCTCTCTCCTCTCTCCTCTTTCTCTACTCTCTCCTCTCTCTCTTCTGTCTCTACTCTGTCCTCTCTCTCTTCTCTCTCTTCTCTCTCCTCGCTCTCTCTCCTCTTTCTCTACTCTCTCCTCTCTCTCCGTTCAATCTGCTAGATAAACGATAAACAGGCTCTCTCCTCTCTCTCCTCTCTCTCTCCTCTCTCTCCTCTCTCTCTCCTCTCTCCTCTCTCCTCTCTCTCCTCTCTCCTCTCCTCTCTCTCCTCTCTCTCTACTCTCTCCTCTCTCTCCTCTCTCCTCTCTCCTCTTTCTCTACTCTCTCCTCTTTCCTCTCTCTCTCCTCTTTCTCTACTCTCTCCTCTCTCTCTTCTGTCTCTACTCTGTCCTCTCTCTCTTCTCTCTCTTCTCTCTCCTCTCTCTCTCTCCTCTTTCTCTACTCTCTCCTCTCTCTCCGTTCAATCTGCTAGATAAACGATAAACAGGCTCTCTCCTCTCTCCTCTCCTCTCTCCTTGGAGCAGGATACGGGCCCGGTGTTTTCTGCATTACCCTGAGATGGAGAATACAGGCTGGTAGCTGGAGAATAAGGCAGTGTCACAAATGGCATCCTATTCCCTAAATAGAGCCCTATGGACCCAGAGCCCTATGGACCCAGAGCCCTATGGACCCAGAGCCCTATGGACCCAGAGCCCTATGAACCCAGAGCCCTATGAACCCAGAGCCCTATGAACCCAGAGCCCCATGAACCCAGAGCCCCATGGACCCAGAGCCCTATGGACCCAGAGCCCTATGGACCCAGAGCCCTATGAACCCAGAGCCCTATGGACCCAGAGCCCTATGGACCCAGAGCCCTATGAACCCAGAGCCCTATGGACCCAGAGCCCTATGGACCCAGAGCCCTATGAACCCAGAGCCCTATGGACCCAGAGCCCTATGGACCCAGAGCCCTATGAACCCAGAGCCCTATGGACCCAGAGCCCTATGAACCCAGAGCCCTATGAACCCAGAGCCCTATGAACCCAGAGCCCCATGAACCCAGAGCCCCATGGACCCAGAGCCCTATGGACCCAGAGCCCTATGAACCCAGAGCCCTATAAACCCAGAGCCCTATGGACCCAGAGCCCTATGGACCCAGAGCCCTATGGACCCAGAGCCCTATGAACCCAGAGCCCTATGAACCCAGAGCCCTATGAACCCAGAGCCCTATGGACCCAGAGCCCTATGGACCCAGAGCCCTATGGACCCAGAGCCCTATGGACCCAGAGCCCTATGAACCCAGAGCCCTATGGACCCAGAGCCCTATGGACCCAGAGCCCTAAGGACCCAGAGCCCTATGAACCCAGGTCAACAGTTGTGCACTATTTAGGGAACAGGGTGCCATTTGTGACATAGGCTAAAGCGTGATTCCCATTGCATTCCCATAGCATTCCCATAGGATTCCCATTGCATTCCCATAGCATTCCCATAGGATTCCCATAGGATTCCCATTGCATTCCCATAGCATTCCCATAGCATTCCCATAGGATTCCCATAGGATTCCCATTGCATTCCCATAGCATTCCCATTGCATTCTCATTGCATTCCCATTGCATTCTCATAGCATTCTCATTGCATTCCCATTGCATTCCCATTGCATTCCCATAGCATTCCCATTGCATTCCCATTGCATTCCCATAGCATTCCCATTGCATTCCCATAGCATTCCCATAGCATTCCCATAGCATTCCCATTGCATTCCCATTTAATTCTCATTGTTTCCCCCATTTCATTACCTGATTCAGTGTCTGGACAAGGAATTTGTCACATTTGAAGTGGAGGAGATGGAACACATATTGTCTGTATTCATCAATTAACACATGGCCATTGGTGCTTGCAGGTGATACAAGCCTGGTTTGATTCCAGACACTGCATCACTTCACCTAGATGTTAGAATCAAAATTAGGATCCCAATAGAAAACAACAGTATGATCTCTCATCTCATTGTAATCACTGTACAAACCCTTGGAGAAAGACATGTTCCAAACATCTAGAGGCAAAGGAAACGCACACACCGATTTCTTAGGCAAGGTGCTTGCTGGCGGAGTCACCATCAATGTTCCTTTACATGGCTACAGGGGTCCAGCTATTTTTCCACCAGCACAGGTTTCATAAATTCACAAATAGCGATTAAATATTCATTTACTTTTTGAAAATCTTCCTCTGACTTGTCATCCAAAGGGTCCCAGCTATAACATGTGGTGTCGTTTTGTTAGATAAAATCCTTCTTTATATCCCAAAAAGTCTGTTTAGCTGGCACCATCGATTTGAGTAATCTACTCGTTCAACTTGCCAAAATAGAAAATAGGAATCCGAAAATCTACCCCTAAACTTTGTTTCAACAAGTCAAAATACGTTTCTATTTAATCCTCAGATACCCTAAAATGTAATCAAACTATAATATTTCACATGGGAAGAAATATGTTCAATAGGAAACCCATATTAGCAGGTGCGTGTTGTCTTCACACATACATTTTCAAGACTGTGTCCCTGTAGTAAAACTCATTATTCTTCCTCGTTTTGGAAGAAACAAGCCTGAAACCTTGAACATTGAGTGCTGACACCCAGTGGAAGCCATATGAATTGCATATTGGGAGCTAGATTTTTTTGAGAACACGGTCTCTCAAATGTTTTTATTTCCAGGTTGGTTCTTCTTTGGATTTTCTCCTACCATATATATTTTGTTATATTCTCCCAAGATTTCTACAAATGTCAGTGTCTTCTTTCCAATAGTACCAATTATATGCATATCCTGGCTTTAGGGCCTGAGTAACAGACAGTTTACTTTGGGTACGTCAGTCAGACAGGAAGTGGAGAAAAAGGGACTCTAGCCTGAAGAAGTTTGAACCTACTAACAACAATCTATTGTTCAACAGAATGGTTAAAGCCATGACCATTCTGTTTAAGAGAACAACTACTGTGTCTATTAGATGCATATTTATGCTTATTTATTTTATCTTGTGTCCTTTAACCATTTGTACATTGTTAAAACGCTGTATATATATAATATGACATTTGTAATGTCTTTATTGTTTTGAAACTTCTGTATGTGTAATGTTTACTGTTAATTTTGATTGTTTTTCACTTTATATATTCACTTTATATATTATCTACCTCACTTGCTTTGGCAATGTTAACACATGTTTCCCATGCCAATAAAGCCCCTTGAATTGAATTGTATCTGGGTCGTTTTGTCCACTATTCAGAATCTCATCATAATAATAATGAAAAACATCATCTTTCCGTACACATGCTTCACTCCATAGCTAAAGGGTCCTGGAATCTCCAGGAGTGAGACTTGTCTTTATCTGCTGTGTTCTAGTACTGTCTTTTTGCTAGCTAGGGCCATCTAGTGCTGCCTGTCTTCCCAGTGGGCTACTTGGTGTGTGAACTGCTGAATGCTCATAACGTGCAGATGACTGTTGACACATCGGGCAAAGCAATTTGGGACTTGTTTTGGTAATCAGTGGCTGTATTGGTGGGGATCAGCAATTGGTACAGGGATGTGTGCTCTCCACCTCTGCTAGTCAATTAGATTGTTAGTTCTTCAGTATCCCCTGGTTTCTAAGAGCCAGTTGTAAGTGGCGGTCATGTCAGTGGTGGTTTAATCGCTGAACTAAGACCGTCGCCAAAATGAAGACCGTTCTGCGGAGACATTCTACAGAGTTGTTCTACAGAGTTGTTCTGCAGAGTTGTTCTACAGAGTTGTTCTGTGAAGTTGTTCTATAGAGTTGTTCTGTGAAGTTGTTCTACAGAGTTGTTCTACGGAGTTGTTCTGTGAAGTTGTTCTACAGAGTTGTTCTACAGACTTGTTCTGCAAAGTTGTTCTGTGAAGTTGTTCTACAGAGTTGTTCTACGGAGTTGTTCTGTGAAGTTGTTCTACAGAGTTGTTCTACAGAGTTGTTCTACAGAGTTGTTCTGTGAAGGTGTTCTACAGAGTTGTTCTACAGAGTTGTTCTACAGAGTTGTTCTGTGATGTTGTTCTACAGAGTTGTTCTACAGAGTTGTTCTGCAGAGTTGTTCTACAGAGTTGTTCTGCAATGTTGTTCTGTGAAGTTGTTCTACAGAGTTGTTCTGTGATGTTGTTCTACAGAGCTGTTCTACAGAGTTGTTCTGTGAAGTTGTTCTATGGAGTTGTTCTACAGAGTTGATCTGTGAAGGTGTTCTGCAGAGTTGTTCTGTAGAGTTGTTCTGTAGAGTTGTTCTGTAGAGTTGTTCTGTGAAGTTGTTCTACAGAGTTGTTCTGTGAAGTTGTCTGTAGAGTTGTTCTGTGAAGTTGTTCTACAGAGTTGTTCTACAAAGTTGTTCTACAGAGCTGTTCTACAAAGGTGTTCTACAGAGCTGTTCTGCAGAGTTGTTCTACAGAGTTGTTCTGTCAAGTTGTTCTGTAGAGTTGTTCTGTGAAGCTGTTCTACAGAGTTGTTCTACATAGTTGTTCTGCAGAGTTGTTCTACAGAGTTGTTCTGTGAAGGTGTTCTGCAGAGTTGTTCTGTGGAATTGTTCTGTGAAGTTGACCTGTGAAGGTGTTCTGCAGAGTTGTTCTGTGGAATTGTTCTGTGAAGTTGACCTGTGAAGTTGTTCTACAGAGTTGTTCTACAGAGTTATTCTGTGAAGGTGTTCTGCAGAGTTGTTCTGTGGAATTGTTCTGTGAAGTTGACCTGTGAAGTTGTTCTGCAGAGTTGTTCTGTGGAGTTATTCTGTGAAGTTGTTCTACAGAGTTATTCTGTGAAGTTGTTCTACAGAGTTGTTCTGTGAAGTTGTTCTATAGAGTTGTTCTGTGAAGTTGTTCTACAGAGTTGTTCTACAGAGTTATTCTGTGAAGGTGTTCTGTGGAGGTGTTCTGTAGAGTTGCTCTATAATTAGTAGATTTGGATAGATATCTGTGGGTAAAACAGAACTCATATAGCAGTCAAAAACCTGAGAAAAAATCCAACCAGGAAGTGGGAAATCTAAGGTTTGTAGTTTTTCAAATCATTGCCTATCGAATATACAGTGTCTATTTGGTCATATTGCACTTCCTAAGGCTTCCACTAGATGTCAACAGTCTTTAGAACCTTGATTGAGGCTTCTACTGTGAGGGAGGGGGGAATGAAAGCTGATTGAGTAAGGGCTCTGCCAGAGTGGCATGAGCTGATCACGCGCGCTCACGTGAGAGTTAGCTTCAGTTCCATTGCATTTCTGAAGACAAAGGAATTCTCCGGTTGGAGCATTATTGAAGATTTATGTTAAAAACATCCTAAAGATTGATTCTATACAGTGCCTTGCGAAAGTATTCGGCCCCCTTGAACTTTGCGACCTTTTGCCACATTTCAGGCTTCAAACATAAAGATATAAAACTGTATTTTTTTGTGAAGAATCAACAACAAGTGGGACACAATCATGAAGTGGAACAACATTTATTGGATATTTCAAACTTTTTTAACATATCAAAAACTGAAAAATTGGGCGTGCAAAATTATTCAGCCCCCTTAAGTTAATACTTTGTAGCGCCACCTTTTGCTGCGATTACAGCTGTAAGTTGCTTGGGGTATGTCTCTATCAGTTTTGCACATCGAGAGACTGACATTTTTCCCCATTCCTCCTTGCAAAACAGCTCGAGCTCAGTGAGGTTGGATGGAGAGCATTTGTGAACAGCAGTTTTCAGTTCTTTCCACAGATTCTCGATTGGATTCAGGTCTGGACTTTGACTTGGCCATTCTAACACCTGGATATGTTTATTTTTGAACCATTCCATTGTAGATTTTGATTTATGTTTTGGATCATTGTCTTGTTGGAAGACAAATCTCCGTCCCAGTCTCAGGTCTTTTGCAGACTCCATCAGGTTTTCTTCCCGAATGGTCCTGTATTTGGCTCCATCCATCTTCCCATCAATTTTAACCATCTGCCCTGTCCCTGCTGAAGAAAAGCAGGTCCAAACCATGATGCTGCCACCACCATGTTTGACAGTGGGGATGGTGTGTTCAGCCTGATGAGCTGTGTTGCTTTTACGCCAAACATGACGTTTTGCATTGTTGCCAAAAAGTTCAATTTTGGTTTCATCTGACCAGAGCACCTTCTTCCACATGTTTGGTGTGTCTCACAGGTGGCTTGTGGCAAACTTTAAACGACACTTTTTATGGATATCTTTAAGAAACAGCTTTCTTCTTGCCACTCTTCCATAAAGGCCAAATTTGTGCAAAATACGACTGATTGTTGTCCTATGGACAGAGTCTCCCATCTCAGCTGTAGATCTCTGCAGTTCATCCAGAGTGATCATGGGCCTCTTGGCTGCATCTCTGATCAGTCTTCTCCTTGTATGAGCTGAAAATTTAGAGGGACGGCCAGGTCTTGGTAGATTTGCAGTGGTCTGATACTCCTTCCATTTCAATATTATCGCTTGCACAGTGCTCCTTGGGATCTTTAAAGCTTGGGAAATCTTTTTGTATCCAAATCCGGCTTTAAACTTCTTCACAACATTATCTCGGACCTGCCTGGTGTGTTCCTTGTTCTTCATGATGCTCTCTGCGCTTTTAACGGACCTCTGAGACTATCACAGTGCAGGTGCATTTATACGGAGACTTGATTACACACAGGTGGATTGTATTTATCATCATTAGTCATTTAGGTCAATATTGGATCATTCAGAGATCCCCACTGAACTTCTGGAGAGAGTTTGCTGCACTGAAAGTAAAGGGGCTGAATAATTTTGCACGCCCAATTTTTCAGTTTTTGATTTGTTAAAAAAGTTTGAAATATCCAATAAATGTCGTTCCACTTCATGATTGTGTCCCACTTGTTGTTGATTCTTCACAAAAAATACAGTTTTATATCTTTATGTTTGAAGCCTGAAATGTGGCAAAAGGTCGCAAAGTTCAAGGGGGCCGAATACTTTCGCAAGGCACTGTACATTGTTTGAGATGTTTCTATGGACTTTTTGCGTAACGTTTAAAAATTTTTTTGGCCCAGCGGTTGCATTAAGGAGAAGTGTATGTATAATTCCATGCATAATAGTTGTATCTTTTATCAATGTTTAGTATGAGTATTTCTGTACATTGATGTGGCTCTCTGCAAAATCACCGGATGTTTTGGAACTACTAAACATAACGCACCAATGTAAACTGAGATTTTTGGGTATAAATATGAACTTTATCGAACAAAACATACATGTATTGTGTAACATAAAGTCCTATGAGTGTCATCTGATGAAGATCATCAAAGGTTAGTAATTCATTTTATCTCTATTTCTGCTTTTTGTGACTCTCTTTTTGTGACTCTCTTTGGAGAGACTAGGTACTGTGACTCGGTGCTGACCTAACATAATTGTTTGGTGTGCTTTTGCAGTAAAGCCTTCTTGAAATCGGACACTGCGGCTGGATTTCAACAAGTCTATCTTTAAAATGGTTTAAAATACTTGTATGTTCGAGGAATTTTAATTATGAAATTTCTGTTGTTTTGAATTTGGCGCCATGCACTTTCACTGGCTGTTGGTGAGGTGGGTCGCTACCGTCCCACATATCCCTGGGAAGTTAACCAGCACTTGACCCCCCCACCCCCCTTCTAGCTCTAACTCGACTGACAGCTACGTTATTGAGGAAAAATGTACTTTCTATGACTGTGATATGTGATTGTCCCACCTAGCTATCTGGAGATGAATGTACTGACTATGACCGGTCCACCTAGCTATCTGGAGATGAATGTACTGACTATGACTGTGATATGTGATTGTCCCACCTAGCTATCTGGAGATGAATGTACTGACTATGACTGGTCCACCTAGCTATCTGGAGATGAATGTACTGACTATGACTGGTCCACCTAGCTATCTGGAGATGAATGTACTGACTATGACTGGTCCACCTAGCTATCTGGAGATGAATGTACTGACTATGACTGGTCCACCTAGCTATCTGGAGATGAATGTACTGACTATGACTGGTCCACCTAGCTATCTGGAGATGAATGTACTGACTATGACTGGTCCACCTAGCTATCTGGAGATGAATGTACTGACTATGACTGTGATATGTGCTTGTCCCACCTAGCTATCTGAAGATGAATGTATTGACTATGACTGTGATATGTGCTTGTCCCACCTAGCTATCTAGAGATGAATGCACTAACTGTAAGTCATTCTGGATAAGAGATCTGCTGAATGACTAACTGTAAGTTGGATAAGAGATCCGCTAAATGACTAAAATATCAAATGTAAGTTTGAAAGTGTCCTTTTCCAACACAACCTGACTATGACGTTGCAGCGGACATGGGTCTGACGTCTGTTCAACCAGCGTTGTCCTCTGGGGGAGATGTGCTGATCTAGAGTTTGGAAAGCTGTGGAGCTGATAACATGACAGACAGACTCTATGGAGCGATAGAGAATGGCGGGGGGGCAACAGACAGAGGAAGGAAGAGAGAGGGAGCGGGGGAGGGAGAGAGGGAACGGGGGAGGGTGGGAGAGAGAGAGGGAAGAAGAAAGAGGAAGGGAGGGGGCAAGGGGAGGGAGAGAGGAAGAGAGAGGGAGCGGGGGAGGGTGGGAGAGAGAGAGGGAAGAAGAAAGAGGAAGGGAGGGGGCAAGGGGAGGGAGAGAGGAAGAGAGAGAGCGGTAGAGGGAGAGAGGGAATTGGGGAGCAGGGTGAGGTCCCAAAACCAGGGTCGTGTTCCAGCCTCCAGCCCAGGTGCTCTCTCTCCCTCTTTCTTTCATTCATTCTTTCTTTCCATCTCTCGCTTTCTCTCTCCCCCCTTTCTCTCACTCCAGTCTCTCTCTGAAAGCAGAGCGAACCTTGACAGGGCTAGTAAACACACACAGGGCCTTTCCTCCTCAAGCATGTATGAAAATAAATGCTCTCTAGGGCAAAGTGTGTGTGTCTTCAACAATCATGGAAATTTCAATGGCCATTAGAAAGGCCACACACACACACACCGTGCTGTTATAAAAACAGTCAATTATCCCGTGGCAGGCTGGGTGTCAGAGGTTGTGTTGTAGTCACATCACTGTGACCGCCTGGTTCTACATGCCTGGAAAACACTTCCTGTTTCCTGTGTCTGTAGGATCAACACCGCAGTGACATCAGTCATCTATGAATAGGCTTATAGCACTCTGCCAACTGAACCACTTTCCATAACTCTACTACCTGTAGGTTAGAATAGAGATACTCTGAATGATCGGCTATGAAAAGCCAACTGACATTTACTCCTGAGGTGCTGACTTGTTGCACCCTCTACAACTACTGTGATTATTATTATCTGACCCTGCTGGTCATCTATGAACATTTGAACATCTTGGCCATGTTCTGTTATAATCTCCACCCGGCACAGCCAGAAGAGGACTGGCCACCCCTCATAGCCTGGTTCCTCTCTAGGTTTCTTCCTAGGTTCTGGCCTTTCTAGGGAGTTTTTCCTAGGCACCGTGCTTCTACTGTCACAATGGTGGTAAGAAGCGGACCAAAGCGCAGCGTGGTTAGAATACATTCTTCTTTATTAATGAAGAACATGAAGAACACTTAAACAATAAACAACAAAACGAATAAGATGAACGTGTATAAAAACTGTGCTAACATAACACACAACATAGAATGTCCACTCAGATCACACCCTGACCAAACAAACCATATAAACATACAAAGCAAACTATGGTCAGGGCGTGACAGTCCCCCCCCCCCCCCTCAAGGCAAAACCTGAACCTATAGGGGTCTGGGTGGGCTCTGGCGCTGGACGTGGACCCCACTTCACCATAGTCTTAGTCCGCTTCTGTGGCCTCCTAGGAACGGCGACCCTACTGAAGGGAAGCTCAGGACTGAGGGGAAGCTCAGGACTGAAGGGCAGCTCAGGACTGAGGGGAAGCTCAGGACTGAATGGTAGCTCAGGACTGAGGGGCAGCTCCGGACTGAGGGGAAGCTCAGGACTGAGGGGCAGCTCAGGACTGAGGGGAAGCTCGGGACTGAGGGGCAGCTCAGGACTGAGGGGAAGCTCAGGACTGAGGGGCAGCTTTGGACTGAATGGCAGCTCCGGACTGAATGGCAGCTCCGGACTGAATGGCAGCTCCGGACTGAGGGGAAGCTCAGGACTGAGGGGCAGCTCAGGACTGAGGGGAAGCTCCGGACTGAGGGGCAGCTCAGGACTGAGTGGCAGCTCAGGACTGAGGGGAAGCTCAGGACTGAGGGGCAGCTCAGGACTGAGGGGAAGCTCAGGACTGAGGGGAAGCTCAGGACTGAGGGGCAGCTCAGGACTGTGGGGAAGCTCAGGACTGAGGGGAAGCTCAGGACTGAGGGGCAGCTCAGGACTGAGGGGAAGCTCAGGACTGAATGGCAGCTCCGGACTGAGGGGCAGCTCCGGACTGAGGGGAAGCTATGGACTGAGGGGAAGCTCCGGACTGAGGGGCAGCTCAGGACTGAGGGGAAGCTCAGGTCTGAGGGGCAGCTCAGGACTGAGGGGCAGCTCAGGACTGAATGGCAGCTCCGGACTGAGGGGCAGCTCCGGACTGAGGGGAAGCTCAGGACTGAGGGGAAGCTCAGGACTGAGGGGCAGCTCAGGACTGAGGGGAAGCTCCGGACTGAGGGGCAGCTCAGGACTGAGTGGCAGCTCAGGACTGAGGTGAAGCTCAGGACTGAGGGGCAGCTCAGGACTGAGGGGAAGCTCAGGACTGAGGGGAAGCTCCGGACTGAATGGCAGCTCAGGACTGAGGGACAGCTCAGGACTAAGGGGAAGCTCCGGACTGAATGGCAGCTCAGGACTGAGGGGCAGCTCAGGACTGAGGGGAAGCTCAGGACTGAGGGGCAGCTCAGGACTGAGGGGAAGCTCAGGACTGAGGGGCAGCTCAGGACTGAGGGGCAGCTCAGGACTGAATGGCATCTCCGGACTGAGGGGCAGCTCCGGACTGAGGGGAAGCTCAGGACTGAGGGGAAGCTCAGGACTGAGGGGAAGCTCAGGACATGGGGGAAGCTCAGGACTGAGGGGCAGCTCAGGACTGAGGGGAAGCTCAGGACTGAGGGGAAGCTCAGGACTGAGGGGAAGCTCAGGACTGAGGGGCAGCTCAGGAATGAGGGGAAGCTCAAGACTGAATAGCAGCTCCGGACTGAGGGGCAGCTCCGGACTGAGGGGAAGCTCAGGACTGAGAGGCAGCTCAGGACTGAGGGGAAGCTCAGGAATGAGGGGCAGCTCAGGACTGAGGGGAAGCTCAGGACTGAGGGGCAGCTCAGGACTGAGGGGAAGCTCAGGACTGAGGGGCAGCTCCGGACTGAATGGCAGCTCCGGACTGAATGGCAGCTCTGGACTGAATGGCAGCTCCGGACTGAATGGCAGCGCCGGACTGAGGGGAAGCTCAGGACTGAGGGGCAGCTCAGGACTGAGGGGAAGCTCAGGACTGAGGGGCAGCTCAGGACTGAGGGGCAGCTCAGGACTGAATGGTAGCTCAGGACTGAGAGGCAGCTCCGGACTGAGGGGAAGCTCAGGACTGAGGGGCAGCTCAGGACTGAGGGGAAGCTCGGGACTGAGGGGCAGCTCAGGACTGAGGGGCAGCTCAGGACTGAGGGGCAGCTCAGGACTGAATGGCAGCTCCGGACTGAGGGGCAGCTCCGGACTGAGGGGAAGCTCAGGACTGAGGGGAAGCTCAGGACTGAGGGGCAGCTCAGGACTGAGGGGAAGCTCAGGACTGAATGGCAGCTCCGGACTGAGGGGCAGCTCCGGACTGAGGGGAAGCTCCGGACTGAGGGGAAGCTCAGGACTGAGGGGCAGCTCCTGGCTGACTGGTGACTCTGGTGGCTCCTGGCTGACTGGTGACTCTGGTGGCTCCTGGCTGACTGGTGACTCTGGTGGCTCCTGGCCGACTGGTGACTCTGGTGGCTCCTGGCTGACTGGTGGCTCTGGTGGCTCCTGGCTGACTGGTGACTCTGGTGGCTCCTGGCTGACTGGTGACTCTGGTGGCTCCTGGCTCTACGTCCTCCACTTCCTCCACAGTCCTTCAGCGTCTCCTGGAGAACCAGCCTTTTGTTCAAGTGGAGAAATGCGAATTTCATCGCAACCACCATCTCCTTCCTAGGATACTTCATCGCTGCAGGAAATATACAGATGGATCCTGGTGAGGTGAGAGCGGTGGTGGATTGGCCTCTACCCACATCCAGAGTGCAGCTGCAACGCTTCCTGGGGTTTGCTAGTTTCTACTAACATTTCATCTGTGGTTACAGCACCCTGGCTTACACCCTTTCAACACTCACCTCTCCGAAGGTCCTGTTCACGTGCTGAGACCAGGCGTTCTCCGACCTCAAGCATCGGTTCACTACAGCTCCTTAATCCATCCGGATCCATCCCATTAGTTCGTGGTGGAGGTCGATGCCATGGACGTCGGACTGGGGGCCGTCCTGTCCCAGCATTCTGCCCCGTACCAGAAGCTGCATCCATGAACATTCCTTTTCCATCGTCTTAACACCACTGTCAGGAACTAGGACGTGGGAAATCGAGAACCGCTTGCGGTGAAGATGGCGTTGGAGGAGTGGATGCACTGGTTAGAGGGGGCGGCACATCCATTCATAGCGTGGACTGAACCACAAGAACCTGGAATATCTCTGCACCTGAACTTTAGACAAGCTCGACAGCCCCTGCTATTCACTCGGTTCAACTTTACCATCTCCTATCGCCCGGGGTCCAAGAACGTGAAGCCTGATGCACTCTCAGGACTCTATAGACCCTCTGCTACACCGTTGAACCCCGAGACCATCCTCCCTATGTAATCAACAGGTTATAACAGAGAGAGAGACATCATCATGTCTGTAATCAACAGGTTATAACAGAGAGACATCATCATGTCTGTAATCAACAGGTTATAACACAGAGAGAGAGATCATCATATCTGTAATCAACAAGTTATAACAGAGAGAGACATCATCATGTCTGTGATCAACAGGTTATAACAGAGAGGGACATCATCATGTCTGTAATCAACAGGTTATAACAGAGAGGGACATCATCATGTCTGTAATCAACAGGTTATAACAGAGAGAGACATCATCATGTCTGTAATCAACAGGTTATAACAGAGAGAGACATCATCATGTCTGTAATCAACAGGTTATAACAGAGAGAGACATCATCATGTCTGTAATCAACAGGTTATAACAGAGAGAGGGACATCATCATGTCTGTAATCAACAGGTTATAACAGAGAGAGACATCATCATGTCTGTAATCAACAGGTTATAACAGAGAGAGACATCATCATGTCTGTAATCAACAGGTTATAACAGAGAGAGACATCATCATGTCTGTAATCAACAGGTTATAACAGAGAGAGACATCATCATGTCTGTAATCAACAGGTTATAACAGAGAGAGACATCATCATGTCTGTAATCAACAGGTTATAACAGAGAGAGAGACATCATCATGTCTGTAATCAACAGGTTATAACAGAGAGACATCATCATGTCTGTAATCAACAGGTTATAACTGAGAGAGACATCATCATGTCTGTAATCAACAGGTTATAACTGAGAGAGACATCATCATGTCTGTAATCAACAGGTTATAACAGAGAGACATAATCATGTCTGTAATCAACAGGTTATAACAGAGAGAGACATCATCATGTCTGTAATCAACAGGTTATAACAGAGAGAGACATCATCATGTCTGTAATCAACAGGTTATAACAGAGAGACATAATCATGTCTGTAATCAACAGGTTATAACTGAGAGAGACATCTAAAGCTCTCTCTTGTTAGCAGCATTGTTCAGTTTCCAGGCCCTCCTCTTTCTCTCGTTACAAAATGGAAACTTTAATTAATTGTCTAAGCTTAACCATGTCAATACAACCGTATATAACAACTGGAAACGATGAGCCATGAATAAATACCAGAGGCAGTGGGGTGGTGGAGAGAGGGGAGGAGAGGGAGGGAGGGGGTGGTGGTGGAAAGGGGAGGAGAGGGAGGGAGGGGTGGTGGTGGAGAGGAGTGAGGAGTGGGAGGGAGGGGGTGGTGGAAGAGGGGTGAGGAGAGGGAGGGAGGGGGTGGTGGTGAAGAGGGGTGAGGAGTGGGAGGGAGGGGGTGGTGGAGAGGGGTGAGGAGTGGGAAGGAGGGGTGGTGGAGAGGGGTGAGGAGAGGGAGGGAGGTGGTGGTGGTGGAGAGGGGAGGAGAGGGAGGGAGGGGGTGGTGGTGGAGAGGGGTGAGGAGTTGCAGGGAGGGGGTGGTGGAGAGGGGTGAGGAGGGGGAGGGAGGGGGTGGTGGTGGAGAGGGGTGAGGAGTGGGAGGGTGGTGGGAGGCAGGTGGGTGGTGGAGAGGGGTGAGGAGAGGGAGGGAGGTGGGAGGCAGGTGGGTGGTGGAGAGGGGTGAGAAGAGGGAGGGAGGGGGTGGTGGTGGAGAGGGGTGAGGAGTGGGAGGGTGGTGGGAGGCAGGTGGGTGGTGGAGAGGGGTGAGGAGAGGGAGGGAGGTGGGAGTCAGGTAGAGTACAGGGTGTGTTGAGCTGGCTAGAGAGAGAGAAAGGAAGTCAGGTAGAGTACAGGGTGTGTTGAGCTGGCTAGAGAGAGAGAAAGGGAGTCAGGTAGAGTACGGGGTGTGTTGAGCTGGCTAGAGAGAGAGAAAGGAAGTCAGGTAGAGTACAGGGTGTGTTGAGCTGGCTAGAGAGAGAGAAAGGGAGTCAGGTAGAGTACGGGGTGTGTTGAGCTGGGTAGAGAGAGAGAAATGGAGACAGGTAGAGTACAGGGTGTGTTGAGCTGGCTAGAGAGAGAGAAAGGGAGTCAGGTAGAGTACAGGGTGTGTTGAGCTGGGTAGAGAGAGAGAAAGGGAGTCAGGTAGAGTACGGGGTGTGTTGAGCTGGCTAGAGAGAGAGAAATGGAGACAGGTAGAGTACAGGGTGTGTTGAGCTGGGTAGAGAGAGAGAAAGGGAGTCAGGTAGAGTACAGGGTGTGTTGAGCTGGGTAGAGAGAGAGAAAGGGAGTCAGGTAGAGTACGGGGTGTGTTGAGCTGGGTAGAGAGAGAGAAAGGGAGTCAGGTAGAGTACAGGGTGTGTTGAGCTGGCTAGAGAGAGAGAAAGGGAGTCAGGTAGAGTACAGGGTGTGTTGAGCTGGGTAGAGAGAGAGAAATGGAGACAGGTAGAGTACAGGGTGTGTTGAGCTGGGTAGAGAGAGAGAAAGGGAGTCAGGTAGAGTACAGGGTGTGTTGAGCTGGCTAGAGAGAGAGAAAGGGAGTCAGGTAGAGTACAGGGTGTGTTGAGCTGGCTAGAGAGAGAGAAAGGGAGTCAGGTAGAGTACAGGGTGTGTTGAGCTGGGTAGAGAGAGAGAAAGCAGCTGGCTGGTGTATCATTATCATCCCTGCAGGTTTACCGGCGCTTTGCTTTGTACTGCTCTCTTGATCCCAGGCTCCTTACCTGTGTTAACACACTGTTTCCATGACACACACACACACACACACACACACACACACACACACACACACACACACACACACACACACACACACACACACACACACACACACACACACACACACACACAGTTGAGCTGGTGAATAAACCCATTAAGAGCAGGACGTCATCTTGTTCTCCTACTGAATATCATGTCCCATATTAATGTCTCCTACTGAATATCATGTCCCATATTAATGTCTCCTACTGAATATCATGTCCCATATTAATGTCCCCTACTGAATATCATGTCCCATATTAATGTCTCCTACTGAATATCATGTCCCATATTAATGTCCCCTACTGAATATCATGTCCCTTATTAATGTCTCCTACTGAATATCATGTCCCATATTAATGTCTCCTACTGAATATCATGTCCCATATTAATGTCCCCTACTGAATATCATGTCCCTTATTAATGTCTTCATAGCTGTCTCCTACTGAATATCATGTCCCATATTAATGTCTCCTCCTGAATATCATGTCCCATATTAATGTCCCCTACTGAATATCATGTCCCATATTAATGTCTCCTCCTGAATATCATGTCCCATATTAATGTCTCCTACTGAATATCATGTCCCATATTAATGTCTCCTACTGAATATCATGTCCCTTATTAATGTCCCCTACTGAATATCATGTCCCATATTAATGTCTCCTACTGAATATCATGTCCCATATTAATGTCTCCTACTGAATATCATGTCCCTTATTAATGTCTCCTACTGAATATCATGTCCCTTATTAATGTCTCCTACTGAATATCATGTCCCATATTAATGTCTCCTACTGAATATCATGTCCCTTATTAATGTCCCCTACTGAATATCATGTCCCATATTAATGTCTCCTACTGAATATCATGTCCCTTATTAATGTCTCCTACTGAATATCATGTCCCATATTAATGTCTCCTACTGAATATCATGTCCCTTATTAATGTCTTCATAGCTGTCTCCTACTGAATATCATGTCCCATATTAATGTCTCCTACTGAATATCATGTCCCTTATTAATGTCTTCATAGCTGTCCCCTACTGAATATCATGTCCCATATTAATGTCTCCTACTGAATATCATGTCCCTTATTAATGTCTCCTCCTGAATATCATGTCCCATATTAATGTCTCCTACTGAATATCATGTCCCATATTAATGTCTCCTACTGAATATCATGTCCCATATTAATGTCCCCTCCTGAATATCATGTCCCATATTAATGTCTTCATAGCTGTCCCCTACTGAATATCATGTCCCTTATTAATGTCTTCATAGCTGTCCCCTACTGAATATCATGTCCCATATTAATGTCTTCATAGCTGTCTCCTCCTGAATATCATGTCCCATATTAATGTCTTCATAGCTGTCCCCTACTGAATATCATGTCCCTTATTAATGTCTTCATAGCTGTCTCCTACTGAATATCATGTCCCATATTAATGTCCCCTACTGAATATCATGTCCCATATTAATGTCTTCATAGCTGTCTCCTTCTGAATATCATGTCCCATATTAATGTCTTCATAGCTGTAACTGATGTTGCACTTCATCACCAGGCCTTTCTAACTATTTTGCCAATTGGACAGGACCCTTAATTGCCGACAAAGAGCCCCGCCGATCAAACACGACTGGTCTGCCGATGTAATCGTCCGAGGTGATTTCAACAGGCGACATCGCCGAAGATCAATCTGCTGGCCACGGCCCGCTAGCTTTCTGAATCGCCGTGTCTCCAGCTAGCCTAGCGTAGTAGCGACAACCGAATGGCTCCCTGACTCACCTATTGCTGCTCATTGGACCCTATGGTTATGCCTCTCCCTAATGTCAATATGCCTTGTCTACTGCTGTTTTGGTTAGTTACTATTGTTTTATTTCACTGGTTCACTTGGATTTATGCATGTTAACATCAGAAGCCTCTCGATGTAGAGGTTAATCCAGACCCTGCATTCCCTAGCTCCACTCCCATTCCCCAGCTCCACTCCCATTCCCTAGCTCCACTCCCATTCCCCAGCTCCACTCCCAATCCCGAGCTCCACTCCCATTCCCTAGCTCCACTCCCATGCCCTAGCTCCACTCCCAATCCCTAGCTCCACTCCCATGCCCTAGCTCCACTCCCAATCCCTAGCTTCACTCCCATCCCCTAGCTCCACTCCCATGCCCTAGCTCCACTCCCAATCCCTAGCTTCACTCCCATCCCCTAGCTCCACTCCCATCCCCTAGCTCCACTCCCAATCCCGAGCTCCACTCCCATTCCCCAGCTCCACTCCCAATCCCTAGCTCCACTCCCATCCCCTAGCTCCACTCCCATCCCCTAGCTCCACTCCCATTCCCCAGCTCCACTCCTATTCCACATCTCCACTCCCATTCCCTAGCTCCACTCCCATTCCCCAGCTCCACTCCCATTCCCCAGCTCCACTCCCATTCCCCAGCTCCACTCCTATTCCACATCTCCACTCCCATTCCCTAGCTCCACTCCCATTCCCCAGCTCCACTCCCATTCCCCAGCTCCACTCCTATTCCACATCTCCACTCCCATTCCCTAGCTCCACTCCCATTCCCCAGCTCCACTCCCATTCCCCAGCTCCACTCCCATTCTCCAGCTCCACTCCTATTCCCTAGCTCCACTCCCATTCCCCAGCTCCACTCCCATTCCCCAGCTCCACTCCCAATCCCCAGCTCCACTCCCATCCCTAGCTCCACTCCTATTCCCCAGCTCCACTCCCATTCCCCAGCTCCACTCCCATTCCTCAGCTCCACTCCCATTCCCCAGCTCCACTCCCAATCCCCAGCTCCACTCCCATTCCCTAGCTCCACTCCTATTCCCCAGCTCCACTCCCATTCCTCAGCTCCACTCCCATTCCTCAGCTCCACTCCCAATCCCCAGCTCCACTCCCATTCCCCAGCTCCACTCCCATTCCCCAGCTCCACTCCCATTCCCTAGCTCCACTCCTATTCCCCAGCTCCACTCCCATTCCTCAGCTCCACTCCCATTCCCCAGCTCCACTCCCATTCCCTAGCTCCACTCCTATTCCCCAGCTCCACTCCCATTCCCCAGCTCCACTCCCATTCCCCAGCTCCACTCCTATTCCCCAGCTCCACTCCCAATCCCCAGCTCCACTCCCATTCCCTAGCTCCACTCCTATTCCCCAGCTCCACTCCCATTCCTCAGCTCCACTCCCATTCCTCAGCTCCACTCCCATTCCTCAGCTCCACTCCCAATCCCCAGCTCCACTCCCATTCCCCAGCTCCACTCCCATTCCCCAGCTCCACTCCCATTCCCTAGCTCCACTCCTATTCCCCAGCTCCACTCCCATTCCTCAGCTCCACTCCCATTCCTCAGCTCCACTCCCAATCCCCAGCTCCACTCCCATTCCCCAGCTCCACTCCCATCCCCTAGCTCCACTCCCATCCCCTAGCTCCACTCCCATCCCCTAGCTCCACTCCCATTCCCTAGCTCCACTCCCATTCCCTAGCTCCACTCCCATTCCCTAGCTCCACTCCTATTCCCCAGCTCCACTCCCATTCCTCAGCTCCACTCCCATTCCTCAGCTCCACTCCCAATCCCCAGCTCCACTCCCATTCCCCAGCTCCACTCCCATTCCCCAGCTCCACTCCCATTCCTCAGCTCCACTCCCATTCCCCAGCTCCACTCCCAATCCCCAGCTCCACTCCCATTCCCCAGCTCCACTCCCATTCCTCAGGCGCTCTTATTTGTTGACTTATGTAACCGTAAAAGCCTTGGTTTCATGCATGTTAACATCAGAAGCCTCCTCCCTAAGTTTGTTTTATTCACTGCTTTAGCACACTCTGCCAACCCTGATGTCCTAGTCGTGTCTGAATCCTGGCTTAGTAAGGCCACCAAAAATTCTGAAATTTCCATCCCTAACTATAAAATTTTCCGACAAGATAGAACTGACAAAGGGGGCGGAGTTGCAATGTACTGCAGAGATAGGCTGCAGAGTTCTGTCTTACTATCCAGGTCTGTGTGCAAACAGTTCGAGCTTCTACTTTTAAAAATCTACCTTTCCAGAAACAAGTCTCTCACTGTTGCCGCTTGTTATAGACCCCCCTCAGCCCCGAGCTGTGCCCTGGACACCATATGTGAATTGATCGCCCCCGATCTATCTTCAGAGATTGTACTGTTAGGTGACCAAAACTGGGATATGCTTAACTTCTTGGTGACTGGGGGGCAGTATTGAGTAGCTTGGATGAATAAGGTGCCCAGAGTAAACTGCCTGCTACTCAGCCATAAAAGCTAGAATATGCATAATTAGTAGATTTGGATAGAAAACTCTTAAGTTTCTAAAACTGTTTGAATGATGTCTGTGAGTATAACAGAACTCATATGGCACGCAAAAACCTGAGAAAAATCCAACCAGGAAGTGGGAAATCTGAGGTTTGTAGTTTTTCAACTCATTGCCATTCCAATATACAGTGTCTGTGAGGTCATCCAATATACAGTGTCTGTGGGGTCATCACTTCCTAATGCTTCCACTAGATGTCAACAGTCTTTAGAACCTTGTTTGATGCTTCTACTGTGAAGGGGGGCCGAATGAGAGGGGATTGAGCCAGGTGTCTTTAAAGGATCTCGTCCTCCTCTTCTGAGGAGGAGAAGGGAGAAGGGAGCACCTGTAGGGAGAATATAATAAATATAATAATATAAGAAGACGGAGAGACAACCTGGTGCGAGAAGACGGAGAGACAACCTGGTGCGCTGGTGCGTGGAGGTGGCACTGGATAGCCCGGACCATGAAGGCGCACTGGAGCTCTTGAGCACCGAGCCTGCCCAACCTTACCTGGTTGAATGCTCCCCGTAGCCAGGCCAGTGTGGCGAGGTGGAATAGCCCGCACTGGGCTGAGCTGGCGAACCGGGGACACCATGCATAAGGCTGGTGCCATGTACGCCGGCCCAAGAAGATGCACTGGAGACCAGATGCGCAGAGACGGCTTCATGGGACCTGGCTCGATGCCCACTCTAGCCCGGCCGATACGAGGAGCTGGGAAGTAGCGTACCGGGCTATGCACACGCACCGGGGACACCGCATAACACGGTGCCTGCCCGGTCCCTCTCTCTCTCCGGTAAGCACACTCCCCTTCGTCACACTCCACACCTTTCGGCTGGACTTGCATGCGCATTTGGATTTGTTTACCAAACTCCCTAACAAAAGGAGGTATTTTGATATAAATTATGTACTTTATGGAACAAATAAAACATTTATTGTGGAACTGGAATTCCTGGGGGGTGCATTCTGATGAAGATCATCAAAGGTAAGTGAATATTTATAATGCTATTTCTGACTTCTGTTGACTCCACAACATGGCGGATATCTCTTTCGCTGTTATGGTCTCTGAGCACAGTACTCAGAATATTGCATGGTGTGCTTTTTCCGTAAAGTTTTTTTTAAATCTGACACAGCGGTTGCATTAAGGAGAGGTGTATCTACAGTTTCATGTCAATGTTTATTATGAGTATTTCTGTAAATTGATGTGGCTCTCTGCAAAATCACCGCATGTTTTGGAACTACTGAACCTAACACGCCAATGTAAAGTGAGATTTTTGTATATAAACATGTACTTTATCGAACAAAACATACATGTATTGTGTAACATAAAGTCCTATGAGTGTCATCTGATGAAGATCATCAAAGGTTAGTGATTCATTTTATCTATATTTATGCTTTTTGTGAATCCTCACTTTGGCTGGAAAAATGGCTGGGTTTTTCTTTGGCTTGGTGGTGACCTAACATAATCGTTTGTGGAGCTTTCGCTGTAAAGCATTTTTTAAATCAGACAATGTGGCTGGATTAATGAGAATTTTATCTTTAAAATTGTGTAAAATACTTGTATGTTTGAGAAATTTGGTTTATGAGATTTCTGTTGATTTGTATTTGGCACCCTGCAATTTCATTGGCTAGCGGAACGGGGTTCCGCCAGTCCTGGACAGGTTAACAAACCTCCAAATGAGCTTCATTGCCATACTCCTTCCGTGGCCTCCAACTACCCTAAAACTCTAGTAAAACCAAATGCATGCTTTTCAACATCACTACTCTGGACAGTTCTGACTTAGAATATGTGGACAACTACAAATACCTAGGTGTCTGGCTAGACTGTTAACTCTCCTTCCAGACTCATATCAAACATCTCCAATCCAAAATTAAATCTAGTTTCCTATTTCGCAACAAAGGATCCTTCACTCATGCCGCCAAACTTACCCTAGTAAAACTGACTATCCTTACCGATCCTCGACTTCGGCGATGTCATCTACAAAATAGCTTTCAATACTCTACTCAGCAAACTGGATGCAGTCTATTACAGTGCCATCCGTTTTGTCACCTTATACCACCCACCACTGAGACCTGTATGCTCTCGTCGGCTGGCCCTCGCTACATATTTTTAGCCAAACCCACTGGCTCCAGGTAATCTATAAGTCTATGCTAGGTAAAGCTCCGCATTACCTCAGCTCACTGGTCACGATAACAACACCCACTCGTAGCACGTGCTCCAGCAGGTATATCTCACTGGTCATCCCCAAAGCCAACACCTCATTAGGCCGCCTTTCCTTCCCGTTTTCTGCTGCCAATAACTGGAATGAATTGTAAAAGGGGTGCTCTCATCTTATCTACCAACATAGACAGGGCTCTAACTCCTATAGCTCTATAGGCTCCTATAGGCTGTTAGCCAGCCTGCCAGCATAGTGGAGTCTGCCACTAGCACAGTCAGTGTAGTCAGCTCAGCTATCACCATTGAGACCGTGTCTGTGCCTCGACCTAGGTTGCGCAAAACTAAACATGGCGGTGTTCGCCTTAGCAATCTCACTAGGATAAAGACCACCTCCATTCCTGTCATTATTGAAAGAGATCATGATACCTCACATCTCAAAATAGGACTACTTAATGTTAGATCCCTTACTTCAAAGGCAATTATAGTCAATGAACTAATCACTGATCATAATCTTGATGTGATTGGCCTGACTGAAACATGGCTTAAGCCTGATGAATTTACTGTGTTAAATGAGGCCTCACCTCCTGGCTACACTAGTGACCATATCCCCCGTGCATCCCGCAAAGGCGGAGGTGTTGCTAACATTTATGATAGCAAATTTCAATTTACAAAAAAAAAAATGACGTTTTCGTCTTTTGAGCTTCTAGTCATGAAATCTATGCAGCCTACTCAATCACTTTTTATAGCTACTGTTTACAGGCCTCCTGGGCCATATACAGCGTTCCTCACTGAGTTCCCTGAATTCCTATCGGACCTTGTAGTCATAGCAGATAATATTATAATCTTTGGTGACTTTAATATTCACATGGAAAAGTCCACAGACCCACTCCAAAAGGCTTTCGGAGCCATCATCGACTCAGTGGGTTTTGTCCAACATGTCTCTGGACCCACTCACTGTCACAGTCATACGCTGGACCTAGTTTTGTCCCATGGAATAAATGTTGTGGATCTTAATGTTTTTCCTCATAATCCAGGACTATCGGACCACCATTTTATTACGTTTGCAATTGCAACAAATAATCTGCTCAGACCCCAACCAAGGAACATCAAAAGTCGTGCTATAAATTCACAGACAACACAAAGATTCCTTGATGTCCTTCCAGATTCCCTCTGTCTACCCAATGACACCAGAGGACAAAAATCAGTTAACCACCTAACTGAGGAACTCAATTTAACCTTGCGCAATACCCTAGATGCAGTTGCACCCCTAAAAACTAAAAACATTTCTCATAAGAAACTAGCTCCCTGGTACACAGAAAATACCCGAGCTCTGAAGCAAGCTTCCAGAAAATTGGAACGGAAATGGCGCCACACCAAACTGGAAGTCTTCCGTCTAGCTTGGAAAGACAGTACCATGCAGTACCGAAGAGCCCTTACTGCTGCTCGATCATCCTATTTTTCTAACTTAATTGAGGAAAATAAGAACAATCCAAAATTCCTTTTTGATACTGTCGCAAAGCTAACTAAAAAGCAGCATTCCCCAAGAGAGGATGACTTTCACTTTAGCAGTGATAAATTCATGAACTTCTTTGAGGAAAAAATTATGATTATTAGAAAGCAAATTACAGACTCCTCTTTAAATCTGCGTATTCCTTCAAAGCTCAGTTGTCCTGAGTCTGCACAACTCTGCGTGGACCTAGGATCAAGAGAGACGCTCAAGTGTTTTAGTACTATATCTCTTTACACAATGATGAAAATAATCATGGCCTCTAAACCTTCAAGCTGCTTACTGGACCCTATTCCAACTAAACTACTGAAAGAGCTGCTTCCTGTGCTTGGCCCTCCTATGTTGAACATAATAAACATCTCTCTATCCACCGGATGTGTACCAAACTCACTAAAAGTGGCAGTAATAAAGCCTCTCTTGAAAAAGCCAAACCTTGACCCAGAAAATATAAAAAACTATCGGCCTATATCGAATCTTCCATTCCTCTCAAAAATCTTAGAAAAGGCTGTTGCTCAGCAACTCACTGCCTTCCTGAAGACAAACAATGTATACGAAATGCTTCAGTCTGGTTTTAGACCCCATCATAGCACTGAGACGGCACTTGTGAAGGTGGAAAATGACATTTTAATGGCATCGGACCGAGGCTCTGCATCTGTCCTCGTGCTCCTAGACATTAGTGCTGCTTTTGATACCATCGATCACCACATTCTTTTGGAGAGATTGGAAACCCAAATTGGTCTACACGGACAAGTTCTGGCCTGGTTTAGATCTTATCTGTCGGAAAGATATCAGTTTGTCTCTGTGAATGGTTTGTCCTCTGACAAATCAACTGTAAATTTCGGTGTTCTTCAAGGTTCCGTTTTAGGACCACTGTTGTTTTCACTATATATTTTACCTCTTGGGGATGTTATTCGAAAACATAATGTTAACTTTCACTGCTATGCGGATGACACACAGCTGTACATTTCAATGAAACATGGTGAAGCCCCAAAATTGCCCTCGCTAGAAGCATGTGTTTCAGACATAAGGAAGTGGATGGCTGCAAACTTTCTACTTTTAAACTCGGACAAAACAGAGATGCTTGTTCTAGGTCCCAAGAAACAAAGAGATCTTCTGTTGAATCTGACAATTAATCTTAATGGTTGTACAGTCATCTCAAATAAAACTGTGAAGGACCTCGGCGTTACTCTGGACCCTGATCTCTCTTTTGAAGAACATATCAAGACCATTTCAAGGACAGCTTTTTTCCATCTACGTAACATTGCAAAAATCAGAAACTGTCTGTCCAAAAATGATGCAGAAAAATGAATCCATGCTTTTGTCACTTCTAGCTTAGACTACTGCAATGCTCTACTTTCCGGCTACCCGGATAAAGCACTAAATAAACTTCAGTTAGTGCTAAATACGGCTGCTAGAATTCTGACTAGAACCAAAAAATTTGATCATATTACTCCAGTGCTAGCCTCCCTACACTGGCTTCCTGTCAAAGCAAGGGCTGATTTCAAGGTTTTACTGCTAACCTACAAAGCATTACATGGGCTTGCTCCTACCTATCTCTCTGATTTGGTCCTGCCGTACATACCTACACGTACGCTACGGTCACAAATTCCCTAGAATTTCTAAGCAAACAGCTGGAGGCAGGGCTTTCTCCTATAGAGCTCCATTTTTATGGAACGGTCTGCCTATCCATGTCAGAGACACAAACTCGGTCTCAACCTTTAAGTCTTTACTGAAGACTCATCTCTTCAGTGGGTCATATGATTGAGTGTAGTCTGGCCCAGGAGTGGGAAGGTGAACGGAAAGGCTCTGGAGCAACGAACCACCCTTGCTGTCTCTGCCTGGCCGGTTCCCCTCTTTCCACTGGGATTCTCTGCCTCTAACCCTATTACTGGCTTACTGGGGCTCTCTCATGCCGTCCCTGGAGGGGGTGCATCACCTGAGTGGGTTGATTCATTCCTGTCTGGGTTGGCACCCCCCCCCCCCTTGGGTTGTGCCATGGCGGAGATCTTTGCGGGCTATACTCAGCTTTGTCTCAGGATGGTAAGTTGGTGGTTGAAGATATCCCTCTAGTGGTGTGGGGGCTGTGCTTTGGCAAAGTGGGTGGGGTTATATCCTTCCTGTTTGGCCCTGTCCGGGGGTGTCCTCGGGTAGGGCCACAGTGTCTCCTGACCCCTCCTGTCTCAGCCTCCAGTATTTATGCTGCAGTAGTTTATGTGTCGGGGGGCTGGGGTCAGTTTGTTATATCTGGAGTACTTCTCCTGTCCAATTCGGTGTCCTGTGTGAATCTAAGTGTGCGTTCTCTAATTCTCTCCTTCTCTCTCTCGGAGGACCTGAGCCCTAGGACCATGCCCCAGGACTACCTGACATGATGACTCCTTGCTGTCCCCAGTCCACCTGGCCGGGCTGCTGCTCCAGTTTCAACTGTTCTACCTTATTATTATTCGACCATGCTGGTCATTTATGAACATTTGAACATCTTGGCCATGTTCTGTTATAATCTCCACCCGGCACAGCCAGAAGAGGACTGGCCACCCCACATATGCTCTCTCTAATTCTCTTTCTTTCTCTCTCTCGGAGGACCTGAGCCCTAGGACCATGCCCCAGGACTACCTGACATGATGACTCCTTGCTGCCCCAGTCCACCTGGCCGTGCTGCTGCTTCAGTTTCAACTGTTCTGCCTTATTATTATTCGACCATGCTGGTCATTTATGAACATTTGAACATCTTGGCCATGTTCTGTTATAATCTCTACCCGGCACAGCCAGAAGAGGACTGGCCACCCCACATAGCCTGGTTCCTCTCTAGGTTTCTTCCTAGGGTTTGGCCTTTCTAGGGAGTTTTTCCTAACCACCGTGCATCTACACCTGCATTGATTGCTGTTTGGGGTTTTAGGCTGGGTTTCTGTACAGCACTTTGAGATATCAGCTGATGTACGAAGGGCTATATAAATAAATTTGATTTGATTTGATTTAAAAATTGCTGAAGATGGAGACCTAAGTTTCCCTCACTAACTTTAAACATCAGCTATCTGAGCAGCTAACCGATCCCTGCAGCTGTACATAGTCCATCTGTAAATAGCCCACCCTATCTACCTACCTCATCCCCATATTGTTTTTATTTACTTTGCTGCTCTTTTGCACACCAGTGTTTCTACTTGCACATCATCCATCATCTGCTCATCTGTCACTCCAGTGTTAATTTGCTAAATTGTAATTACTTTGCTACTATGGCCTATTCATTTCCTTACCTCCCTTATTTTACCTTACCTCCCATGCCATTTGCACACACTATATATAGACTTTCTTTTTTTCTATTGTGCTATTGACTGTACGCTTGTTTATTCCATGTGTAACTCTGTGTTGTTGTTTGTGTCGCTCTGTTTTGCTTTATCTTGGCCAGGTCGCAGATGTAAATGAGAACTTGTTCTCAACTAGCTTACCTGGTTAAATAAAGGTGAAATAAATAAAGATTTAACAAAATTACCTGGAGATGATTATCTTTTCCGTTTTGGCTTCAGACTGAACTTTGAAGTATGGAATGTTGATTTGGTTTGAAGGTTTTGATGTTGAGGGTAGAGGGTAGTATCCCGTATAAGTCCATTTATCAAACTATAAATCTATTTTTTCAGAAGAACTCAGGAGCCCATGAGCTTATGATCTCTCTCTCTCCCTTCTCTTTTTCTCTTTCTGTCTATTTTCTCTCTCTGTCTCTGACTCTTTCTCTCTGTCTCTGACTCTTTCTCTCGGTCTCTTTCTCTCTCTGTCTCTTTCTCTCTCTCTCTCTGTCTCTTTCTCTCTGTCTCTTTCTCACTCTGTCTCTCTCTGTCTCTGACTCTTTCTCTCTCTGTCTCTCTCTGTCTCTGACTCTTTCTCTCTCTGTCTCTTTCTGTCTCTGACTCTTTCTCTCTCTGTCTCTCTCTGTCTTTGACTCTTTCTCTCTCTGTCTCTCTCTGTCTCTGTCTCTTTCTCTCTCTGTCTCTTTCTGTCTCTGACTCTTTCTGTCTCTGACTCTTTCTCTATCTGTCTCTGACTCTTTCTCTTTCTGTCTCTTTCTGTCTCTTTCTGTCTCTTTCTGTCTCTGACTCTTTCTCTCTCTCTCTCTCTCCCTTTGTCTTTTTGTCTCTCTGTCTCTTTCTCTCTCTGTCTCTTTCTCTCTGTCTCTTTCTGTCTCTGACTTTCTCTTTCTGTCTCTGATTCTTTCTCTTTCTGTCTCTGACTCTTTCTTTCTCTGTCTCTTTCTGTCTCTGACTCTTTCTCTCTCTGTCTCTTTCTTTCTATGACTCTTTCTCTGTCTGTCTCTTTCTGTCTCTGACTCGTTCTCTGTCTCTCTCTGTCTCTGACTATTTCTCTCTCTGTCTCTTTCTGTCTCTGACTATTTCGCTCTCTGTCTCTTTCTGTCTCTGACTCATTCTCTGTCTCTCTCTGTCTCTGACTATTTCTCTGTCTCTCTCTGTCTCTGACTCTCTCTGTCTCTCTCTGTCTCTGACTCTTTCTCTGTCTCTCTCTGTCTCTGACTCATTCTCTGTCTCTGACTCTTTCTCTCTCTCTGTCTCTGTCTCTTTCTGTCTCTGACTCTTTCGCTCTCTGTCTCTTTCTGTCTCTGACTCTTTCTGTCTCTGACTCTTTCTCTCTCTGTCTCTATCTGTCTCTGACTCTTTCTTTTTCTGTCTCTTTCTGTCTCTTTCTGTCTCTGACTCTCTCTCTCCCTTTCTCTTTTTCTCTCTCTGTCTCTTTCTCTCTCTGTCTCTTTCTCTCTCTGTCTCTTTCTGTCTCTGACTCTTTCTCTTTCTGTCTCTGACTCTGTCTCTGACTCTTTCTCTCTACGTCTCTTTCTGTCTCTGACTCTTTCTCTGTCTCTCTCTGTCTCTGACTCTTTCTCTGTCTCTTTCTGTCTGTGACTCTTTCTCTGTCTCTCTCCGTCTCTTTCTGTCTCTGACTCTTTCTCTGTCTCTCTCTGTCTCTGACTCTTTCTCTGTCTCTCTCTGTCTCTGACTCTCTCCCTGTCTCTCTCTGTCTCTGACTCTTTCTCTGTCTCTCTCTCTCTCTGTCTCTGACTCTTTCTCTCTACGTCTCTTTCTGTCTCTGACTCTTTCTCTGTCTCTCTCTGTCTCTGACTCTTTCTCTGTCTCTCTCTGTCTCTGACTCTTTCTCTGTCTCTCTCTGTCTCTGTCTCTGACTCTTTCTCTGTCTCTCTCTGTCTCTGACTCTTTCTCTCTCTCCTCCAGAAAGTAGATTTGGAAGTTGTTAGTCACTTATGGCTGATTTGGGAATAGAGAGAGAGAGGTAGGCCTCATTGGCTTCTGATAAAGCAGCTCTGCTGACGCACTGATGAGACAACCAACTCCTTCCTCCGACGTGGAGGAGAGACCTGGTCCACCAGGAAGGGACAGACAGAGATAGATGCCGGCCGGTCACTGACCCAAAGAAACCCAGTGACGTATTGGTCCTTTTCTCTCTCAGTAACACACACACACACACACACACACACACACACACACACACACACACACACACACACACACACACACACACACACACACACACACACACACACACACACACACACACACACACACACACACACACACACACACACACACACACACACACACACACACACAATCACTGCACTCTTTACTCCTCTGTAAACTGGTCATCTCTGCATACCCGTCGCAAGACCCACTGGTTGATGCTTATTTATAAAACCCTCTTAGGCCTCACTCCCCCCTATCTGAGATATCTACTGCAGCCCTCATCCTCCACATACAACACTCGTTCTGCCAGTCACATTCTGTTAAAGGTCCCCAAAGCGAACACATCACTGGGTCGCTCCTCTTTTCAGTTCGCTGCAGCCTGCGAATGGAACGAGCTGCAACAAACACTCAAACTGGACAGTTTTATCTCAATCTCTTCATTCAAAGACTCAATCATGGACACTCTTACTGACAGTTGTTGCAGCTTTGCGTGATGTATTGTTGTCTCTACCTTCTTGCCCTTTGTGCTGTTGTCTGTGCCCAATAAAGTACCATGTTTTGTGCTGCTACCACGTTGTGTTGCTACCTTGCTGTGTTGTCATGTGTTGCTGCCATGCTATTTTGTTGTCTTAGGTCTCTCTTTATGTAGTGTAGTGGTGTATCTCTTGTCTTGATGTGAGTTGTTTCCTATATACTGTAACTGTTCATTGTTGGCAAAATTTGCCCACTTTTCAAATTAAATAATCAGAAAAATAATTGCCAACATCAAAAGGTTTTGTGATTAATAATTTTATATATTTTATATATATCTTTATTTAACTAGGCAAGTCACTTGATTAAGAACAAATTATTATGTTCAATGACAGCCTAGAAACAGTGGGTTAACTGCCTTGTTCAGGGGCAGAAAGACAGATCTGTACCATGTCAGCTCGGGGATTTGATCTTGCAACCTTCCGGTTACTAGTCCAACGCTCTAACCACTAGGCTACACCCCAATAAGCTGATTTCATGAATTTTGTCTTTCTGCCCACAACTTAATTTAAAGTACTCCAAAGTTTTTTTCCATCATTCTTTATATCATCTTTATATCATTGATCTTGGCTTCATCATACAGTTTCTTCATTTTGTTGAGTTTAGTCACATCATTTCTCAGTTTGCAGTCAGTCAGCCAGTCAGATGTGCAGCCAGACTTATTAGCCACTTCCTTTTGCTCCATCTCTTTCAACCAGACAGTTTTTCATTTCCTCATTGATCCATGGAGCCTTAACAGTTATAACAGTCAGTTCCTTAACAGGTTCATGTTTATCAATCATTGATCAATTTCATAAATTCATCAAGTGCAGCATCTGGAAGCTCCTCATTAATCACATCAGACCAACAAACATTTTTAACATCATCCACATAAGACTCACAACAAAATCTATTGAATGATCTCGTATATACTATTTTAGGCCCAGCTGTTGGAACTTTGTCTTTCCTGGATATAGCCACTATATTGTGATCACTGCATCCAATGGGTTCGGATACAGCTTTAGAACAAAGTGCTACAGTAATAGTAAAAATGTGATCAATACATGTGGATGATCTTGTTCCTGTAGTGTTTGTAAACACCCTGGTTGGTTGATTAATAACCTGAACCAGATTACAGACACTGGTTACAGTGAGGAGCTTCCTGTTGAGTGGACAGCTTGATGAAAACCAGTCAATATTCAGGTCCCCAAGAAAGTAGACCTCTCTGTTTACATCACATACACTACCAAGCATTTCACACATATTATTTAGATACTGACTGATGGCCTATAGCAACACCCCAAAAGAAAAGGCTTTAGATGTGCCAACTGAACCTGCACCCACAACACTTCAATAACACTTGACATAAGACCTTCTCTAAGCATTACAAGGAATATGGCTCTGAATATATACAGCAACACCTCCCCCATAAGCATTCCTGTCTCTTCTATAGATGTTATATCCTTGTATTGGTACTACTATATCATTCAATGATACAGTAGTCTCAGATATAGCTAATATATGAATGTTATCTGATGTTAGCAAGTTATTGATTTCATGAACCTTATTTCTAAGGCTACACATATTAATATGAGCTACTTTCTGCCCTTTTCCAGGGGAGCTTATCAGAGATAGACATAATATAGACAAAAATATACATTCAGCAGGCCATTAACTTCTTTGGCATTCTGTTTTTTGGTCGCAATTTCGGACGGCTGACGTGCCCAAAATAAACTGCTACTGTAACTCAGGCCCAGAAGCTAGGATATGCTGGTAGCATTGGATAGAAAACACTCTGAAGTTTCAAAAACTCTTAAAATAATGTTTGTGAGTATAACAGAACTGATATGGCATGCGAAAACCCGAGGAAAATCCATCCAGGAAGTGGAATTCTTTTGACGTGAGTGGTTTTCCATTGAATGCCTATTGACTATGTAATGGGTTAGGGTCCAGATTGCAGTTCCTATGGCTTCCACTAGATGCCAACAGTCTTTAGACATTGTTTCAGGCTTGTTGTCTGAAAAACAACGAAGAAAAATACCTTTTGGTTAGGGGACTGGGGAAGCATGCAGTACTGGTTTTCGCTCGAGACTGTGTGCACGCCCTTCATTCTTTTTCTTTTCTATTGAATACGCTATTGTCTGGTTGAAATATTATCGATTATTTAGTTAATTGACACCCTGAGGATTAGTTATAAACATCGTTTGACATGTTTTGACGAACGTTACTGGTACTATTAGGATGTATTCGTCTGCATGTTTTGACTGCCTTTGAGCCAGTGGATTACTGAAGAAAACGCGCCAACAAAACAGAGTTTTTGGGATAAAAAGAAGGACTTTATCAAACATAAGGACCATTTGTTATGTAGCTGGGACCCTTGTGATTGCAACCAGATGAAGACCTTCAAAGGTAAGTGATTTATTTTATTGCTATTTCTGACTTTTGTTATCTGCTTGGTTGGAAAATGTTTGTATGCTTTTGTGTGCGGGGCGCTGTCCTCATATAATCGCATGCTATGCTTTCACCAGAAAGCCTTTTTGAAATCTGACAAAGCGGCTGGATTAACAAGAAGTTGATATTTTAAACTATGTATAACACTTGTATTTTGATGAATGATTATTATTACTATAATTTGAATTTGGCACTCTGCAATTTCACCGGATGTTGTTGGGGTGGGTCGCTACCGGGACGTCTTATCAATTGATGTGTTGTGCTGTGGGGTTGAAGCTACGAACCCATAGGCTTGGCTCTCTCATCCCTTCCAGGCTTCTGGGAGGGAGGGTGGCCAATGAGCCTGTCATAGCGGGTGTAAGCAATGTCCCCACTCACTCTTCCAGCTTTCAAAATTAAACAGTCCAACAGTCCAACAGTCCAACAGAAAAACTGTCCAACAGACAAACAGTCCAACAGACAAACAGTCCAACAGCCCAACAGTCCAACAGTCCAACAGTCCAAAAGACAAACAGTCCAACAGTCCAACAGACAAACAGTCCAACAGTCCAACAGACAAACAGTCCAACAGTCCAGCAGTCCAACAGACAAACAGTCCAACGAACAAACAGATAAACAGTCCAACAAACAAACAGTCCAACAGTAAAACAGTCCAACAGACAAACAAACAGTCCAACAGTCCAACAGTCCAACAGACAAACAGCCCAACATTCCAACAGTCCAACAGACAAACAGTCCAACAGACAAACAGTCCAACAGTCCAACAAACAAACAGTCCAACAGTCCAACAGACAAACAGTCTAACAGTCCAACAGACAAACAAACAGTCCAACAGTCCAAAAGACAAACAGTCCAACAGTCCAACAGACAAACAGTCCAACAGACAATCAAACAGTCCAACAGACAAACAGTCCAACAGACAATCAAACAGTCCAACAAACAAACAGTCCAACAGTCCAACAGTCCAACAAACAAACAGTCCAACAGTCCAACAGACAAACAGTCCAACAGTCCAACAGACAAACAGTTCAACGAACAAACAGATAAACAGACAAACAAACAGTCCAACAGTCCAACAGACAAACAGTCCAACAGTCCAACAGACAAACAGTCCAACAGTCCAACAGTCCAACAGTCCAACAGTCCAACAGTCCAACAGACAAACAGTCCAACAGGCCAACAGTCCAACAGACAAACAGTCCAACAGTCCAACAGTCCAACAGACAAACAGTCCAACAGTCCAACAGACAAACAGTCCAACAGTCAAACAGTCCAACAGTCCAACAGACAAACGGTCCAACGGTCCAACGGTCCAACGGTCCAACAGTCCAACAGTCCAACGGTCCAACAGTCCAACAGTCCAACAGTCCAACAGACAAACGGTCCAACGGTCCAACGGTCCAACAGTCCAACAGACAAACAGTCCAACGGTCCAACAGTCCAACAGACAAACAGTCCAACAGTCCAACAGTCCAACGGTCCAACAGATGTACTGCAAAATGTAATGTATTGACCCTCCTGCATAATATACTGCCATTTGAAATGCATCGACTCTCTAGATAATATACTGCAATATGAAATGTCTTCACTCTGTCTAGATAACTTACTGCAATATGAAATGTATTGCTCTTTCTACATATTATACTCCAATATGAAATATATTGACTCTGTTTGCATAATATTCTGCAATATGAAATTTATTTCTCTTTCTACATAGTTTACTGCAATATGAAATATATTGACTCTGTCTACATAGTTTACTGCAATATGAAATGTATTGATTCTGTCTACATAGTATACTGCAATATGAAATATATTGACTCTGTCTGCATAATATTCTTGAACGGCCCCACAAACCGGGGCTCAGATTTTTACAGGACAGCGGAATGGGGAGGATCCTGGTGGAGAGCCAGACACGATCACCAGGATGGAACACAGGAGCCTCACTGCAGTGGTGTTCCACCTGCTCCTTCTGGTGACGGATAGCATAGGAATCGTTCCAAACCTCTTCTGCGCACCTCAACCACTCGTCCACCGCAGGAGCATCGGTCTGGCTCGGGGTCCCCGGAGACAGGGCTGGCTAATAAACCCAGAATGCACTGGAAGGGAGTCAGCCCGGTGGAGGAGTGATGCAATGAATTCTGGGAGTACTCCGCTAGGGGAAGGAATCGAGCACACTCCCCCTGCCAGTCCTGGGAGTGACGCAATGATTTCTGGGAGTACTCCGCTAGGGGAAGGAATCGAGCACACTCCCCCTGCCAGTCCTGGGAGTGACGCAATGAATTCTGGGAGTACTCCGCCAGGGGAAGGAATCGAGCACACTCCCCCTGCCAGTCCTGGGAGTGACGCAATGAATTCTGGGAGTACTCCGCCAGGGGAAGGAATCGAGCACACTCCCCCTGCCAGTCCTGGGAGTGACTCCTCAGTTACCTCCCCAGCTTCTGGTTCATCCTCTCCACCTGCCTGTTAGACTGAAGCCGGTACCCGGAAGTGAGGCTGACCGTGACCCCCAGCTTCTCCATGAAGGCTCTCCATACCCGTGACGTGAATTGGGGCCCCAGCTGTCTCCGGCGATGTCGCTCTGCCGCGGAGAGGTGTGTGGGGCGATCTCCATAGGTGTCACAACCTGATCTGTTTCACCTGTCTTTGTGCTTGTCTCCACCCCCCTCCAGGTGTCACACCCTGATCTGTTTCACCTGTCTCCACCCCCCTCCAGGTGTCACACCCTGATCTGTTTCACCTGTCTCCACCCCCCTCCGGGTGTCACACCCTAACCTGTTTCACTGGTCTTTGTGCTTGTCTCCACCCCCTCCAGGTGTCACACCCTGATCTGTTTCACCTGTCTCCACCACCCTCCAGGTGTCACACCCTGACCTGTTTCACCTGTCTCCACCCCCTCCAGGTGTCACCCCTGATCTGTTTCACCTGTCTCCACCCCCCTCCAGGTGTCACCCCCTGATCTGTTTCACCTGTCTCCACCCCCCTCCAGGTGTCACCCATCTTCCCCATTATCCCCTGTGTATTTATACCTGTGTTCTCTGTTTGTCTGTTGCCAGTTAGTTTTGTTCATCAAGCCTACCAGCGGTTCCCCCCTTGCTCCTGTCTGTTTCTAGGTCCTGTTTTCTAGTTTTCCTGGTTTTGACATTCTGCCTGCCCTGACCCTGAGCCTGCCGTCCTGTACCTTTGCCCCACTACTCTGGATTACAGACCTCTGCCTGCCCTGAGACTGCCTGCCGTTCTGTACCTTATGGGCTCTGGTCTGGATTACTGAGACTGCCTGCCCTGACCGTGAGACTGCCTGCCGTTCTGTACCTTATGGGCTCTGGTCTGGATTACTGAGACTGCCTGCCCTGACCCTGAGACTGCCTGCCATTCTGTACCTTATGGGCTCTGGTCTGGATTACTGAGACTGCCTGCCCTGACCGTGAGACTGCCTGTCGTTCTGTACCTTATGGGCTCTGGTCTGGATTACTGAGACTGCCTGCCCTGACCCTGAGACTGCCTGCCGTTCTGTACCTTATGGGCTCTGGTCTGGATTACTGAGACTGCCTGCCGTTCTGTACTTTTTGGACTCTGGTCTGGATTACTGAGACTGCCTGCCCTGACCGTGAGACTGCCTGCCGTTCTGTACCTTATGGGCTCTGGTCTGGATTACTGAGACTGCCTGCCCTGACCCTGAGACTGCCTGCCGTTCTGTACCTTTTGGACTCTGGTCTGGATTACTGAGACTGTCTGCCCTGACCGTGAGACTGCCTGCCGTTCTGTACCTTATGGACTCTGGTCTGGATTACTGAGACTGTCTGCCGTTCTGTACCTTATGGACTCCAGTCTGGATTACTGAGACTGCCTGCCCTGACCCTGAGACTGCCTGCCGTTCTGTACCTTTTGGACTCTGGTCTGGATTACTGAGACTGCCTGCCCTGACCGTGAGACTGCCTGCCGTTCTGTACCTTATGGGCTCTGGTCTGGATTACTGAGACTGCCTGCCCTGACCCTGAGACTGCCTGCCGTTCTGTATCTTTTGGACTCTGGTCTGGATTACTGAGACTGCCTGCCCTGACCGTGAGACTGCCTGTCGTTCTGTACCTTATGGGCTCTGGTCTGGATTACTGAGACTGCCTGCCGCTCTGTAGTTTATGGGCTCTGGTCTGGATTACTGAGACTGCCTGCCCTGACCCTGAGACTGCCTGCCGTTCTGTACCTTATGGACTCTGGTCTGGATTACTGAGACTGCCTGCCCTGACCCTGAGACTGCCTGCCGTTCTGTACCTTTTGGACTCTGGTCTGGATTACTGAGACTGTCTGCAGTTCTGTACCTTATGGACTCCAGTCTGGATTACTGAGACTGCCTGCCCTGACCCTGAGACTGCCTGCCATTCTGTACCTTTTGGACTCTGGTCTGGATTACTGAGACTGCCTGCCCTGACCCTGAGACTGTCTGCCGTTCTGTACCCTTATGGACTCTGGTCTGGATTACTGAGACTGTCTGCCCTGACCGTGAGACTGCCTGCCGTTCTGTACCTTATGGACTCTGGTCTGGATTACTGAGACTGCCTGCCCTGACCCTGTGACTGCCTGCCGTTCTGTACCTTATGGGCTCTGGTCTGGATTACTGAGACTGCCTGCCGTTCTGTACCTTATGGACTCTGGTCTGGATTACTGAGACTGCCTGCCGTTCTGTACCTTATGGACTCCAGTCTGGATTACTGAGACTGTCTGCTGTTCTGTACCTTATGGACTCTGGTCTGGATTACTGAGACTGCCTGCCCTGACCTTGAGACTGCCTGCCGTTCTGTACCTTTTGGACACCAGTCTGGATTACTGAGACTGCCTGCCCTGACCCTGAGACTGCCTGCCATTCTGTACCTTATGGACTCTGGTCTGGATTACTGAGACTGCCTGCCGTTCTGTACCTTATGGACTCTGGTCTGGATTACTGAGACTGCCTGCCGTTCTGTACCTTTTGACCTCTGCCTGCCCTTGACCTTAACTGACCCTGTATATAGTATGGTATTAACTGACCTTGTATATAGTATGGTATTAACTGACCCTGTATATAGTATGGTATTAACTGACCCTGTATATAGTATGGTATTAACTGACCCTGTATATAGTATGGTATTAACTGACCCTGTATATAGTATGGTATTAACTGACCCTGTATATAGTGTGGCACTAACTGACCCTGTATATAGTATGGTATTAACTGACCCTGTATATAGTATGGTATTAACTGACCCTGTATATAGTATGGTATTAACTGACCCTGTACATAGTATGGTATTAACTGACCCTGTATATAGTATGGTATTAACTGACCCTGTATATAGTATGGTATTAACTGACCCTGTATATAGTATGGTATTAACTGACCCTGTATATAGTATGGTATTAACTGACCCTGTATATAGTATTAACTGACCCTGTATATAGTATGGTATTAACTGACCCTGTATATAGTATGGTATTAACTGACCCTGTATATAGCATGGTATTAACTGACCCTGTATATAGTATGGTATTAACTGACCCTGTATATAGTATGGTATTAACTGACCCTGTATATAGTATTAAACTGACCCTGTATATAGTATGGTATTAACTGACCCTGTATATAGTATGGTATTAACTGACCCTGTATATAGTATGGTATTAACTGACCCTGTAAATAGTATGGTATTAACTGACCCTGTATATAGTATTAACTGACCCTTTATATAGTATGGTATTAACTGACCCTGTATATAGTATGGTATTAACTGACCCTGTATATAGCATGGTATTAACTGACCCTGTATATAGTATGGTATTAACTGACCCTGTATATAGTATGGTATTAACTGACCCTGTATATAGTATTAAACTGACCCTGTATATAGTATGGTATTAACTGACCCTGTATATAGTATGGTACTAACTGACCCTGTATATAGTATGGTATTAACTGAACACTGTATATAGTATGGTATTAACTGACCCTGTATATAGTATGGTATTAACTGACCCTGTATATAGTATGGTATTAACTGACCCTGTATATAGTATGGTATTAACTGACCCTGTATATAGTATGGTATTAACTGACCTTGTATATAGTATGGTATTAACTGACCCTGTATATAGTATGGTATTAACTGACCCTGTATATAGTATGGTATTAACTGACCCTGTATATAGTATTGTATTAACTGACCTTGTATATAGTATGGTATTAACTGACCCTGTATATAGTATGGTATTAACTGACCCTGTATATAGTATGGTATTAACTGACCCTGTATATAGTATGGTATTAACTGACCCTGTATATAGTATGGTATTAACTGACCCTGTATATAGTACGGTATTAACTGACACTGTATATAGTGTGGCACTAACTGACCCTGTATATAGTATGGTATTAACTGACCCTGTATATAGTATGGTATTAACTGACCCTGTATATAGTATGGTATTAACTGACCCTGTATATAGTATGGTATTAACTGACCCTGTATATAGTATGGTATTAACTGACCCTGTATATAGTATGGTATTAACTGACCCTGTATATAACTACTGACCCTGTATATAGTATGGTATTAACTGACCCTATATATAGCATGGTATTAACTGACCCTGTAAATAGTATGGTATTAACTGACCCTGTATATAGTATGGTATTAACTGACCCTGTATATAACTACTGACCCTGTATATAGTATGGTACTAACTGACCCTGTCTATAACTACTGACCCTGTACATAGTATGGTATTAACTGACCCTGTATATAGTATGGTATTAACTGACCCTGTATATAGTATGGTATTAACTGACCCTGTATATAGTATGGTATTAACTGACCCTGTATATAGTATGGTATTAACTGACCCTGTATATAGTATTAACTGACCCTGTATATAGTATGGTATTAACTGACCCTGTATATAGTATGGTATTAACTGACCCTGTATATAGCATGGTATTAACTGACCCTGTATATAGTATGGTATTAACTGACCCTGTATATAGTATGGTATTAACTGACCCTGTATATAGTATTAAACTGACCCTGTATATAGTATGGTATTAACTGACCCTGTATATAGTATGGTATTAACTGACCCTGTATATAGTATGGTATTAACTGACCCTGTAAATAGTATGGTATTAACTGACCCTGTATATAGTATTAACTGACCCTTTATATAGTATGGTATTAACTGACCCTGTATATAGTATGGTATTAACTGACCCTGTATATAGCATGGTATTAACTGACCCTGTATATAGTATGGTATTAACTGACCCTGTATATAGTATGGTATTAACTGACCCTGTATATAGTATTAAACTGACCCTGTATATAGTATGGTATTAACTGACCCTGTATATAGTATGGTATTAACTGACCCTGTATATAGTATGGTATTAACTGACCCTGTATATAGTATGGTATTAACTGACCCTGTATATAGTATGGTACTAACTGACCCTGTATATAGTATGGTATTAACTGAACACTGTATATAGTATGGTATTAACTGACCCTGTATATAGTATGGTATTAACTGACCCTGTATATAGTATGGTATTAACTGACCCTGTATATAGTATGGTATTAACTGACCCTGTATATAGTATGGTATTAACTGACCTTGTATATAGTATGGTATTAACTGACCCTGTATATAGTATGGTATTAACTGACCCTGTATATAGTATGGTATTAACTGACCCTGTATATAGTATGGTATTAACTGACCTTGTATATAGTATGGTATTAACTGACCCTGTATATAGTATGGTATTAACTGACCCTGTATATAGTATGGTATTAACTGACCCTGTATATAGTATGGTATTAACTGACCCTGTATATAGTATGGTATTAACTGACCCTGTATATAGTACGGTATTAACTGACACTGTATATAGTGTGGCACTAACTGACCCTGTATGTAGTATGGTATTAACTGACCCTGTATATAGTATGGTATTAACTGACCCTGTATATAGTATGGTATTAACTGACCCTGTATATAGTATGGTATTAACTGACCCTGTATATAGTATGGTATTAACTGACCCTGTATATAGTATGGTATTAACTGACCCTGTATATAACTACTGACCCTGTATATAGTATGGTATTAACTGACCCTATATATAGCATGGTATTAACTGACCCTGTAAATAGTATGGTATTAACTGACCCTGTATATAGTATGGTATTAACTGACCCTGTATATAACTACTGACCCTGTATATAGTATGGTACTAACTGACCCTGTCTATAACTACTGACCCTGTATATAGTATGGTATTAACTGACACTGTATATAGTGTGGCACTAACTGACCCTGTATATAGTATGGTATTAACTGACCCTGTATATAGTATGGTATTAACTGACCCTGTATATAGTATGGTATTAACTGACCCTGTATATAGTATGGTATTAACTGACCCTGTATATAGTATGGTATTAACTGACCCTGTATATAGTATGGTATTAACTGACCCTGTATATAGTATGGTATTAACTGACCCTGTATATAGTATGGTATTAACTGACCCTGTATATAACTACTGACCCTGTATATAGTATGGTATTAACTGACCCTATATATAGCATGGTATTAACTGACCCTGTAAATAGTATGGTATTAACTGACCCTGTATATAGTATGGTATTAACTGACCCTGTATATAACTACTGACCCTGTATATAGTATGGTACTAACTGACCCTGTCTATAACTACTGACCCTGTATATAGTATGGTATTAACTGACCCTGTATATAGTATGGTATTAACTGACCCTGTATATAGTATGGTATTAACTGACCCAGTATATAGTACGGTACTAACTGACCCTGTATATGGTATGGTATTAACTGACCCTGTATATAGTATGGTATTAACTGACACTGTATATAGTATGGTACTAACTGACCCTGTATATAGTATGGTATTAACTTACCCTGTATATAGTATGGTATTAACTGACCCTGTATATAGTATGGTATTAACTGACCATGTATATAGTGTGGTATTAACTGACCCTGTATATAACTACTGACCCTGTATATAGTATGTTACTAACTGACCCTGTATATAGTATGGTATTAACTGACCCTGTATATAGTATGGTATTAACTGACCCTGTATATAGTATGGTATTAACTGACCCTGTATATAGTATGGTATTAACTGACCCTGTATATAGTATGGTATTAACTGACCCTGTATATAGTATGGTATTAACTGACCCTGTTTATAGTATGGTACTAACTGACCCTGTATATAGTATGGTACTAACTGACCCTGTATATAGTATGGTATTAACCTACCCTGTATATAGTATGGTATTAACTGACCCTGTATATAGTATGGTATTAACTGACCCTGTATATAGTGTGGTATTAACTGACCCTGTATATAGTATGGTATTAACTGACCCTGTATATAGTGTGGTATTAACTGACCCTGTATATAGTATGGTATTAACTGACCCTGTATATAGTATGTTACTAACTGACCCTGTATATAGTATGGTATTAATTGACCCTGTATATAGTATGGTATTAATTGACCCTGTATATAGTATGGTATTAACTGACCCTGTATATAGTATGGTATTAACTGACCCTGTATATAGTATGGTATTAACTGACCCTGTATATAGTATGGTATTAACTGACCCTGTATATAGTATGGTATTAACTGACCCAGTATATAGTACGGTTCTAACTGACCCCGTATATAGTATGGTATTAACTGACCCTGTATATAACTACTGACCCTGTATATAGTATGGTATTAACTGACCCTGTAAATAGTATGGTATTAACTGACCCCGTATATAGTATGGTATTAACTGACCCTGTATATAACTACTGACCCTGTATATAGTATGGTATTAACTGACCCTGTAAATAGTATGGTATTAACTGACCCTGTATATAGTATGGTAGTAACTGACCCTGTATATAGTGATGTATTAACTGACCCTGTATATAACTACTGACCCTGTATATAGTATGGTATTAACTGACCCTGTTTATAGTATGGTATTAACTGACCCTGTATATAGTATGGTATTAACTGACCCTGTATATAGTATGGTATTAACTGACCCTGTATATAGTATGGTATTAACTGACCCCGTATATAGTATGGTATTAACTGACCCTGTATATAACTACTGACCCTGTATATAGTATGGTATTAACTGACCCTGTAAATAGTATGGTATTAACTGACCCTGTATATAGTATGGTATTAACTGACCCTGTATATAGTGTGGTATTAACTGACCCTGTATATAACTACTGACCCTGTATATAGTATGGTATTAACTGACCCTGTTTATAGTATGGTATTAACTGACCCTGTATATAGTATGGTTTTAACTGACCCTGTATATAGTATTGTATTAACTGACCCTGTATATAGTATGGTATTAACTGACCCTGTATAAAGTATGGTATTAACTGACCCTGTATATAGTGTGGTACTAGCTGACCCTGTATATAGTGTGGTACTAGCTGACCCTGTATATAGTGTGGTACTAGCTGACCCTGTATATAGTATGGTACTAACTGACCCTGTATATAGTATGGTATTAACTGACCCTGTATACAGTATGGTATTAACTGACCCTGTATATAGTATGGTATTAACTGACCCTGTATATAGTATGGTATTAACTGACCCTGTAAATAGTATGGTATTAACTGACCCTGTATATAGTATGGTATTAACTGACCCTGTATATAGTGTGGTATTAACTGACCCTGTATATAACTACTGACCCTGTATATAGTATGGTATTAACTGACCCTTTTTATAGTATGGTATTAACTGACCCTGTATATAGTATGGTATTAACTGACCCTGTATATAGTATGGTATTAACTGACCCTGTATACAGTATGGTATTAACTGACCCTGTATATAGTATGGTATTAACTGACCCTGTATATAGTATGGTATTAACTGACCCTGTATAAAGTATGGTATTAACTGACCCTGTATATAGTGTGGTACTAGCTGACCCTGTATATAGTATGGTACTAACTGACCCTGTATATAGTATGGTATTAACTGACCCTGTATACAGTATGGTATTAACTGACCCTGTATATAGTATGGTATTAACTGACCCTGTATATAGTATGGTATTAACTGACCCTGTATAAAGTATGGTATTAACTGACCCTGTATATAGTATGGTATTAACTGACCCTGCATATAGTATGGTATTAACTGACCCTGTATATAGTATGGTATTAACTGACCCTGTATATAGTATGGTATTAACTGACCCTGTATATAGTATGGTATTAACTGACCCTGTATATAGTATGGTATTGACTGACCCTGTATATAGTATGGTATTAACTGACCCTGTATATAGTATGGTATTAACTGACCCTGTATATATTATGGTATTAACTGACCCTGTATATAGTACGGTATTAACTGACCCTGTATATAGTATGTTATTAACTGACCCTGTATATAGTATGGTACTAACTGACCCTGTATATAGTATGGTATTAACTGACCCTGTATATAGTTGTGGTACTAACTGACCCTGGGGGTAGTATGGTATTAACTGACCCTGTATATAGTATGGTATTAACTGACCCTGTATATAGTATGGTATTAACTGACCCTGTATATAGTATGGTATTAACTGACCCTGTATATAGTATGGTATTAACTGACCCTGTATATAGTATGGTATTAACTGACCCTGTATATAGCATGGTATTAACTGACCCTATATATTGTTTGGTATTACCTGATTGGGGTTGTTGTTATGTATTCTATGGTATGGCTGGTGGTTTACCTGGGGTCATTATAAGGGGTTGTTGTTATGTATTCTATGGTATGGCTGGTGGTTTACCTGGGGTCATTATAAGGGGTTGTTGTTATGTATTCTATGGTATGGCTGGTGGTTTACCTGGGGTCAGTATAAGGGGTTGTTGTGATGTATTCTATGGTATGGCTGGTGGTTTACCTGGGGTCATTATAAGGGGTTGTTGTTATGTATTCTATGGTATGGCTGGTGGTTTACCTGGGGTCATTATAAGGGGTTGTTGTTATGTATTCTATGGTATGGCTGGTGGTTTACCTGGGGTCATTATAAGGGGTTTATGTATTCTATGGTATGGCTGGTGGTTTACCTGGGGTCATTATAAGGGGTTGTTGTTATGTATTCTATGGTATGGCTGGTGGTTTACCTGGGGTCATTATAAGGGGTTGTTGTTATGTATTCTATGGTATGGCTGGTGGTTTACCTGGGGTCATTATAAGGGGTTGTTGTTATGGCTTCTATGGTATGGTTGGTACCTGGGGTCATTATAAGGGGTTGTTGTTATGTATTCTATGGTATGGCTGGTGGTTTACCTGGGGTCATTATAAGGGGTTGTTGTTATGTATTCTATGGTATGGCTGGTGGTTTACCTGGGGTCATTATAAGGGGTTGTTGTTATGTATTCTATGGTATGGCTGGTGGTTTACCTGGGGTCATTATAAGGGGTTGTTGTTATGTATTCTATGGTATGGCTGGTGGTTTACCTGGGGTCATTATAAGGGGTTGTTGTTATGTATTCTATGGTATGGCTGGTGGTTTACCTGGGGTCATTATAAGGGGTTGTTGTTATGTATTCTATGGTATGGCTGGTGGTTTACCTGGGGTCATTATAAGGGGGCTGGTTGTTAAGGGGTTGTTGTTATGTATTCTATGGTATGGCTGGTGGTTTACCTGGGGTCATTATAAGGGGTTGTTGTTATGTATTCTATGGTATGGCTGGTGGTTTACCTGGGGTCATTATAAGGGGTTGTTATGTTATGTATTCTATGGTATGGCTGGTGGTTTACCTGGGGTCATTATAAGGGGTTGTTGTTATGTATTCTATGGTATGGCTGGTGGTTTACCTGGGGTCATTATAAGGGGTTGTTGTTATGTATTCTATGGTATGGCTGGTGGTTTACCTGGGGTCATTATAATGTATTCTATGGTATGTTGTTTACCTGTTATAAGTATGTATTCTATGGTATGGCTGGTGGTTTACCTGGGGTCATTATAAGGGGTTGTTGTTATGTATTCTATGGTATGGCTGGTGGTTTACCTGGGGTCATTATAAGGGGTTGTTGTTATGTATTCTATGGTATGGCTGGTGGTTTACCTGGGGTCATTATAAGGGGTTGTTGTTATGTATTCTATGGTATGGCTGGTGGTTTACCTGGGGTCATTATAAGGGGTTGTTGTTATGTATTCTATGGTATGGCTGGTGGTTTACCTGGGGTCAGTATAAGGGGTTGTTGTTATGTATTCTATGGTATGGCTGGTGGTTTACCTGGGGTCATTATAAGGGGTTGTTGTTATGTATTCTATGGTATGGCTGGTGGTTTACCTGGGGTCATTATAAGGGGTTGTTGTTATGTATTCTATGGTATGGCTGGTGGTTTACCTGGGGTCATTATAAGGGGTTGTTGTTATGTATTCTATGGTATGGCTGGTGGTTTACCTGGGGTCATTATAAGGGGTTGTTGTTATGTATTCTATGGTATGGCTGGTGGTTTACCTGGGGTTTACATTATAAGGGGTTGTTGTTATGTATTCTATGGTATGGCTGGTGGTTTACCTGGGGTCATTATAAGGGGTTGTTGTTATGTATTCTATGGTATGGCTGGTGGTTTACCTGGGGTCATTATAAGGGGTTGTTGTTATGTATTCTATGGTATGGCTGGTGGTTTACCTGGGGTCATTATAAGGGGTTATGTATTCTATGGTATATGTATTCTATGGGTATGGCTGGTGGTTTACCTGGGGTCATTATAAGGGGTTGTTGTTATGTATTCTATGGTATGGCTGGTGGTTTACCTGGGGTCATTATAAGGGGTTGTTGTTATGTATTCTATGGTATGGCTGGTGGTTTACCTGGGGTCATTATAAGGGGTTGTTGTTATGTATTCTATGGTATGGCTGGTGGTTTACCTGGGGTCATTATAAGGGGTTGTTGTTATGTATTCTATGGTATGGCTGGTGGTTTACCTGGGGTCATTATAAGGGGTTGTTGTTATGTATTCTATGGTATGGCTGGTGGTTTACCTGGGGTCATTATAAGGGGTTGTTGTTATGTATTCTATGGTATGGCTGGTGGTTTACCTGGGGTCATTATAAGGGGTTGTTGTTATGTATTCTATGGTATGGCTGGTGGTTTACCTGGGGTCATTATTTGTTGTTATGTATTCTATGGTATGGCTGGTGGTTTACCTGGGGTCATTATAAGGGGTTGTTGTTATGTATTCTATGGTATGGCTGGTGGTTTACCTGGGGTCATTATAAGGGGTTGTTGTTATGTATTCTATGGTATGGCTGGTGGTTTACCTGGGGTCATTATAAGGGGTTGTTGTTATGTATTCTATGGTATGGCTGGTGGTTTACCTGGGGTCATTATAAGGGGTTGTTGTTATGTATTCTATGGTATGGCTGGTGGTTTACCTGGGGTCATTATAAGGGGTTGTTGTTATGTATTCTATGGTATGGCTGGTGGTTTACCTGGGGTCATTATAAGGGGTTGTTGTTATGTATTCTATGGTATGGCTGGTGGTTTACCTGGGGTCATTATAAGGGGTTGTTGTTATGTTTCTATGTATGGCTATGGTATGGGGTTGTTGTTATGTATTCTGGTATGGCTGGTGGTTTACCTGGGGTCATTATAAGGGGTTGTTGTTATGTATTCTATGGTATGGCTGGTGGTTTACCTGGGGTCATTATATGTATTCTATGGTATGGCTGGTTGTCAGTGTTATGTATTCTATGGTATGGCTGGTGGTTTACCTGGGGTCATTATAAGGGGTTGTTGTTTCTATGTATTCTATGGTATGGCTGGTGGTTTACCTGGGGTCATTATAAGGGGTTGTTGTTATGTATTCTATGGTATGGCTGGTGGTTTACCTGGGGTCATTATAACCTGGGGTCATTATAGGGTTGTTGTTATGTATTCTATGGTATGGCTGGTGGTTTACCTGGGGTTGTTGTTATGTATTCTATGGTATGGCTGGTTTACCTGGTTTACCTGGGGGTCATTATAAGGGGTTGTTGTTATGTATTCTATGGTATGGCTGGTGGTTTACCTGGGGTCATTATAAGGGGTTGTTGTTATGTATTCTATGGTATGGCTGGTGGTTTACCTGGGGTCATTATAAGGGGTTGTTGTTATGTATTCTATGGTATGGCTGGTGGTTTACCTGGGGTCATTATAAGGGGTTGTTGTTATGTATTCTATGGTATGGTTGGTGGTTTACCTGGGGTCATTATAAGGGGTTGTTGTTATGTATTCTATGGTATGGCTGGTGGTTTACCTGGGGTCATTATAAGGGGTTGTTGTTATGTATTCTATGGTATGGCTGGTGGTTTACCTGGGGTCATTATAAGGGGTTGTTGTTATGTATTCTATGGTATGGCTGGTGGTTTACCTGGGGTCATTATAAGGGGTTGTTGTTATGTATTCTATGGTATGGCTGGTGGTTTACCTGGGGTCATTATAAAGGGTTATAAGGGGTTGTTGTTACCTGGGGTCATGTATGTATTCTATGGTATGGCTGGTGGTTTACCTGGGGTCATTATAAGGGGTTGTTGTTATGTATTCTATGGTATGGCTGGTGGTTTACCTGGGGTCATTATAAGGGGTTGTTGTTATGTATTCTATGGTATGGCTGGTGGTTTACCTGGGGTCATTATAAGGGGTTGTTGTTATGTATTCTATGGTATGGCTGGTGGTTTACCTGTCATTATAAGGGTTGTTGTTATGTATTCTATGGTATGGGGTCTGGTGGTTTACCTGGGGTCATTATAAGGGGTTGTTGTTATGTATTCTATGGTATGGCTGGTGGTTTACCTGGGGTCATTATAAGGGGTTGTTGTTATGTATTCTATGGTATGGCTGGTGGTTTACCTGGGGTCATTATAAGGGGTTGTTGTTATGTATTCTATGGTATGGCTGGTGGTTTACCTGGGGTCATTATAAGGGGTTGTTGTTATGTATTCTATGGTATGGCCTGGGGTTTACCTGGGGTCATTATAAGGGGTTGTTGTTATGTATTCTATGGTATGGCTGGTGGTTTACCTGGGGTCATTATAAGGGGTTGTTGTTATGTATTCTATGGTATGGCTGGTGGTTTACCTGGGGTCATTATAAGGGGTTGTTGTTATGTATTCTATGGTATGGCTGGTGGTTTACCTGGGGTCATTATAAGGGGTTGTTGTTATGTATTCTGTATGGTATGGCTGGTGGTTTACCTGGGGTCATTATAAGGGGTTGTTGTTATGTATTCTATGGTATGGCTGGTGGTTTACCTGGGGTCATTATAAGGGGTTGTTGTTATGTATTCTATGGTATGGCTGGTGGTTTACCTGGGGTCATTATAAGGGGTTGTTGTTATGTATTCTATGGTATGGCTGGTGGTTTACCTGGGGTCATTATAAGGGGTTGTTGTTATGTATTCTATGGTATGGCTGGTGGTTTACCTGGGGTCATTATAAGGGGTTGTTGTTATGTATTCTATGGTATGGCTGGTGGTTTACCTGGGGTCATTATAAGGGGTGTTGTTTGTATTCTATGGTATGGCTGGTGGTTTACCTGGGGTCATATAAGGGGTTGTTGTTATGTATTCTATGGTATGGCTGGTGGTTTACCTGGGGTCATTATAAGGGGTTGTTGTTATGTATTCTATGGTATGGCTGGTGGTTTACCTGGGGTCATTATAAGGGGTTGTTGTTATGTATTCTATGGTATGGCTGGTGGTTTACCTACCTGGGGTCATTATAAGGGGTTGTTGTTATGTATTCTATGGTATGGCTGGTGGTTTACCTGGGGTCATTATAAGGGTTGTTGTTATGTATTCTATGGTATGGCTGGTGGTTTACCTGGGGTCATTATAAGGGGTTGTTGTTATGTATTCTATGGTATGGCTGGTGGTTTACCTGGGGTCATTATAAGGGGTTGTTGTTATGTATTCTATGGTATGGCTGGTGGTTTACCTGGGGTCATTATAAGTTATGTATTCTATGGTATGGCTGGTGGTTTACCTGGGGTCATTATAAGGGGTTGTTGTTATGTATTCTATGGTATGGCTGGTGGTTTACCTGGGGTCATTATAAGGGGTTGTTGTTATGTATTCTATGGTATGGCTGGTGGTTTACCTGGGGTCATTATAAGGGGTTGTTGTTATGTATTCTATGGTATGGCTGGTGGTTTACCTGGGGTCATTATAAGGGGTTATGTATTCTATGGTATGGCTGGTGGTTTATGTATTCTATGGTATGGCTGGTGGTTTACCTGGGGTCATTATAAGGGGTTGTTGTTATGTATTCTATGGTATGGCTGGTTTACCTGGGGTTTATAAGGGGTTGTTGTTATGTATTCTATGGTATGGCTGGGGTTTACATTATAAGGGGTTGTTGTTATGTATTCTATGGTATGGCTGGTGGTTTACCTGGGGTCATTATAAGGGGTTGTTGTTATGTATTCTATGGTATGGCCTGGGGTTTACCTGGGGTCATTATAAGGGGTTGTTGTTATGTATTCTATGGTATGGCTGGTGGTTTACCTGGGGTCATTATAAGGGTTGTTGTTATGTGTTGTTATGTATTCTATGGTATGGCTGGTGGTTTACCTGGGGTCATTATAAGGGGTTGTTGTTATGTATTCTATGGTATGGCTGGTTTACCTGGGGTCATTATAAGGGGTTGTTGTTATGTATTCTATGGTATGGCTGGGGTTTACCTGGGGTATAAGGGGTTGTTGTTATGTATTCTATGGTATGGCTGGTGGTTTACCTGGGGTCATTATAAGGGGTTGTTGTTATGTATTCTATGGTATGGCTGGTGGTTTACCTGGGGTCATTATAAGGGGTTGTTGTTATGTATTCTATGGTATGGCTGGTGGTTTACCTGGGGTCATTATAAGGGGTTGTTGTTATGTATTCTATGGTATGGCTGGTGGTTTACCTGGGGTCATTATAAGGGGTTGTTGTTATGTATTCTATGGTATGGCTGGTGGTTTACCTGGGGTCATTATAAGGGGTTGTTGTTATGTATTCTATGGTATGGCTGGTGGTTTACCTGGGGTCATTATAAGGGGTTGTTGTTATGTATTCTATGGTATGGCTGGTGGTTTACCTGGGGTCATTATAAGGGGTTGTTGTTATGTATTCTATGGTATGGCTGGTGGTTTACCTGGGGTCATTATAAGGGGTTGTTGTTATGTATTCTATGGTATGGCTGGTGGTTTACCTGGGGTCATTATAAGGGGTTGTTGTTATGTATTCTATGGTATGGCTGGTGGTTTACCTGGGGTCATTATAAGGGGTTGTTGTTATGTATTCTATGGTATGGCTGGTGGTTTACCTGGGGTCATTATAAGGGGTTGTTGTTATGTATTCTATGGTATGGCTGGTGGTTTACCTGGGGTCATTATAAGGGGTTGTTGTTATGTATTCTATGGTATGGCTGGTGGTTTACCTGGGGTCATTATAAGGGGTTGTTGTTATGTATTCTGGTGGTTTACCTGGTATGGGGGTTGTTGTTATGTATTCTGGTGGTTTATGTATTCTATGGTATGGCTGGGGTCATTATAAGGGGTTGTTGTTATGTATTCTATGGTATGGCTGGTGGTTTACCTGGGGTCATTATAAGGGGTTGTTGTTATGTATTCTATGGTATGGCTGGTGGTTTACCTGGGGTCATTATAAGGGGTTGTTGTTATGTATTCTATGGTATGGCTGGTGGTTTACCTGGGGTCATTATAAGGGGTTGTTGTTATGTATTCTATGGTATGGCTGGTGGTTTACCTGGGGTCATTATAAGGGGTTGTTGTTATGTATTCTATGGTATGGCTGGTGGTTTACCTGGGGTCATTATAAGGGGTTGTTGTTATGTATTCTATGGTATGGCTGGTGGTTTACCTGGGGTCATTATAAGGGGTTGTTGTTATGTATTCTATGGTATGGCTGGTGGTTTACCTGGGGTCATTATAAGGGGTTGTTGTTATGTATTCTATGGTATGGCTGGTGGTTTACCTGGGGTCATTATAAGGGGTTGTTGTTATGTATTCTATGGTATGGCTGGTGGTTTACCTCATTATAAGGGGTTGTTATGTATTCATGGTATGGCTGGGGTTTACCTGGGGTCATTATAAGGGGTTGTTGTTATGTATTCTATGGTATGGTATGGCTGGGGTGGTTTGTACCTGGGGTCTATAAGGGGTTGTTGTTATGTATTCTATGGTATGGCTGGTGGTTTACCTGGGGTCATTATAAGGGGTTGTTGTTATGTATTCTATGGTATGGCTGGTGGTTTACCTGGGGTCATTATAAGGGGTTGTTGTTATGTATTCTATGGTATGGCTGGTGGTTTACCTGGGGTCATTATAAGGGGTTGTTGTTATGTATTCTATGGTATGGCTGGTGGTTTACCTGGGGTCATTATAAGGTTTTGTTGTTATGTATTCTATGGTATGGCTGGTGGTTTACCTGGGGTCATTATAAGGGGTTGTTGTTATGTATTCTATGGTATGGCTGGTGGTTTACCTGGGGTCATTATAAGGGGTTGTTATGTATTCTATGGTATGGCTGGTGGTTTACCTGTCATATGTATTCTATGGTATGGCTGGTGGTTTACCTGGGGTCATTATAAGGGGTTGTTGTTATGTATTCTATGGTATGGCTGGTGGTTTACCTGGGGTCATTATAAGGGGTTGTTGTTATGTATTCTATGGTATGGCTGGTGGTTTACCTGGGGTCATTATAAGGGGTTGTTGTTATGTATTCTATGGTATGGCTGGTGGTTTACCTGGGGTCATTATATAAGGGGTTGTTGTTATGTATTCTATGGTATGGCTGGTGGTTTACCTGGGGTCATTATAAGGGGTTGTTGTTATGTATTCTATGGTATGGCTGGTGGTTTACCTGGGGTCATTATAAGGGTTGTTGTTATGTATTCTATGGTATGGCTGGTGGTTTACATTATAAGGGGTTGTTGTTATGTATTCTATGGTATGGCTGGTGGTTTACCTGGGGTCAGTATAAGGGGTTGTTGTTATGTATTCTATGGTATGGCTGGTGGTTTACCTGGGGTCATTATAAGGGGTTGTTGTTATGTATTCTATGGTATGGCTGGTGGTTTACCTGGGGTCATTATAAGGGGTTGTTGTTATGTATTCTATGGTATGGCTGGTGGTTTACCTGGGGTCATTATAAGGGGTTGTTGTTATGTATTCTATGGTATGGCTGGTGGTTTACCTGGGGTCATTATAAGGGGTTGTTGTTATGTATTCTATGGTATGGCTGGTGGTTTACCTGGGGTCATTATAAGGGGTTGTTGTTATGTATTCTATGGTATGGCTGGTGGTTTACCTGGGGTCATTATATTCTATGGTATGGGGGGTTGTTGTTATGTATTCTATGGTATGGCTGGTGGTTTACCTGGGGTCATTATAAGGGGTTGTTGTTATGTATTCTATGGTATGGCTGGTGGTTTACCTGGGGTCATTATAAGGGGTTGTTGTTATGTATTCTATGGTATGGCTGGTGGTTTACCTGGGGTCATTATAAGGGGTTGTTGTTATGTATTCTATGGTATGGCTGGTGGTTTACCTGGGGTCATTATAAGGGGTTGTTGTTATGTATTCTATGGTATGGCTGGTGGTTTACCTGGGGTCATTATAAGGGGTTGTTGTTATGTATTCTATGGTATGGCTGGTGGTTTACCTGGGGTCATTATAAGGGGTTGTTGTTATGTATTCTATGGTATGGCTGGTGGTTTACCTGGGGTCATTATAAGGGGTTGTTGTTATGTATTCTATGGTATGGCTGGTGGTTTACCTGGGGTCATTATAAGGGGTTGTTGTTATGTATTCTATGGTATGGCTGGTGGTTTACCTGGGGTCATTATAAGGGGTTGTTGTTATGTATTCTATGGTATGGTTTACCTGGGGTCATTATAAGGGGTTGTTGTTATGTATTCTATGGTATGGCTGGGGTCATTATAAGGGGTTGTTGTTATGTATTCTATGGTATGGCTGGTGGTTTACCTGGGGTCATTATAAGGGGTTGTTGTTATGTATTCTATGGTATGGCTGGTGGTTTACCTGGGGTCATATAAGGGGTTGTTGTTATGTATTCTATGGCTGGTGGTTTACCTGGGGTCATTATAAGGGGTTGTTGTTATGTATTCTATGGTATGGCTGGTGGTTTACCTGGGGTCATTATAAGGGGTTGTTGTTATGTATTCTATGGTATGGCTGGTGGTTTACCTGGGGTCATTATAAGGGGTTGTTGTTATGTATTCTATGGTATGGCCTGGGGTCATTATAAGGGGTTTTGTTACCTGGGGTCATTATAAGGGGTTGTTGTTATGTATTCTATGGTATGGCTGGTGGTTTACCTGGGGTCATTATAAGGGGTTGTTGTTATGTATTCTATGGTATGGCTGGTGGTTTACCTGGGGTCATTATAAGGGGTTGTTGTTATGTATTCTATGGTATGGCTGGTGGTTTACCTGGGGTCATTATAAGGGGTTGTTGTTATGTATTCTATGGTATGGCTGGTGGTTTACCTGGGGTCATTATAAGGGGTTGTTGTTATGTATTCTATGGTATGGCTGGTGGTTTACTATTATAAGGGGTTGTTGTTATGTATTCTATGGTATGGCTGGTGGTTTACCTGGGGTCATTATAAGGGGTTGTTGTTATGTATTCTATGGTATGGCTGGTGGTTTACCTGGGGTCATTATAAGGGGTTGTTGTTATGTATTCTATGGTATGGCTGGTGGTTTACCTGGGGTCATTATAAGGGGTTGTTGTTATGTATTCTATGGTATGGCTGGTGGTTTACCTGGGGTCATTATAAGGGGTTGTTGTTATGTATTCTATGGTATGGCTGGTGGTTTACCTGGGGTCATTATAAGGGGTTGTTGTTATGTATTCTATGGTATGGCTGGTGGTTTACCTGGGGTCATTATAAGGGGTTGTTGTTATGTATTCTATGGTATGGCTGGTGGTTTACCTGGGGTCATTATAAGGGGTTGTTGTTATGTATTCTATGGTATGGCTGGTGGTTTACCTGGGGTCATTATAAGGGGTTGTTGTTATGTATTCTATGGTATGGCTGGTGGTTTACCTGGGGTCATTATAAGGGGTTGTTGTTATGTATTCTATGGTATGGCTGGTGGTTTACCTGGGGTCATTATAAGGGGTTGTTGTTATGTATTCTATGGTATGGCTGGTGGTTTACCTGGGGTCATTATAAGGGGTTGTTGTTATGTATTCTATGGTATGGCTGGTGGTTTACCTGGGGTCATTATAAGGGGTTGTTGTTATGTATTCTATGGTATGGCTGGTGGTTTACCTGGGGTCATTATAAGGGGTTGTTGTTATGTATTCTATGGTATGGCTGGTGGTTTACCTGGGGTCATCATATAAGGGGTTGTTGTTATGTATTCTATGGTATGGCTGGTGGTTTACCTGGGGTCATTATAAGGGGTTGTTGTTATGTATTCTATGGTATGGCTGGTGGTTTACCTGGGGTCATTATAAGGGGTTGTTGTTATGTATTCTATGGTATGGCTGGTGGTTTACCTGGGGTCATTATAAGGGGTTGTTGTTATGTATTCTATGGTATGGCTGGTGGTTTACCTGGGGTCATTATAAGGGGTTGTTGTTATGTATTCTATGGTATGGCTGGTGGTTTACCTGGGGTCATTATAAGGGGTTGTTGTTATGTATTCTATGGTATGGCTGGTGGTTTACCTGGGGTCATTATAAGGGGTTGTTGTTATGTATTCTATGGTATGGCTGGTGGTTTACCTGGGGTCATTATAAGGGGTTGTTGTTATGTATTCTATGGTATGGCTGGTGGTTTACCTGGGGTCAGTATAAGGGGTTGTTGTTATGTATTCTATGGTATGGCTGGTGGTTTACCTGGGGTCAGATAAGGGTTGTTGTTATGTATTCTATGGTATGGGTGGTTATGTACAAGGGTCATTATAAGGTGAGATTACGACAAGCTGGTGGTTTACGTCTATAAGTGATGTCTGCACCTACGCACACCACGGACCTGTCGAACCCTAAGCCTGTCTGGAATCTAATGGAGAACAGACACCATTAATACAGTGATTAATGACTTGATTCAGTTTTCCAGACTGTGTATGTCTGGTATGGCCGGTGGTTTACCTGGGGTCATTATAAGGGGTTGTTGTCTCTCTCTCTCTGGTCTGGTCTCTCTCCTGTCTCTAAGGGGTTGTCTTATGTATTCTGGTATGGCTGGTCTTTACTCTGGGGTCTCTAAGGGGTTGTCTCTGTATTCTGTCTCTCAACAGTGAGATTACGGCTGGTGGCTGTCTCTCTCTCTGGAGAACAGACACCATTAATACAGTCTCTGTCTCTCTCTCTCTCTCTCTCTCTGTCTCTCTCTCTCTCTCTCTCTCTCTCTCTTTCTTTCCTCTCCTGTTCTTTCACTCTCTTCTCTGAGAGGTTTCATCAGCGTTACCATGGATAATTAGTCTGATTGCTCTCCCCTGAAATCAAAGTAGCGCTGTGGTGTGTGCGTGCCTGTGTGTGTGTGGGTATGCGTGTGGATAACAATGGCTGATGTCTCTCATTAAACCCTGTAGCAGGTAATCAAAGGGGACTGGTGGAAATGTCAGCTATTTCAACTATGTCTTCTGTGTCTGCTGGGATAAATGATTACACGGATTAGACCTTGGCCAAGAAATCACACACACACATAAACAAACACACTCTGTTCTGTGCTGTTACCAAACAAAGAACAGCATCACATTCCCCTTTCAATTAGGACATCAGATGAACAGTGAAGTAGGGGTGTAAGAGAGAGAGAGGGAGAAAAAAACAGAGAGAGAGGGAGAAACAGAGAAAGGAAGAGAGAAGTAGCAGAATACCTGACCACTGTGACTGACCCAAACTTAAGGAAAGCTTTGACTATTTACAGACTCAGTGAGCATAGCCTTGCTATTGAGAAAGGCCGCCGTAGGCAGACATGGCTCTCAGGAGAAGACAGGCTATGTGCTCACTGCCCACAAAATGAGGTGGAAACTTAGCTGCACTTTCTAACCTCCTGCCAAATGTATGACCATATTAGAGACACATATTTCCCTCAGATTACACAGACACACAAAGAATTAAAACACAAATCCAATTTTGATAAACCAGTGAAGAACAAACACCATTGTAAATACAACCCATATTTATGCTTATTTATTTTCCCTTGTGTTCTTTTACCATTTGTACATTGTTACAACAATGTATATATACATAATACGACACTTGTAATGTCTTTATTCTTTTGAAACTTCTGTATGTGTAATGTTTACTGTTCATTTTTATCGTTTATTTCACTTTTGTATATTATCTACCTCCCTTGCTTTGGCAATGTTAACACATGTTTCCCACGCCAATAAAGCCACTTGAATTGAATTGAGAGAGAGAGAGAGAGAGAGAGAGAGAACGAGAGAGAGAGAGAGAGAGAGAGAGAGAGAGAGAGAACGAGAGAGAGAGAGAGAGAGAGAACGAGAGAGAGAGAGAGAGAGAGAGAGAGAGAGAGAGAGAGAGAGCAAAAGAACCAAGGCCAGGCAGATGTACAGACAGATATATTTCTAGATATACAAACATTTAAACAGACAGACAGACAGACAGACAGACAGACCCCCATGGCACCCTATCCCCTTGGGATCTTGTCAAAGGCAGCCATTTGGGACATGCCCAGAGCCTGCAGCGTCTTGCCAAGCTGATCCATGCTTTACGGCCTGAGTGGCAACACAGAGCTTTTTAATGGAGCAAACATTTGTGCAACATGTGGTTCACTAGTTTCATAGCAGAAACAGGAAGCCTACAGTCCTTAAACCCTAACCACACACTCCACATGCTGTCCTCTGATCAACTGTAATACTGTGGACTAGGATAGAGCTAAACCATACCACACACTCCACATGCTGTCCTCTGATCTACTGTAATACTGTGGACTAGGACAGAGTTAAACCCGAACCACACACTCCACATGCTGTCCTCTGATCTACTGTAATACTGTGGACTAGGACAGAGTTAAACCCTAACCACACACTCCACATGCTGTCCTCTGATCTACTACTGTAATACTGTGGACTAGGACAGAGCTAAACCCGAACCACACACTCCACATGCTGTCCTCTGATCTACTGTAATACTGTGGACTAGGACAGGGTTAAACCCTAACCACACACTCCACATGCTGTCCTCTGATCTACTGTAATACTGTGGACTAGGACAGGGTTAAACCCTAACCACACACTCCACATGTTGTCCTCTGATCTACTGTAATACTGTGGACTAGGACAGGGTTAAACCCTAACACTCCACATGCTGTCCTCTGATCTACTGTAATACTGTGGACTAGGACAGAGTTAAACCCTAACCACACACTCCACATGCTGTCCTCTGATCTACTACTGTAATACTGTGGACTAGGACAGGGTTAAACCCTAACCACACACTCCACATGCTGTCCTCTGATCTACTGTAATACTGTGGACTAGGACAGGGTTAAACCCTAACCACACACTCCACATGCTGTCCTCTGATCTACTGTAATACTGTGGACTAGGACAGGGTTAAACCCGAACCACACACTCCACATGCTGTCCTCTGATCTACTGTAATACTGTGGACTAGGACAGGGTTAAACCCTAAAACTCTGATTGGATCTGAAGCTGCCTGCTCTGTTTTAGAGTGTAGAGGCGGCAGGGTAGACTAGTGGTTAGAGTGTAGGGGTGGCAGGTAGCCTAGTGGTTAGAGTTTAGAGGCGGCAGGGTAGCCTAGTGGTTAGAGTGTAGAGGCGGCAGGGTAGCCTAGTGGTTAGAGTGTAGAGGAGGTAGGTAGCCTAGTGGTTAGAGTGTAGAGGAGGTAGTTAGTCTAGTGGTTAGAGTGTAGAGCAGGCAGGGTAGCCTAGTGGTTACAACGGTGGACTAGTAACCGGAAGGTTGCAAGTTCAAATCCCCGAGCTGACAAGGTACAAATCTGTCATTCTGCCCCTGAACAGGCAGTTAACCCACTGTTTTTAGGTCATCATTGAAAATAAGAATTTGTTCTTAACTGACTTGCCTAGTAAAATAAAGGTTAAATACAAATATTGGATGTTTGAATGTGGACTCTGTCTGTCTTTCTTGCTTTTTAAATTTGTATTCCTTTTTATTTATTGAATATTTGAAACCTACAATATACTTGCAGTGAAGCCGCTCAATAACTACATCATACCAGTCATCCACCAGACTCCCATTCAATAACTACATCACACCAGTCATCCACCAGACTCCCATTCAACAACTACATCATACCAGTCATCCACCAGACTCCCATTCAATACCTACATCATACCAGTCATCCACCAGACTCCCATTCAATAACTACATCATACCAGTCATCCACCAGACTCCCATTCAATAACTACATCACACCAGTCATCCACCAGACTCCCATTCAATAACTACATCACACCAGTCATCCACCAGACTCCCATTCAATAACTACATCATACCAGTCATCCACCAGGTTCCCATTCAATAACTACACCATACCAGTCATCCAATAACTACATCATACCAGTCATCCACCAGACTCCCATTCAATAACTACATCATACCAGTCATCCACCAGACTCCCATTCAATAACTACATCATACCAGTCATCCAACAGACTCCCATTCAATAACTACATCATACCAGTCATCCACCAGACTCCCATTCAACAACTACATCATACCAGTCATCCACCAGACTCCCATTCAATAACTACATCATACCAGTCATCCACCAGACTCCCATTCAATAACTACATCATACCAGTCATCCAACAGATTCCCATTCAATAACTACATCATACCAGTCATCCACCAGACTCCCATTCAATAACTACATCATATCAGTCATCCAACAGACTCCCATTCAATAACTACATCATACCAGTCATCCACCAGACTCCCATTCAACAACTACATCATACCAGTCATCCACCAGACTCCCATTCAATAACTACATCATACCAGTCATCCACCAGATTCCCATTCAATAACTACATCATACCAGTCATCCACCAGACTCCCATTCAATAACTACATCATACCAGTCATCCAACTACATCATACCAGTCATCCACCAGACTCCCATTCAATAACTACATCATACCAGTCATCCACCAGACTCCCATTCAATAACTACATCATACCAGTCATCCACCAGACTCCCATTCAATAACTACATCATACCAGTCATCCACCAGACCCCCATTCAATAACTACATCATACCAGTCATCCACCAGTCATCCATTCAATATCTACATCATATCAGTCATCCAACAGACTCCCATTCAATAACTACATCATACCAGTCATCCACCAGACTCCCATTCAATAACTACACTTCCCTCGGCACATCCCATCATTCTCTCTCTCACACAGCAACTCCACTCCCACTTGTCTCCAATTCCACATTCCAACCCTCAGCTTCCCTCCGCCCATTCCATCCCAACCCTCAGCTTCCCTCAGCCCATCCCATCCCAACCCTCAGCTTCCCTCAGCCCATTCCATCCCAACCCTCAGCTTCCCTCAGCCCATCCCATCCCAACCCTCATCTTCCCTCAGCCCATCCCATCCCAACCCTCAGCTTCCCTCAGCCCATCCCATCCCAACCCTCAGCTTCCCTCAGCCCATCCCATCCCAACCCTCAGCTTCCCTCAGCCCATCCCATCCCAACCCTCAGCTTCCCTCAGCCCATCCCATCCCAACCCTCAGCTTCCCTCAGCCCATCCCATCCCAACCCTCATCTTCCCTCAGCCCATCCCATCCCAACCCTCATCTTCCCTCAGCCCATCCCATCCCAACCCTCAGCTTCCCTCAGCCCATCCCATCAGGAAAATGTACGCTCGCCATGCTGCACCTTGATCTGGTCATTGCCACGACGACGGCCGTGACATTTATGCCCCAAATACTCAACATTTTGTTGGTGGCAAGAATTCTACATAATAATAATAAAGTAAAGTCTTGACTCTTGCGTTGTTTTATATATCAACTCATACACACTGTACCATGGAATCGGTTCATCAAAAATCTCTTCCCAACTCTTTTGCAATCTGTATGACACAGTTGTCAACATCCTGGTCCTCATATGAAACTGGTATACTTTCCTATTTATGGTATTTTTATTCCTCCTCCAGTATTGATCCTTTATATTGGGCAGACAGACCAGTTCCCTACCTCCTCCCACCTGCCTCCTCCAGTATTGATCCTTTATATTGGGCAGACAGACCAGTTCCCTACCTCCTCCCACCTGCCTCCTCCAGTATTGATCCTTTATATTGGGCAGACAGACCAGTTCTCTGCCTCCTCCAGTATTGATCCTTTATATTGGGCAGACAGACCAGTTCCCCACCTCCTCCAGTATTGATCCTTTATATTGGGTAGACAGACCAGTTCCCCACCTCCTCCCACCTGCCTCCTCCAGTACTGATCCTTTATATTGGGCAGACAGACCAGTTCCCTGCCTCCTCCAGTATTGATCCTTTATATTGGGCAGACAGACCAGTTCCCCACCTCCTCCAGTATTGATCCTTTATATTGGGCAGACAGACCAGTTCCCTCCCTCCTCCAGTATTGATCCTTTATATTGAGCAGACAGACCAGTTCCCTCCCTCCTCCAGTATTGATCCTTTATATTGAGCAGACAGACCAGTTCCCTACCTCCTCCCACCTGCCTCCTCCAGTATTGATCCTTTATATTGGGCAGACAGACCAGTTCCCTGCCTCCTCCAGTATTGATCCTTTATATTGGGCAGACAGACCAGTTCCCCACCTCCTCCAGTATTGATCCTTTATATTGGGCAGACAGACCAGTTCCCTACCTCCTCCCACCTGCCTCCTCCAGTATTGATCCTTTATATTGGGCAGACAGACCAGTTCTCTACCTCCTCCAGTATTGATCCTTTATATTGGGCAGACAGACCAGTTCCCCACCTCCTCCACTATTGATCCTTTATATTGGGCAGACAGACCAGTTCCCTCCCTCCTCCCACCTACCTCCTCCAGTATTGATCCTTTATATTGGGCAGACAGACCAGTTCCCTACCTCCTCCAGTATTGATCCATTATATTGGGCAGACAGACCAGTTCTCTACCTCCTCCAGTATTGATCCTTTATATTGGGCAGACAGACCAGTTCCCTGCCTCCTCCAGTATTGATCCTTTATATTGGGCAGACAGACCAGTTCCCTACCTCCTCCAGTATTGATCCTTTATATTGGGCAGACAGACCAGTTCCCTGCCTCCTCCAGTATTGATCCTTTATATTGGGCAGACAGACCAGTTCCCTGCCTCCTCCAGTATTGATCCTTTATATTGGGCAGACAGACCAGTTCCCTGCCTCCTCCAGTATTGATCCTTTATATTGGGCAGACAGACCAGTTCCCTACCTCCTCCAGTATTGATCCTTTATATTAGGCAGACAGACCAGTTCCCTACCTCCTCCAGTATTGATCCTTTATATTGGGCAGACAGACCAGTTCCCTACCTCCTCCAGTATTGATCCTTTATATTGGGCAGACAGACCAGTTCCCTACCTCCTCCAGTATTGATCCTTTATATTAGGCAGACAGACCAGTTCCCCACCTCCTCCAGTATTGATCCTTTATATTGGGGAGACAGACCAGTTCCCTACCTCCTCCAGTATTGATCCTTTATATTGGGCAGACAGACCAGTTCCCTGCCTCCTCCAGTATTGATCCTTTATATTGAGCAGACAGACCAGTTCCCTCCTCCTCCCGCTGCCACCTGCCTCCTCCAGTATTGATCCTTTATATTGGGCAGACAGACCAGTTCCCTACCTCCTCCCGCTGCCACCTGCCTCCTCCATTTTTGGGGTAATGCTGTAATCAATCGGTTGTACTCTTGGATTGAGCAGACCTTCCCATACAATTCTGATAATTCCATGAAGGACATAACTCTACCATTCCAATTAACAATATAATTGAAGAACAAAATATCCTTTTCAAACATGTTTCCCATAAATACAGGAATTTTATCAACCAGCGCATTTGAATTCACCCGTAATATTTGTTGTAATATTTGTTCTATCTTTCAGGGGGATGAAATTGAAATTGTAGCCAACAATGCTTGTTTAAGAGAGATACCTTGTAAAAAATTATCTTTTTCAATTAATCAAAAGGCAAAAAGACCATTTTTAAACAATGGATGAGCTTTTCTTAGTAATCTACTTGAGAACCATTTAGGGTTCAAATAAAACTTTTGAATGAGTGAAGCTTTTAGAGAGAGGTTTAGTGCTTTTATATTTAATAATCTCAACCCACCCAATTCATATTCATTATATAGATAGGCACGTTTTGTTTTGTCTGGTTTAGCGTCCCAGATAAAGTGAAATATTCTTTGCTCATATGATTTGAAATACGAATCATCAGGAGTAGGCAACGTCATAAGTAAGTGAGTAAACTGAGATATGACTATGAGCGAGAGTTGCACCCCTTCTGAAAAAACCTACACTCGATCCCTCCGATGTCAACAACTACAGACCAGTATCCCTTCTTTCTTTTCTCTCCAAAACTCTTGAACGTGCCGTCCTTGGCCAGCTCTCCCGCTATCTCTCTCAGAATGACCTTCTTGATCCAAATCAGTCAGGTTTCAAGACTAGTCATTCAACTGAGACTGCTCTTCTCTGTATCACGGAGGCGCTCCGCACTGCTAAAGCTAACTCTCTCTCCTCTGCTCTCATCCTTCTAGACCTATCGGCTGCCTTCGATACTGTGAACCATCAGATCCTCCTCTCCACCCTCTCCGAGTTGGGCATCTCCGGTGCGGCCCACGCTTGGATTGCGTCCTACCTGACAGGTCGCTCCTACCAGGTGGCGTGGCGAGAATCTGTCTCCTCGCCACGCGCTCTCACCACTGGTGTCCCCCAGGGCTCTGTTCTAGGCCCTCTCCTATTCTCGCTATACACCAAGTCACTTGGCTCTGTCATAACCTCAAATGGTCTCTCCTATCATTGCTATGCAGACGACACACAATTAATCTTCTCCTTTCCCCTTCTGATGACCAGGTGGCGAATCGCATCTCTGCATGTCTGGCAGACATATCAGTGTGGATGACGGATCACCACCTCAAGCTGAACCTCGGCAAGACGGAGCTGCTCTTCCTCCCGGGGAAGGACTGCCCGTTCCATGATCTCGCCATCATGGTTGACAACTCCATTGTGTCCTCCTCCCAGAGCGCTAAGAACCTTGGCGTGATCCTGGACAACACCCTGTCGTTCTCAACCAACATCATGGCGGTGGCCCGTTCCTGTAGGTTCATGCTCTACAACATCCGCAGAGTACGACCCTGCCTCACACAGGAAGCGGCGCAGGTCCTAATCCAGGCACTTGTCATCTCCCGTCTGGATTACTGCAACTCGCTGTTGGCTGGGCTCCCTGCCTGTGCCATTAAACCCCTACAACTCATCCAGAACGCCGCAGCCCGTCTGGTGTTCAACCTTCCCAAGTTCTCTCACGTCACCCCGCTCCTCCGCTCTCTCCACTGGCTTCCAGTTGAAGCTCGCATCCGCTACAAGACCATGGTGCTTGCCTACGGAGCTGTGAGGGGAACGGCACCGCAGTACCTCCAGGCTCTGATCAGGCCCTACACCCAAACAAGGGCACTGCGTTCATCCACCTCTGGCCTGCTCGCCTCCCTACCACTGAGGAAGTACAGTTCCCGCTCAGCCCAGTCAAAACTGTTCGCTGCTCTGGCCCCCCAATGGTGGAACAAACTCCCTCATGACGCCAGGACAGCGGAGTCAATCAACACCTTCCGGAGACACCTGAAACCCCACCTCTTCAAGGAATACCTAGGATAGGATAAGTAATCCTTCTCACCCCCCCTTAAATGATTTAGATGCACTATTGTAAAGTGGCTGTTCCACTGGATGTCAGAAGGTGAATTCACCAATTTGTAAGTCGCTCTGGATAAGAGCGTCTGCTAAATGACTTAAATGTAAATGTAAATGTACTAAGGATTTAATCAGGGCAATTTTTCCATAAATAGACAGGTATTTACCTCTTCATGTTTGCAGGATCTTGTCTATTTTTACAAGTTTTCTATTGAAATTCATTGTGGAGAGCTTATTTATATCATTTGTGAAATGAATACCGAGTATGTCTACTTCAACATCAGCCCATTTTATCTTTAATGAGACATTGCAGAGATCTAGCTTGCGGACTAAACATAAAACTTGAATCATCGGCATATATTTTTAAGCCTTGGATTTCTAATCCTCTAATGTTGTTATTAGATCTGATTTTAATAGCTAGCATTTCGATGGCCAAGGCGAATAGATATGGTCACAGCGGACACCCTTGTTTAATTCCTCTTGACAATTCAAAAAAGTAAAAAGTAGCTGTTTTTTACTATTTTGCACATAGGGTTGCTATACATTATTTTGACCCATTTTTATAAGAGAATTACCGAAATTAAAAAAAATGTAGGCATTTATAAATCAAATCCAGTCCTACTTTATCAAATGCCTTTTTAAAATCTGCTATAAATACCATTCCTGTCTTCTTATATGTTTCATGAATTTCTATTATTTCTAGTAGTTGTCGTATATTATCAAAATCAAATCAAATCAAATTTGATTTATTATCTCCAATGTATCGTCCATGTAAAAAACCTGTCTGATCAGGATGATCAATACCTGGTAAAACGTTTACAATTCTGAGTGCTATGCATTTCGCTAGTATTTTTGCATCACACATTGAAGTGAAGGGGCCTCCAGTGTTTTAGATAGACTGGGTCTTTATATTTGCCATCTGGGTCTTGTTTTAATAACAGAGAAATCAGACCTTCCTGACAGACTACCATTTCTATAGGAGTAGTTAAAACAATCTAACAATAGAGCTTTTAGTGTATCAAAAAATACTTGATATACCTATATATATATTTGCATATTCAGATCAAAATTTTTGTTAATTAATATCATCACACCCTTTGAGTTCCTTTGTCCATGACAGAAAATTATAATTAGGATGTAGAGTGAGTTTCCTGGAAACAACTTCATCTAAGGATGTAGAGTGAGTTTCATGTAAACAACTTCATCTAAGGATGTAGAGTGAGTTTCCTGGAAACAACTTCATCTAAGGATGTAGAGTGAGTTTCCTGGAAACAACTTCATCTAAGGATGTAGAGTGAGTTTCCTGGAAACAACTTCATCTAAGGATGTAGAGTGAGTTTCATGTAAACAACTTCATCTAAGGATGTAGAGTGAGTTTCCTGGAAACAACTTCATCTAAGGATGTAGAGTGAGTTTCCTGGAAACAACTTCATCTAAGGATGTCGAGTGAGTTTCCTGTAAACCATACATGTTATATTCCTTTTCTTTTCGCCATGTAAAGACTGATCTTCTTTTATGATCTGCTAAACCGTTACAATTATAACTGGCTCTGCTTATTTCACCATAACTAGATACTATTTTCAGGCTAAACTGACCATAATTAGTGCTTATAAAGTTACTGCCATCAGAGGTATTCTGAAGAAACTAGAGCTTTCAAATGTCTGATATTTAGAATTCAAGAAATAGGTTCAATATTTGTTTTATTCCCTTGCCTGTTTACCTGTGAGCCACAGATGTTAGAAAATTGAGACAAGATATTATGTGTGTAACAAATCTGAGTAGGTTGATGTGTATGATACTGGATGTGATGTAGTGAGTGTGTGTACGATGTCTGTATAAGAACAAATCTGAGTAGGTTGATGTGTATCATACTGGATGTGATGTAGTGAGTGTGTACGATGTCTGTATAAGAGTAAGACTATAATGTGTTATGTTAAAATAAAAACTTTGCCAATTTGCATGTTTGAGTGTCTGTGTGTGTAACATGTTGTGAGTATAGCCTTAATATTCATGATGATAATTGTAATCCATATCGTATCACTGTCATAGTTGCATCAAAGTTACCTTTAACATCATTGAAAAGCACATCCCAGCATTTCCAAAGCAATTGACGTTTCACATGATCATGAAAGAGACCTTGCATTACTCTAGAGACGGCTTCACTACAGTACAACTGTTTTCTGTACAATATGTTATTATCCCCCAATGCCCCTATTCTGATATCTTCCCCTTGCTTGTTGTAAACATATATAAAACTGGAGACAAATACAGAAAAAAAAGACAAACAATAAACACATTACATTATACAAAAGTTCTCGACAATAGAGAGGGAGAGAAGAGAAGAGAGAAAGAGAGAAGAGAGTGAGATCAGGTGTGTGTGTGCGTGTGTGTGTGTGTGTGTGTGTGTGTGTGTGTGTGTGTGTGTGTGTGTGTGTGTGTGTGTGTGTGTGTGTGTGTGTGTGTGTGTGTGTGTGTGTGTGTGTGTGTGTGTGTGTGTGTGTGTGTGTGTAAGCATGTAGTTGAGTTCGTGTGTGTTCATATCCACTTCATCATGTTCAGATATTTTAACAGTTCCCATACCTTTTTGGTTCCCATACCTTCCCATACCTTTTTTTTTTTCGTAACATTTTTTCTGTATAATTAAGTACAGCCATGGTGTTATGGAGCTGATGTGTCTGTCTGTCTGTCTGTCTGTCTGTCTGTCTGTCTGTCTGTCTGTCTGTCTGTCTGTCTGTGATGTGTCTGTCTGTCTGTGATGTGTCTGTCTGTCTGTCTGTCTGTGATGTGTCTGTCTGTCTGTCTGTCTGTCTGTCTGTCTGTCTGTGATGTGTCTGTCTGTCTGTGATGTGTCTGTCTGTCTGTGATGTGTCTGTCTGTCTGTGATGTGTCTGTCTGTATGTGATGTGTCTGTCTGTCTGTGTTGTGTCTGTCTGTCTGTGTTGTGTCTGTCTGTCTGTCTGTGATGTGTCTGTCTGTCTGTGTTGTGTCTGTCTGTCTGTGATGTGTCTGTCTGTCTGTGATGTGTCTGTCTGTCTGTCTGTGATGTGTCTGTCTGTCTGTGATGTGTCTGTCTGTGATGTGTCTGTCTGTCTGTGTTGTGTCTGTCTGTCTGTGATGTGTATGTCTGTCTGTGTTGTGTCTGTCTGTCTGTGATGTGTATGTCTGTCTGTGTTGTGTCTGTCTGTCTGTGATGTGTCTGTCTGTCTGTGTTGTGTCTGTCTGTCTGTGATGTGTCTGTCTGTCTGTGTTGTGTCTGTCTGTCTGTGATGTGTCTGTCTGTCTGTGTTGTGAGCGTCTGTCTGTGATGTGTCTGTCTGTGTTGTGTCTGTCTGTCTGTGATGTGTCTGTCTGTCTGTGATGTGTCTGTCTGTCTGTCTGTGATGTGTCTGTCTGTCTGTGATGTGTCTGTCTGTCTGTGATGTGTCTGTCTGTCTGTGTTGTGTCTGTCTGTCTGTGATGTGTCTGTCTGTCTGTGTTGTGTCTGTCTGTCTGTGATGTGTCTGTCTGTCTGTGATGTGTCTGTCTGTCTGTCTGTGATGTGTCTGTCTGTCTGTGATGTGTCTGTCTGTCTGTGATGTGTCTGTCTGTCTGTGTTGTGTCTGTCTGTCTGTGATGTGTCTGTCTGTCTGTGTTGTGTCTGTCTTTCTGTGATGTGTCTGTCTGTCTGTGATGTGTCTGTCTGTCTGTGATGTGTCTGTCTGTCTGTGTTGTGTCTGTCTGTCTGTGATGTGTCTGTCTGTCTGTGATGTGTCTGTCTGTCTGTCTGTGATGTGTCTGTCTGTCTGTCTGTCTGTCTGTCTGTCTGTCTGTCTGTCTGTGTTGTGTCTGTCTGTCTGTGATGTGTCTGTCTGTCTGTGATGTGTCTGTCTGTCTGTGATGTGTCTGTCTGTCTGTGATGTCTGTCTGTCTGTCTGTCTGTGATGTGTCTGTCTGTCTGTGATGTGTCTGTCTGTCTGTGATGTGTCTGTCTGTCTGTGTTGTGTCTGTCTGTCTGTGATGTGTCTGTCTGTCTGTCTGTGTTGTGTCCGTCTGTCTATTTGAGTTGTATGTTATTAGACCCCTCTGAGTGTGAGTTATATGTTATTAGTACCCTCTGAGTGTGAGTTATATGTTATTAGAACCCTCTGAGTGTGAGTTATATGTTATTAGAACCCTCTGAGTGTGAGTTATATGTTATTAGAACCCTCTGAGTTATATGTTATTAGACCCCTCTGAGTGTGAGTTATATGTTATTAGAACACTCTGAGTGTGAGTTATATGTTATTAGAACCCTCTGAGTGTGAGTTATATGTTATTAGAACCCTCTGAGTGTGAGTTATATGTTATTAGAACCCTCTGAGTGTGAGTTGTATGTTATTAGAACCCTCTGAGTGTGAGTTATGTGTTATTAGAACCCTCTGAGTGTGCGTTATATGTTATTAGAACCCTCTGAGTTATATGTTATTAGAACCCTCTGAGTGTGAGTTGTATGTTATTAGAACCCTCTGAGTGTGAGTTGTATGTTATTAGAACCCTCTGAGTGTGAGTTATGTGTTATTAGAACCCTCTGAGTGTGCGTTATATGTTATTAGAACCCTCTGAGTTATATGTTATTAGAACCCTCTGAGTGTGAGTTATATGTTATTAGAACCCTCTGAGTGTGAGTTGTATGTTATTAGAACCCTCTGAGTGTGAGTTATGTGTTATTAGAACCCTCTGAGTGTGCGTTATATGTTATTAGAACCCTCTGAGTTATATGTTATTAGAACCCTCTGAGTGTGAGTTATATGTTATTAGACCCCTCTGAGTGTGAGTTATATGTTATTAGAACCCTCTGAGTTATATGTTATTAGAACCCTCTGAGTTATATGTTATTAGAACACTCTGAGTGTGAGTTGTATGTTATTAGAACCCTCTGAGTGTGAGTTATGTGTTATTAGAACCCTCTGAGTGTGCGTTATATGTTATTAGAACCCTCTGAGTTATATGTTATTAGAACCCTCTGAGTGTGAGTTATATGTTATTAGAACCCTCTGAGTGTGAGTTATATGTTATTAGAACCCTCTGAGTGTGAGTTATATGTTATTAGAACCCTCTGAGTGTGAGTTATATGTTATTAGAACCCTCTGAGTGTGCGTTATATGTTATTAGAACCCTCTGAGTGTGAGTTATATGTTATTAGAACCCTCTGAGTGTGAGTTATATGTTATTAGAACCCTCTGAGTGTGAGTTATATGTTATTAGAACCCTCTGAGTGTGAGTTATATGTTATTAGAACCCTCTGAGTGTGCGTTATATGTTATTAGAACCCTCTGAGTGTGAGTTATATGTTATTAGAACCCTCTGAGTGTGAGTTATATGTTATTAGAACCCTCTGAGTGTGAGTTATATGTTATTAGAACCCTCTGAGTGTGAGTTATATGTTATTAGAACCCTCTGTGTGTGCGTTATATGTTATTAGAACCCTCTGAGTGTGAGTTATATGTTATTAGAACCCTCTGAGTGTGAGCTATATGTTATTAGAACACTCTGAGTGTGCGTTATGTGTTATTAGAACCCTCGGAGTTATATGTTATTAGAAGCCTCTGAGTGTCTAAACATGCTAACTAGGTTTAATCGATGATTCCGTTACGGTGTTCTGACAGCGTTCCCATCCGGTTGTCTCTCGGCAGGGTGCCCCGCCCCTAACCACTTCCAGATGATCTGATTGGGTCATAGTTGGAGACGCACCAATCGCACATGACAGGAGTAGGCGGGTCTCTCTGCACTTCTGATAAAACAGACAAAGTAGAAAAACATTTCTAAGGGGACATTATTAAAAAAAGCCTTTTCACCACAGCTGCTTTACACATTGACTGGGGGGGGTTGATCTGAACTGATCTGCAGTTCTCTGGACTGGTAATAGAGTCATGGACACAGGGTGTGTGTGTGTGCGTGTGTGCGTGTGCGTGTGTGTGTGTGTGTGTGTGTGTGTGTGTGTGTGTGTGTGTGTGTGTGTGTGTGTGTGTGTATGAGATTCGGATTTAGGAACACCCCGAGAACCCTCCGCTCTGACCGTCACTCTATTACTATAACCAAACCGCTCCTCATACACACAGACAGTGAAGAGGACGAACCCTCCGCTCTGACCATCACTCTGTTACCATCACTCTGTTACCATCACTCTGTTACCATCACTCTGACCATCACTCTGTTACCGTCACTCTGTTACCGTCACTCTGTTACCGTCACTCTGTTACCGTCACTCTGTTACCATCACTCTGTTACCATCACCAAACTGCTCCTCATACACACAGACAGAGTGACAAGCCTGATGTGGACTACACCCATTGGAGATAGGGACTACACTGTGTGTTGATGTGGACTACACCCATTGGAGATAGGGACTACACTGTGTGTTGATGTGGACTACACCCATTGGAGATAGGGACTACACTGTGTGTTGATGGGGACTACACCCATTGGAGATAGGGACTACACTGTGTGTTGATGGGGACTACACTGTGTGTTGATGGGGACTACACTGTGTGTTGATGGGGACTACACTGTGTGTTGATGGGGACTACACTGTGTGTTGATGGGGACTACACTGTGTGTTGATGTGGACTACACCCATTGGAGATAGGGACTACACTGTGTGTTGATGTGGACTACACCCATTGGAGATAGGGACTACACTGTGTGTTGATGGGGACTACACCCATTGGAGATAGGGACTACACTGTGTGTTGATGTGGACTACACCCATTGGAGATAGGGACTACAATGTGTGTTGATGTGGACTACACCCATTGGAGATAGGGACTACACTGTGTGTTGATGTGGACTACACTGTGTGTTGATGGGGACTACAATGTGTGTTGATGGGGACTACACTGTGTGTTGATGGGGACTACACTGTGTGTTGATGAAGACTACACCCATTGGAGATAGGGACTACACTGTGTGTTGATGGGGACTACACCCATTGGAGATAGGGACTACACTGTGTGTTGATGGGGACTACACCCATTGGAGATAGGGACTACACTGTGTGTTGATGGGGACTACACTGTGTGTTGATGGGACCTACACTGTGTGTTGATGGGGACTACACCCATTGGAGATAAGGACTACACTGTGTGTTGATGGGGATTACACTGTGTGTTGATGGGGACTACACTGTGTGTTGATGGGGACTACACTGTGTGTTGATGGGGACTACACTGTGTGTTGATGGGGACTACACTGTGTGTTGATGGGGACTACACCCATTGGAGATAGGGACTACACTGTGTGTTG